>NC_071615.1:22335178-22641952 GCF_014839835.1 Dryobates pubescens | reverse complement strand
ATCACACAAGTCATCCATGACTGTGACATTTGTGCTGCTATTAAGCAGGCAAAGAGAATTAAGCCCTTGTGGTATGGTGACAGATGGTCCAAATACAGGTATGGTGAAGCTTGGCAGATTGACTACATCACTCTACCACGTTCTCGTTCTGGTAAGCAGTACGTGCTTACCATGGTAGAGGCAAACACTGGATGGCTGGAAACTTACGCAGTCCCACATGCAACTGCACGCAACACCATTCTCGGTCTGGAGAGACAGATCCTGTGGAGACACGGAACTCCAGAGAGGATTGAGTCAGACAACGGAACTCACTTCAAGAACAACCTTGTAAAGAGCTGGGCAAAAGAGCACGGTATTGAGTGGATTTTCCATATTCCTTACTATGCACCAGCTGCAGGGAAGATTGAACGCTACAACGGTTTGTTGAAGACCACTCTCAAAGCCATGGGAGGTGGATCTTTGAAAAACTGGGAGAAACATTTAGCACAAGCAACCTGGCTGGTGAACAGTAGAGGTTCAGTGAACCGAGCTGGACCTGCACATTCTGATCTGCTACAGAAAGTAGAAGGTGATAGAGTTCCTGTTGTTAGGGAAAAGAATCTGTTAGGTAAAACTGTTTGGGTATTTTCGCCCTCAGGAGAGGCTAAACCTGTCCGAGGGGTGGTTTCAGCAGAAGGTCCGGGTCACACTTATTGGGTAATGCAAGAGAATGGTGAAATTCAGTGTATTCCACAAAGAGATTTAACTTTAGCTGAGAGAGTTTAATTTCAGAATGTTGTACAGCTACAGCGCGTCCAAAGGAAAGAGTCCCTGAGGAATCTACGGTGCACGAACCCTGAGAACCCTGAGAGCCCTGAGTCAACTGAGAGTCCCTGAGTCCCTGTTTCCCTTTTCTTCGCTTCGTCTGCGGAGAGACAAACTGTTTTCCATTTTCTTGATTTTGGATTTTCTTGGACTTCTGAATCATCTACATCTGAGTATAGCCGGAATGGACGATGAACTTAACTTACGAACTGTAAATATTGTTCTGGATTGGATGGACAGTACGAACAGCCAATGAAATTGTTTAGAAAGGGGTGGACTGTGGTCGTTTGAGGCTGTGCCTTTAAGAACAAACACTGCTGGAACACACTGGCTAATGTTTTTGGTACTAGAACCAAAACATTCTGATATTCTAAACGAATTTCATTGGTTGATAAACAAAAATTCAGCTTTAGATTGTGAAGCGGTTGGAAAATTTTTTCCTCAGTTCAGTTTGGTTTGGGAGTTGGGGGAGTTGGGTGTTTCAGCCTGTTCTCCCTGCCTGCTTCTTCTGCGAACTGCTGGACTTGGCCTTCAGATAAGCAAACACTAATCCTGCATGGGCTTTTGAAGCTTGCTAACAACTCTTTTCCTTAGTAACTTGCCTTTCTCTCTCTCTAACCCCTTTTTGGGGAAAAAGGGAGGTAAGGGGGGGAGAGAGGGGGTTCCAAAGAGGGGATCCCTCCCTGAGGGAGGGATTTTTGTTGTGTTATTTGTCTTTGCTGTGTATTTCTGTGTATATATTGTAAATACCTGTATATATTGTGTTATATATAACCTGCTTTCCATATATGCTTGTAAATATATAGCTTTTGCTCTTCGACTGAGTTAGCTGTGGTTTCTTACTCTGTGGAGGAGGGAGAGCTAAGCCCTCTCTCAACCTACCACATTTATCCCAACTCCTTCTTCCATGGCAGGAGGGAGAGCTAAGCCCTCTCTCAACCTACCACACTGGGGAACTAATTAGAAAGGAGTTAAGGAGTTTCCTCTGTAGAGGACCCGGCTTTAAACTCAATAAGCAATCTATAGAGGGCTCGCTTCACACAGCACTGTTTAGATGCAGTCAGGAGTTGCCAACCCAACAGGTGCCAGGAAAACAGTTCACCCAATGGCATCATGAGCTCACACTGAATGCCATTGCTTCTTTATATTACCTAAACATTCATAAACACATCACATTGTAAGTTAAAGGAGATAGCTGGAGAGGTATTTTTTTAAATACACATACACCTTCCCCCTCTCCCCCCCTTTATCTAATTTCTGGTAGTTTCTTTAAATGATCAGATTCACAGAGCATCATAGTTTGTGAGCCTGCTGATCAAAAAAGCATTGACGTGCTAAGGCAGGGCATGAACTTGCAATCCTTGGTGGGATTGGTTTTGGTTTCTTTTTTCTCTCAAAGTGGCAGTTCTGAGAATCATAAATAACACAGCACTGTTAACTGCAATTTGAGCTTATTCCCAATAAAGAAAATGCATTAACTAAATAACTTTCTGTACAGCTTAGCTCTTTCTTCACTAGCTTATTATTTTATGTAGACTTGCTTCATATTGCTAGTCACAAAACAAATTGTGCCATCTCAAGAATCATAGGAATAGGAATTATTAAAGTGAAAATACGTACTTTAATATGATCATAAATAACCTTTAGTCTTCACAAAATATGTGGAAAAGATTATCTTCCAAAATTTAAAGTTATGAAAGTATTTGGTGCAACACACACACCCCCCAACATACATCTACTATAGCTTTGTAAGTTTTGTTTATTATAACACCAGAGCAGAAGTCTCCAGCTCATTAGAATAGAATAGAACAGAATTAACCAGGTTGGAAAAGACCTTTGAGATCATCAAGTCCAACCTATCACCCAACACCATCTAATCAACTAAACCATGGCACCAAGCACCCCATCCAGTCTCTTCTTAAACTCCTCCAGTGATGGTGACTCCACCACCTCCCTGGGCAGCACATTCCAATGGCCAATCGCTCTTTCTATGAAGAACTTCTTCCTAACATCCATCCTAAACCTCCCCTGGTGCAGCTTGAGACTGTGTCCTCTTGTTCTGGTGCTGGTTGCCTGGGAGAAGAAACCAATCCCCACCTGGCTACAACCTCCCTTCAGGTAGTTGTAGACAGCAATAATAAGCTCCAGTACATTAGAGTACTTAGGGATGCTGGCAAACTTCAGCAGATGAGTTGCATAAGTGACACAAGGCAGGACAGACTCCTTTTGGGAGATAGGAAGCACCACTTTATCGTGCCCTTCCAAATATCTGCAACACTTAAACAGTGGGTGAGGGGCTATGGGTGGAAGTTGAGGCATTCAAAGTTTCATGTAAACATGAGGAAAAATTTTTTGACTGTGAAGGTGATGGAACACTGGAGCAGGCTGCCCAGGGGGGTTGCGGAATCTCCTTCCCTGGAGATATTCAAAACCCGCCTGGATGGTTTCCTGTGTGATCTACTCCAGGTGATCCTGCTCTGGTGGGGGTGGAGGGGAGCTGGCCTCAATGACCTTTCAAGGTCCCTTCCAGCCCCTAACATTCTGTGATTCTGTGCAAGCGTCCAGCTACCCGTTTCTGTTACACAAATAAACCTCTTGATTTATAAAACAGGTGACGGTAAATTTTAAGTTCTGGTCTAAAAACATGGTACAGTAACACAGAGAGACCTCAACGGCATTTTTTTTCCATCATAAACCCACTGCAATCCTCATGACTGCGCCCCTACTTATGTATTTAAAATTCCATAGATCATTTCTCAGCAAGAAAAATGTTGTAATGAAATATTAAAATTATAAATGGAGTCTCTATAGCTCCCCTCATCATGCTGGGCACACTTCTCTCCTAAGACAAACACTGCTATTCAACAAATCAAGTCATGCGTGGTTTGAAAAAATATATGTAAAATGAAGAAGTGTTTGTGTCCCACACATTAATGTGATTCATGGGTTTTATTTGTCAAAAAAATAATTCCCAAAGGTGGGATTTCAGATTTTTAGTCATTCTCCCATGCTCATCATCAAGGCCCTAGCAAAATGCTTAAAATGGTATGAGCTCCTGATTAAACCAGGAAGTAAATCTGCATGTGTGCAATTAAAGTGTCTGCAAGGGCAGATGCAGATGACAGTAATTCATACTCTAAGAAATGGGCTTGTGTATTTGGCAGATTAACTGTTCTGTATTCCATTGCTATGAGGTATGGAAACTGTACTGTGAAAGAACCATTACTCATTCCCTTGGCTCTAAGCACGTAGGTCTATTAAAGGCAAGCCAGTCTGGAGAGGGCGGAGGGCAAGGGCTGGAAAGAGAAGAGTCTAAATGTTTCAGATTAACGCTTCTCTTGAATGGTTTCTTTTATTTCATTTCCCCTACTTTTTAAATTAGCAAATACAGTAGACCCAGAAGGAAAATGTGCAAGGAGGAGAGGGAAAGAGGGGAGGGAAAGGGAAAAAGCAAAAGCAGCCAAAACTCTGATTTGTTCATTAGGGTTTTTGTGTTTGAACATCTGAATGAATCATGTGTCTGTTTTTCATTATTCTCCATATGTGATTGTTCCCTGCTTTGTTCAGTGATTTCTGACCATTTTGTCATAACTGTGTTTACTTTGGTTTATATATTGTACTGTTACAGGGTGACTGTTGCTTCTCCTCTGTCTGACACAGTAATGCCACCAACAAAGAGCAGCCTGAAAATGACAGGTTATGTCAAAAGGTTTCCCTAGTGAACTCCTTTGCAGCATACATTACTACTTCAGACCTGACTGCTTAGTTCATACTAGGGAGAAATTCCCACATAACTCTATTCCTTAGCACAACAGGAACGTAGTAGCTATCTATCTATTTCCTGAAAATCGGAGGAATACTGGAGGAATGACATAAAGTCCACTGCAGTATTTTCCTCATTTTTCCAAGAAGAAACTTGACACTGCTTGCTGAGCAGTAATCTGTTTTAGGAGATCTGCTGTTACATGCCTTTTCTGAAATAATTTCTTTGCTATATTAGCCATCTTTCACTTTCAGCTCTACTCTATACCTTAGCCAACACATAAACGATGTCAAAACAGACTGTGAAGTCACCAATCACTTCCTCTGTCGTCTCTCTGAATTTAATCCACCCTACTGCACTGGATTGTGACCATTTGAGGATGTGCCTTTAAGAAAGGGACAGTGTTGGAACACTCTGGCTGAATGTTCTGGTATCAAAATGAAAACATTCAGATATTCTAAACGAATTTCATTGGTAGATTGATAGAATGCAACTTTAAGTTTTAGTGCAGTGGGAATTTTTCCCAGTTCCATCCTGTTCTGCCTTTCCAGCCTGTCTGCTTCTGAGCAAACTAGCCGGAATGACCTTGAGATAAGCAAAACTAATCCCTGCATGTGCTTTGAAGCCTAATAAGAACTCTCTTCCTTAATAACTGCCTTTCTTTCTCTAACCCCCTTTTTGGGAAAAAAGGGAGGGAAGGGAAGGGAGGGGGCACGGGGAGGTGGGGGAATGCTCCTCTGTCTGGAGGAGGGAATTCTGTTGTGTTATTTTCCTTTGCTGTATATTTCTATATATATTGTAAATACTGTAGATATTGTGTTATATATAACCTGCATTCCATATATGCTTGTAAATACAGCTTTGCTTCTCTGACTGAGTTAGCTGTGGTTTCTTTCTCTGTGGGGGAGGGAGAGCTAGACTTTCTCTCAATCCACCACATGGATACATGTTACAAGATGGTGACTTCCTTTATCAAGATACCTTTGCAGAAAGTGAGATACATAAGACCAAAGAAACCACCTTGGTTTTTCCTCTTTGTTCTGGGTTTGGTTGGGTTGGGGTATTTTGGTGGGGTTTTGGTGATTTTTTAAGGAATAGCTGTAGGCTCCAGTTTATTAGAAAGACTTCTGGACAAAAATATTAAAGCAAATATCAGATAAATAATCACGTAAATCCATCCACATACCCTCAAAGGTAAGATGAGAATCAAATCGAATTGAATAGAATAGAATAGACCAGACCAGACAAGGTTGGAAAAGACCTTTGAGAACATTGAGTCCAACCTATCATCCAACACCATCTAATCAACTAAACCATGGCAAAAGCACCCCATCCAGTCTCTTCCTAAAGACTTCCAGTGATGGTGACTCCACCACCTCCCTGGGCAGCCCATTCCAATGGCAAATCACTCTTTCTATGAAGAACTTCTTCCTAACATGCAGCCTAAACCTCCCCTGGTGCAGCTTTAGACTGTGCCATGCAGCATGCATTTAACAAGAATAAAGTCACATACTTCCACACAGAGGTAGGTAACTAGTCTTACAGGTAGGTAAATATGATATATTTTACTTAAAACTTGGTTGTCTCTCAGAAATTGAGCAATAGGGAAAATAGTATCTAGCAAAAGCTGCTGTCCTGTAGGTGCCAAACTGATTAGCAGATTCTGTTTTAAAAAAGCTCTCAAGGGCTCAGTGTTGCACTACCTGATGTACTGAGATGGTGTCTTCAGATAGCTTTCCCAGATCTGTTACTCTGTCTTTTCCAAATTATCTTGTCCAGTGGATTAGAGAAATCATTTATTAACTGTGAAGAGGATACTAAAGAGGTAAGTGCTGCAAGCACTCTGAAGACTTTAGATTTTAGAATAACCTCAGCAAATTAACAAGTAGCCAAGAAAAAAAAATAGAATAAAATTCAATATAGACAAATGAAAAGTGCTAGCCTTAGGAGAGAATAATCAACAGTGCAGAGAACACAGTAAGGAATGCTTGCCTGGCAGCACTGGAGAAAAAAATAACAGAACCAGGGGCTGCAGAGAATCTCTTGGCATAAATCAGCACTGTTGTTCTCTTGCAACACCCTGTGCCTCAGAAATGTGTCTGTATTTTAAATACAGTTATTTACATCAACAAAGAGCAGTGTGCTGGATTCAGCTGAGATTTAGTTTGGGGGTTTTGTCATAGCAGCTATAATGGGGCTGAAAGGAAGTGTTGGCAATACAGGGATATTTTTGTGATTTCTAAGCAGTGCTTACACATTTAAGGCCTTTTCCACCTCTCACAACACCCCATTGCTGAAGAGACTGGGGGTATGCAAGAAGTTGGGAGGGAATGCAGCTGGGACAGCTGACTTAAACTGACCAAAGGGATATTCCATACCATAAGATGCCATGCTCAGCATATACAGCTAGGGGGAAGAAAAAGGAAGAGGGGGATGTTTGGAGTTATGGTGATTGCCTTCCCAAGTAACTGCTTCACATGATGGACTGCTGCTCTCCTGGAGATGGCCAAAGACCTGCCTGCCGATGGGAAGCGGTGAATTAATTCGTTTGCTTTGCTTGTGCATGTAGCTTTTGCTTTACTTATTCAACTGTCTTTACCTCAACCCATGAGTTTTCTCGCTTTTACTCCTCCAATTCTTCCCTCCCCATCCCACCATGAGAGAGGGAGCAAGCAGCCGTGTGGTGCTGACAAGGAAAGTCATGTGAACACAGAGAGGACAAATGAAATAACGTCTCCACACTATGTAAAACAGCAAGACTTAGTCCATCTGACATCCTGGGTTCCAAGGTATTCAAGTAAGAAGTGTGCTAATTGGAGAGAGAGCAGTGAAGTACAATATAATGAGAAACTTAAAACAAATTGCCTTTAAGGAAAAAGAGAAAGGACCAATATTTACTCTAAAGATAAGACACAGCAGACACGTAGCAGTCTTCTAATACATAAGTGTGCTGCAAAGAGGTAAGGAATAAGTTGTTCTGCATACTCACTGTGGGTAAGAAAATAAGCAACTAGCTGAAACTGCATTGAGGGTAGACATTAGGAAACACTTCATTATAGTGAGGAGAGGGAACACACAGAGTGCCTTAGGAACTCAAGGAATCTCTACCACTGCAGGTCTTTGAGCAAAGGTTACACAACACCAGCAGGTGTGGTTTTGGTGCTGACCCTGCCCCAAGGTAGGTCCTGAACTCCTAGGCTTCTCTCCAGTTCTGACTCCAGGGAAGAATTGTTTTTTTTGCTTGGTTGGGTTTTTAAATTGGCAGCCTTACTGAAGAAGGAGGAAATTGTACCCAACATTGGAAGCAGTGAAATGTCTATTCTTATTATGCCACGAAGCACACTGTTAATAAATCAAATTATGTTGATGATCCATGTTTGAAAATACAAGTCAGTATTTCTGCCCTACATTGTAACACAACACTATGAAAGCAGACTTTTACAAGATTGCAATTCCCTGTTACATGGTCCCTACTACAATAATCTCAAAGCTAACTACAGTGTAAAAACCACCAAGCCCAAATGTCTGTCATACTGAAAACATTACCATTCACATTCCTTACAATCTTTTCACACTCCTTTCTTTGTTTACTAATGGCAATAGAAACAAACTGAATTTTGATCACTCTTGTGGACTTAACCTAATGATTCAACATACAGGCTTGTTTGGATCCAACTTGATTTGTGTTGCCATTTCAGATGAAAAAAGGATTAAATTGGTACACAAGAGAACACCTTAGATTTGTATGGCTGTGGGAAGAGGGACAATGATCTATATGTCCCCCTCCCTATAGTAAGGTCTTATTTGAAGTGTAAGACAATAAGGAGTGGCCCCAGGGTAATGACAACCTAGCTGATCCCAAACTTCCTATTTCTCCTTTCTCAGATCAGCTGGTCAGGCCTCTCCAGCCTAAACTCCAATTCTTTCATGCCCCAGGAATGCTCTCCCTAAGTGCTCCAACCCTAAATCCATTTCTACTCCCCGCAGCACTCTTATGCCCTGTTAAATGAACTCACAGCACTCATGCTTTGAGTTCCTCTCTCCCTGCAGCTCACCACGTTGCACCTTGCCTCCAACATTCAAATCTCCTGACACTCACCTCTAGGCCCCCTGACCACTCTTCCAGGGCTTTCTGGACTTGGCCCAGCCCATCTTCCCATGAAGGTGTTCCTTCATAATACAACCAAAACAAAAGCAAGCAGTGTTCCAAGGAAAGAAAATGCATGTCCAACAAACACAGGGCAGTACCTCTAGTTATGATAGCCCATGACCCAATTTTCTAGGAGTAGAACTGCAGTATTCCAGCCTATTTTTCTCTTGACTGGCAAATGAATGCTGTTGTGGCAGGCAACAGAAAAGGCACACACTTTTACAAACTGCAAGGACATCATAGGTACAGCTGCAAGGATTTTGCCCCTCCTCACAACTCCTCTGCTGCATCTCTTCAGACCCTAATTGGGCTGCTCGTGAGATACTGCTGTACTGCTTTTTATTTCTACTAACTCATATAGAAAGGCCATCCAGAACGTGATGCTTATCAGAAGAACTCATTCCAAAAGGATTTTGTATATCCCTAGCATAAAGTTACAGTCATTTTAAAGTAGAGCTTCTCTCCCCCATAGACTTGATGGCTCTTCCAACTAGACATGTTAGTCAATATTTACCTAGGCAAATGCAGCTATACACACACACACACACACAAAACATCCTCTAATTCACTACAAAAAATGCTTTCACACATTAGCAGAAAACCAAAGAACATTACACTGTAAGAGGAATCATTTTTATATCCTGGTATTACAACGCATAGATCTGTTTGTGTCATAAAGAGTATTTTCTTCTAAGAGTATAGGCCAGGATTTCGTAACGACCAGAAAAATTAACCCGGGTTTTACTTGGGAAACTTTTCCCAAAGGTTTCTCATTTTTATATAGGAAATCAATTTGCATCACTGATGGTATCATTCAAATCAGACAGCACTATGTGGTTAGAAGGTAATTTACTTTGCTGCTGAAGCAATTTGATACTTGTTCTGATTTGTGATTTTCATTTTGTTTGTTAATGAAAAAAAATTAATGAGCAGTGTTACTAGAAACACAACTCAAAGCTTTAGTATTATTAAATATGTTTGCAATACACTGTACATTACTTGATTGCACAGTTGGGAGCCAAAGCCTTGGCAGTCAAGCCACCAGTCAATCATTCCAACAGACAATGAACACACAGGCGGATGTTTTGCACGTACCTTTGCACTGATTTGTGTTTTTGTCAAGAATTGCCTTTGTGGATACAATTTTCCCGTACCTATGGAGAAAGAAAAAAACCAAACAGAAATATGTGTTATTATGTTTAATAATGCACATTGCTATCTTCATAAGCATACACTAGGAAGAGATCTAGAGCTCTTGGAAAACATTTGCCTGATTCTTCTGGAGAGGTTCCTTCTGTCACTGCAGTTCAACAAACACTTTCACAGTTCACCCAGTTAATCTCTGGTAAATGTGCTGCACAGCTAACAACAAAAAAAAAAATCCCAATTATGGTAAGGATTTCAGGATATCACTGCTAATAAAAAGGTTTCTTTGGTTACATTAATTAGCTTTGCTTGAAAATATTTTTAATTTTTTTTTTTAGCTCCTAAATGAGGTTTGTTTTAATGCACATGAATCAGATTCCTCTGAATTAACAAAATTTACAAATTAACAATTAACAAAATTATGAACAAAAAAAATTAACCAAAAAAATGCAGGAATTGAGGTAATTTTTTTTTACATGCATGCACATGCACACAACTGTGCTCATGCATGCATCCACGTCTGTGCACGTGAACTCTAAACTGCTTTGGATAAACAGAAGCTTTAAGGTTAATGTGCATCTCCCATCTCTTTTGAAGATGAATGTTACTACTTATTTGAATTTATATTGCCTTTAACAGACAGCGTGGTACTGGACTACAATTTGGTAGACTCAGCATGACGAAGAAAGAATTTGGGCAGCTAAAATTGTTGCATTAAGCAGTTAGACCATAAAATAGGTATCTGTGTTTATCTCACAGAGGTTAAGACTAAAAATGCAGATTTAAGAGTAGGTATCATAAAACCCTGGTAAAAGATCACAGAAGATGGCATTTAGGGCTGAATGTAAGACTTCAGGAGGATAAGGGAAACAATTTGATTTCTCAAGTCATCAATATGTCTTGGTATATCCTTCACTGAACAGAACTTCCAATAAAATACACTTTCCCAGATCTTTTTTAAAGGCATACCCTAAAACTACCACAATAGCACTGCTGGTATTTTGACAGACGGGACTTTCATTTGGAAGAAGCTTCCACAGAATGCAACTTTCACCAACAATGAAGGACATATTACTGTAGCAGATTATAACAAAATTTCATCTTCTAATGGTAAAGCAACGCTCAAGTAAAGAAACCAACAGTTCACCAATTACAAATCACCAAAATGTGTGGTGAGCCAATTTTTATTTATTAAAAGCAGTAAAATATTGGTGTTAGAGAGTTCTAGTTGAAAAAGTCCAGAAACACAGATGTGGAAGACATTGCTGCAATTCCCTTCCCTGCCTCAGGAGGAAATCTATGTCTCCTGTCTTCTATTATACAGAAAAAGACTCAAAGGGCAGCTAGAACACAGTACTGTGTGTTTAAGGCCACTTAGTCTATAAACATATTCAGTAAGCTTGAACAAAACAAACAAAAATTAAATGAAAATAAGTAAAAAAACCAAACCAAGGAAACTAAAAACAACGCCCCCAAAACACCAACAAGATAGGGAGCCAAAGATGCAATGATACCCATCACTCACAGGTGAAAAGAGACTTCAAATTTCAACTTTGGACCCAGCAAAGACTTAAATATAAAGGGGAAAGACTGGGAACAGCCTGCCTAAACATACTCTTTGGCACCAGCAAAGATGATTCGAGGCAATTTTGTGCCTGATGAGTTTCTCAGATGGTTTCCACACTGTAAGTGGTATCTAACCACTCAGCTTTAGATAAAAGCTGCTGTCTCTCCATCTCTCTTCACTCTGGTTTTGTGGCTGATGAAAAGTGAGACTTTCCATTTCACTGTTTTTCCTTTCCTTAAGAACCCGCAAAAGCATTTGTTTCCATTTGCCTTTCATTCTGGGGAGGAAAAATAGTTTTCCTTTGTTTTACTTCAGACTGAAACTAGTTGGGAGGAGGGGAAACTGACTTAAAGGCACTAATAGTTTGCAGAATCTAAGTTGAATCTGAACTCTGTCATCCCTTAGGAAGCAAAATAACCATACAAGACACCCTCCTTGCCTTTTGGCTGGCTCTGTCAACAGGCAGGATTTCGTGGTCTGAAAGCAGGTGTAATCTATTGTACGCTCAACCATGATGGGTGCACAGGCAGGTAATTGGGCATCTGTTTTGCTGTGGCAGGCTCCATTCCAAATACATACAGAACAGGTTCAAGGTTAACCATGACACATGATTTTCTAACCTCAGGTGTTAGGCCCCAGAACTGGGGCCTTTATACTCACTTATGTTCCACTTAATTTTATAATTCATGGTAATACCTGAAGTTGACTTTGGCTTCAAGGACACTGAAGCACGTATCTTAAAGCAAAGCCAAACTCCTAACCAGTGTGATTTATGATTGCTCAGAGGGCCAACTAACCTAGCAAGAAACTTGCCCAGTGTGCTGCATCTTCATTTATTAGATTTATTTAGATTTAAAATAAAATGCATGAAAAACATGCAGACACATGCCCACCTTGTACAGTAAAGGGCCTCTGACAGATGTATGGAAAAAGAATCCAACAAAAATCAGTGGCTAAACCACAACAACCTCAACTAAAACACAACTCCTACATAAACTTCCGCCAACAAAAACTAACACCTAGCCTCCACTTCAGTCAAGCCACTGCTAATGAATTGATATGTTGTTCCATCCAAGTCACACAAGAGCTAAAAGTTAACATTTCTTGCCAACAGAGGCAGGCACTTGTGGTTCCACTGCTTTTATTACAGACTTCCCAGAGTTATTTCCTACACACTGTGATCCTGCAAACACTTAGTTACACTAGAGATTTTACTCAACGTAGTAATTCTGTCCAGTTCAGAAGAGGTTTCCTCCCACATGTGAATTACGTGCACACCTTCACATTTGCAAAAACAGACATCAGAGCGGTAAGAGGCACTGCAAATATAAACACCATTATAGGCAATTAGCAATATGCAGGCAGTTTAATCTACTGTTAAAAACCTTGGGCACTACCACAGTAATTGGAATTAATTTGGACACACTTAAATATTTCAAGAATTATATTACAGTGATAGAATAGAATAAAATAGACCAGACCAGGTTGGAAGAGACCTTTGAGAACATTGAGTCCAACCTATCACCCAACACCATCTAATCAACTAAACCATGGCACCAAGCACCTCATCCAGTCTCTTCTTAAACTCCCCCAGTGATGGTGACTCCACCACCTCCCTGGGCAGCCCATTCCAATGGCCAATCACTCTTTCTGGGAAGAACTTCTTCCTAACATCCAGCCTAAACCTCCCCTGGTGCAGCTTGAGACTGTGTCCTCTTGTTCTGGTGCTGGTTGCCTGGGAGAAGAGACCACCCCTCACCTGTCTACAACCTCCCTTCAGCTAGTTGTGGACAGCAATAAAGTCTTCTTTGAGCCTCCTCTTCTCCAGGCTAAGCAACCCCAGCTTCCCTCAGCCTCTCCTTATAGGGCTTGTACTCCAACCCCCTCCCCAGCTTTGTTGCCCTTCTCTGGAGGTGTTCCAGCAACTCAACATCTATCCTAAACTGAGGGGCCCAGAACTGGACAAGAAGAATGTTTTTGTGCTACATGAAATCAGGAAGGTATTTTGTTCCTACAAATGCAGCCATATTTCCTTCTTGCACATGTGGACAGTTGTTTCATATATTCTCTCCAATGTTGTTCAGCTTTCTGTTTGTGCCAACTTTAATTGTGATTTCATTCACCCAGAAGTACCAAAGATGAATTCTCTAATGGGAAACATCCAGGGAAATAAGGATAAAGTGGATCACAAGAGCTTTCTTGTGTTGACATGGAAACTACTATAAAATTCAACAGCCTGCACACTGCTGTTCTACAAATTACTGATATCATTAATGAAAAAAGTATCATGCATCCTGGAGAAGAGGAGACCTTATTGCTGTCTACAACTACCTGAAGGGAGGTTGTAGCCAAGAGGGGCTTGGTCTCTCCTCCCAGGCAACCAGCACCAGAACAAGAGGACACAGTCTCTAGCTGTGCCAGGGGAAGTTTAGGCTCGAGGTGAGGAGAAAGGTCTTCACAGAGAGAGTTGTCATCAGACATTGGAATGGGCTGCGCAGGGAGGTGCTGGAGTCACCATCCCTGGAGATGTTCAAAAAGGGTTTGGACATGGCACTTGGTGCCATGGTTTAGTAGTCATGAGGTGTTAGGTGACAGGTTGGACTTGATGATCTTTGAGGTCTTTTCCAACCTTATTGATTCTATGATTCTAAGTATGGTTTGCCTCTCATGAGAAAATATGAGCACTGCTTAATTTTGTTGTGGGTTAAGGAGCATAGACTATTCTTTGAAAGATTTTGAACCAAAAATTCCAGCTAGAGAAAGGTAATTGTGTAACTGAGCTCATCTCAATACCTTATTACCAAGCCTCCAACATAATGACTATATCATTAAGGATAACCTATTGCATCACAGTATCCAGGGGAATATTTGCAATGAATCTGTGAGATGGCTACTTCAAGAATGTATCTACTGAACCTCTGAACTGAAATAGCTATTCAAAAGATTTACATACATATAATGTGTTGGTTTTCAATACATTCTTCTTTAGTTAGTGTTAACTAAATGCAGAATGAGCACAAATAAAATTATTTATACAGTGTTAAAAAAAAATCCCTTTCATCATTTGTATTTAATTACACTTTGTATGGTTTAGTGCAAGGACTAACCTGCCTGCTCCCACAACACAAAAGTGAGGGGAAAAGCAACACGCACAACTCACAGCTGAGATAAAGAGATATGAGTTTAATATAACATAAGATATCATAATCACAATGCATAATTACCTTAGCTAATAATCTAATTAATCCAATAATGCAATGTATGATTACCTTAGCTTAGCCTATTTGCAGAAGAAGCACAGTGAAATACACAGGGGGAAAAACCAGCCTAAAACAGAAAACCAAACCCAGCAGCTACCCAACTCCCGTTCCACCACCATGCCTGCAGAAAAAAGCCTGCACCCATGAACCTGGAGCCCAGGAGCTGCAACCAGAACAGGAAGCCTCTCATGCTGCAATCTGAATTTCAAGCCCCATAATACTTTGCTCCAGTTAGCTCTTTCATTTTGAAGCTGCTGTAACTGGAGCATGGTATGAATAACAGCAGCACATTCAACTCAGTCTATGATACACTCCTAATAATTTTCTGTGTAGCAACTTTAATTTCAAACCTGATGGCTAGACATCTGAAAGAGCTTCCATCTGAGAAGCAACTATGCAGACTCAAACTTCAGTTCATTAAGGAGGACCTGTGCAGTGAGATGGTGACTGGTTGTCTTCATTGCTTCTCGTAACACATAAGGACTGCCAAGAAAATCTTAAGGTTGAAAAACTGCAGAAGGTGGTGCTTCCCCAGAATAAAGTGTTACTTCTGTGGTTCTGTTGTCATGAGGTGTTAGGTATTAGGTAATAGGTTGGATTCATGATCTTTGAGGTCTTTTCCAACCTGGCTGATTCGATGATTCTGAAACATATTGGCACACCCTACACTGATGCCCCACAGAGCACATCTACACAAAAAGCTATCAGATAGCTTTCAGGATGGAAAATATGCCACAAAATTAAAAGCAAAGACATGTCTGTGGCTCTGGAGGTCCCATACTGTTAGAAAATAGGAGAGGATATAGGAGTAATATCACCACAGTGTCCCTGCTTTAACATCGGGCACCTCCACAGCTGCCGAAACAAATGCCTGTCTGACCCAGAGCAGCTGTTCTAACATTAATTGGGGGTGGAAATGCCTTCTTACAAATATAAACATTTTTACCTTCTCTTGTATATATTGATTTGGAGTGACACTCTTCAAGTTACCTAATACATGCAATTAAGGTGACAAAGGTCACTTAAAACCAGCAGTAACACACACATTGTATCACATAATGGGTAGGAATAAAGGAAGACCTCCTCAGAGGAGGGATCTCCTTGCTCAGTCCTGGCTATGGACCAACGTCAAAAAAACACTGTCAAGAGCTCCATCCCATTGCATCCCTCATTTCCTGCCTGCTCAGCAGACTCAGGTAAGATGCAAGCAATGCAGAATAAGGCCTTAACATACATCAAGCTACATTGTCAGTGGATCATTTCAAGAGCTGGCAGGCAGTCAATCAATCAATCAACACTTATACTGCAGGCTTGACCTGGTCATTCCTGGGAAGTTAACTGCTGTTAAAATTAAGATACCAATTGCAAGATGCAAGAACCTTACCCACAGCCTACATCAGTCCCAAACTGACTGGAATTTGCTGTCTTATGGCATACAAAGGATTATGAGCCCTTTCTCCTGCCTGCAGGAAGCTGGGGGTACAGGGAAGGTAAGTGGGCAGCCAGGGTTAGGAGATTTGGCTGGGGACTAGCCCAGGGCAGAGAAACCAGGCTCTACCCACCCCATTGCTGGCAGGCAATAAAGCCAAAGGTGGAAAGTCTGCTGATGGACAGCCACCACCAAGAGCTACTGAATCAAAGAAATTTCCTGGGAGGCCAGACTGGTAAGGGCTGCTCAAACTTTTCAGCTTTTCCATGCTGTTATGGAAAACAAAAGCCTTTGAGACAGGTACGTGTTATTATGTCCTTTAAGACAGCCTTCAGGCTGGTCATAGCTAGTCCTTTAACACAGAATGGCCATCAGACACAACAGGCTGAGTCTCTTATCCTTTGACCAACAGTGCTGCACACATGCTGCCATCCTCACCTGCCAGGCTGTAGGTGCATGGGCACGTACAAACCAGTTCATTTCCAATTCTGCTTACTGCTTTTATGCTTTAAATAAATATCAAATTTGGGATTTAAACCCAAGTAACAAGCGTGCAGAAATTTCCCTTGTTTAGTCAAACCAATAGTTAACATATAATTTCCAAGTTCAGAGCCTAATGATTGTATCCCCAGTGTGAGGGTTCACTCAAGGCCTCACATATTGCTCAAAGCACAATTCACCCAGCTGAAAACAGTCTGCATTTCTGGGCATTTAGGTAATATATAATTTTATCTTGGGAACTTTTGTACAGGCAAGAATTTGACCAGGAGTAATTGGATTTAGATAAGCAACTCTGAGGCTCTTTCATTCTTGTGAATATATAAATAGCATAACTAGGTTTACTTTGTTTAAAGTAGACTCTATTAGGAAAATCAGTGATTTGTGTTGCTTAGCCTGGAGAAGAGGAGGCTCAAAGAAGACCTTATTGCTGTCCACAACTAGCTGAAGGGAGGTTGTAGACAGGTGAGGGGTGGTCTCTTCTCCCAGGCAACCAGCACCAGAACAAGAGGACACAGTCTCAAGCTGTGCCAGGGAAGGTTTAGGCTGGATTTTAAGAAGTTCTTCACAGAAAGAGAGATTGGCCACTGGAATGGGCTGCCCAGGGAGGTGGTGGAGTTACCATCACTGGAGGCGTTTAAGAAGAGACTGGATGGGGCGCTTGGTGCCATGGTTTAGTTGATTAGATAGTGTTGGGTGCTAGGTTGGACTTGATGATCTCAAAGGTCTTTTCCAACCTGCTTAATTCTATTCTAAACTCTTATATGTTCATTCACTTCTGAAAAAAAATCCCCTATGAAATTGTACAGGCTCTGGAGACTTCCTGGATTGGTTCCAGTACTTGGAAAAATTAAGCTAGGTAAATTAGAACTAAATGGCATTTAAATGGATACTAAATTTTCAGAAATAGAAAACACTTGAACTTTCTCACCTGCAAGGAGTTTATCATTTCAGTAGTTCAAAGGTAACTTTTCCTGTAGCCTTATTCCTTTCCTTTCCAATTTATTAAAAAGAAAGAAAAATTTGTGTGCATTTCAATTAAATTAAGTGGCTTGATTCAAAGCTTACAGAAATCAGAGGCAGTTCTTTCATTGCCTTCAGCAGATAAAAGCTCAAGTCTTATTCACGTATTTGTCACACTCTTGCTACCCAAGACACAATAAAATGCCACTTCCTGAAGTGGCACTCTCCATAAAAGCCTGAGATTTTACTGTGTTTTCCTCAGTTTGTTGCAAGTTAGACATTTGGCTCCTACTGCAGTTTTATTCTAAATGCTGTTTCTTCTGAATTAGGTCTATAGATTCATATTGTATCTGCATTTCTCAGTATTGAAGCTATTTAAAACATGATTATGTTATTGTATATCATATTTAAATTAAAATTCTGACATTTCTATTTTAGCTTTGACAGAAAGCTATGTTTTTCCCCTCAATTCTGCCACAGCAAATAACCACTGTTAATAATTAATTAGCAAAATATTCTACAGTTGCTAAATTAAGTATAGAAAATGAAATCCATGCACAAATTAATAACTATGATTTCATGCAGAACACTTTAGTCCTTCTTCTGGGCCATCATTAAATCTTCAGCTACTAATTATTCCATATTTGCAAGAATTTAGATGTCTTTAAAAAATAAAATGTGACTTTTGTTTGCAGACATTTAGCAGTGCTGCTAAATATTCTGCATAATGATAGTATGCATTACCAGAAAGACAGCTTAGGGATCTGAAACTCTTCACAGAATGAGATGTGGTTTACTGCACCCTCTCACAAATGATGGTGTCAGGTATACTCTAATTGCAAAAGAAGTGAGGGGGAAATACTTCTTTTGTTTGCTTGTTTTACAGAAATCCCAGAGCTATCATTCCTACTATAAAGACACTGCTCATCAGCACTGGAAGAAAAAAAAACAAACAAACTCAAGCAGATCTTCAAGCTTTAAACATTTTCCCTATTCAGCAATTATTTCAGATATTGTAGAAGTAACCTCTCCCCACCCCACCCCCCCCCCAGCATTCCTGTGTGCAGAATTTGTATACTTTGTATGTCTGTGCTCTTCTGTGTTTTATCCAATCCCTCATTCACAGTCCTACTTACTAACAGAGGACTCCTTGTCACACTACAGTTGGTACGAACTAGCATAGAGTCATAGGAACAATAAGGTTGGAAAAGACCTCAAAGATCATCAAGTCCAACCTATTATGTAACACCCCATGACAACTAAACCATGGAACCAAGTGCCATGTCGAATCTTTTTTTGAACACCTCCAGGGACAGTGACTCCACCACCTCCCCAGGCAGCACATTCCAATGGCCAATCACTCTTTCTGGGAAGAACTTCTTCCTAACATCCAGCCTAAACCTCCCCTGGTGCAGCTTGAGACTGTGTCCTCTTGTTCTGGTGCTGGTTGCCTGGCAGAAGAGACCAACTCCCACCTGGCTACAACCGCCCTTCAGGTAGTTGTAGACAGCAATAAGGTCTTCCCTAAGCCTCCTCTTCTCCTGGCTAAGCAACCCCAGCTCTCTCAGCCTCTCCTCGTAGGGCTTGAGCTCCAGACCTCTCCCCAGCCTCTTTGCCCTTCTCTGGACATGTTCAGGAGCCTCAATATCCGTCTTCAATCGAGGGGCCCAGAACTGGACACAGTACTCAAGGTATGGCCTAACCAGTGCTGAGTACAGGAGCACAATGACTTCCCTGCTCCTGCTGGCCACACTATTCCTGATAGAGGCCAGGATGCCATTGGTCTTCTTTGCCACCTGGGCACACTGCTGGCTCATGTTCATCCAGCTGTCAACCAGTACCCCCAGGTCCCTTTCCGCATAGCTGCTGTCCAGCCACTCCGACACCAGCCTGTAGCTCTGCATGGGGTTGTTGTGGCCAAAGTGCAGCACCTGGCACTTGGACTTGTTAAATGCCATCATGTTGGACTCTGCCCATCTGTCCAGTCTGTCAAGGTCCCTCTGGACAGCCCTTCTACCCTTTAACAGATGAATACCTGCTCATGCCACCATACCCAACAGAAGAGATGACTTGCTACAGAACAGCCCTGTGGAGAAGAACCTGAGAGTCCACGTGGATAAAAAGTTCTCCAGGGGACAGCAATGTGCCCTTGTGGCCAAACAGGCCAAGGGGATCCTGGGGTGCATTAAGAGGTGTGTATGTCCAGCAGATTGAGGGAGGTTCTCTTCCCCCTCTACTCTGCCTTGGTGAAGCCACACCTGGAATATTGCATCCAGTTTTGGGCTCCCCAGTTTAAGAAGGACAGAGATCTACTAGAGACAGTCCAATGGAGAGCTAACAAGATGGTTAAGGGACTGGAGCACTGCCCTGTGAGGAGAGGCTGACAGCTCTGGGACTTTTTAGTCTAGAGAAGAAAAGACTGAGAGGGGATTTAATAAATGTTATAAATATTTGAGGGCTGAGTGTCAAGAGGCAGGGGACAGGCTCTGCTCAGTTGCACCCTGTGATGGGACAAGGAGCAATGGATATAAACTAGAACAGAAGAGGTTCCACCTCAACATGAGGAAGAACTTCACTGTGAGGGTCATGGAGCACTGGAACAGCCTCCCCAGAGAGGTTGTGGAGTCTCCTTCCCTGGAGGCTTTCAAGAACCATCTGGATGCACTCCTGTGTGCCCTGTGCTAGATTCTATGGGTCCTGCTCTGGCAGGAGGGTTGGACTCAATAGTTTCTAGGAGGTTCCAACCCCTAACATCCTGTGATCCTGATATTAATCTCTAAAGTATTCAAACATTTAACAATAGTCTCATTATTTAAGGGAAATCTGAACATTCAGTTGTGCAGATTTTCTGACATTTCACTAAAACAATTCAGTCTTAAAAGAATTCAGTGACAGCAACATATTGTAATATAAATATATGCATACACACGTCCCTTCTCCAGTAATAACAAAGAAAAAAATAAAGAAATGGAATTAAAAAAAAAAAGGGGGGGGGGGGGGGGGAAGGCAAGAACTCCAGGAGACCATGAATTCAAATTGATAACTTCAAGCTAAAGCATTTCATAAAGTAACAGAGAGGTGTCCAGAGAAGGGCAACAAAGCTGGGGAGGGGTTTGGAGCACAAGCCCTGTGAGGAGAGGCTGAGGGAGCTGGGGTTGCTTCGCCTGGAGAAGAGGAGGCTCACAGGAGACCTTATTGCCCTCTACAACTACCTGAAGGGTGGTTGTAGCCAGGTGGGGGTTGGTTTCTTCTCCCAGGCAACTGGCACCAGAACAAGAGGACACAGTCTCAAACTGTGCCAGGGGAGGGTTAGCCTGGGTGTGAGGAGAAAATTCTTCACAGAGAGAGTGATTTGCCATTGGAATGGGCTGCCTGGGGAGGTGGTGGAGTCACCATCACTGGAGGTGTTTAGGAAGAGACTGGATGGGGTGATTATTGCCATGCTTTAGTTGGTTAGATGGTGTTGGATGATAGGTTGGACTTGATGATCTCAAAGGTCTTTTCCAACCTGCTTAATTCTATTCTATTCTAAATGTGAGTGAGACTTCAATAGTTCACAGATCTCCCCTTTCATTAACTACAAATTGGAACTATGTGATGTCTTCATAACCAACACCATTTCAGCAGCTAGGTGAAGGAATTGCTTCTTTTTCATCAATATACTTATTTCACTTCTCTTCTTTCCAAGGCTGGGATCTCTTGGTTGTACACAACTTTGACCAAATTGCTGCAGGGAAGCAAATTCTTCTTTGTCTGCAATTCTTCAAGGAGAAGGAACAAGAATCTGGATTTGTATATTTTTTATAATTGGATGGTCAAAACTTCACCCTGCTTGCCCTGGATAGGGACATAATACCTCTGGGCTTTGACTTTCTTTTAAATTTATTTTAAAACATACTTTTTAAAGCCAAGATTTTTAGACGACTTCTTTCAGTAACTCTGCAACGTAAAGACAGCCTCAGGAGAGGGTATGAAAATCAATTTGATAAGGTATTAATCCATGATATTTTTAAATACTCATGCACTTGTGCAACCTCAGCCATGTAAGAAGCCTAGCTGAACTTAAACAGGGTGATCCATGATTCCCATGGTTAAAGTACGTTTTCAGGTTCATAAATTAACATGCCTACTTGATGTGGAAAGTCCTCCCTACAGCCCTGATACAGTAAACAGGCTTACACAGGACATGCAAGTGCATGTTTCCAGTTAGCAAGTGCTTTGCTGTCCTCAGTACAAGGCCTGTAACTACTACAGTGATTAGTTTTAAGACAACACCTCTGTATAGAGTTGTTAGCTATTGGAATGAGCTGCCCAGGGAGGTGGTGGAGTCACCAGCCCTGGTTCAAGAGGGGATTGGATGTGGCACTTGGTGCCATGGTTTAGTTGTCATGACACGTTGGGTGACAGGTTGGACTTGATGATCTTTGAGGTTTCTTCCAACCTTATTGATTTTATGACTGTATTATTAAAAACTGCACTCACAATCAGGCTCTTGGTTTCCAGAAACATGGTACCCTCCTGACAGGTACAGTGGGCTACCCCAGTTTACACCAACAGCAACTGCCTCATTATTCTCTGTCTTGGAGCACTGTAAGTTACATTTTAAGATAGCCCTAAGGGGCAGGTAATATGGCATAATTAGCACATCTTGTAACTCTCTGCCCATCACTCAGCACTTGTGAGCCTAAGACAAACAAAACCTTAGTCAAACAAAAACTCTCACTCAGGCTTTGTGCCAGCTGCTCTCACTGGTCACTTTGGCCATGAGTCTCCCCTATGGAAGAAAAGTAAATATTGGCAACTGCTGCACTCTGTTCAGCTTGCACCCAGAAACAGCCAACATGGACCAGGAAGGGGTTAGATATGCCAGGGGATTCATCAAATAAATACACTCTATATATACTTAGTGCTTTCTGTCCTTAAAAGGACACTTAGTTGGTCCTGCCAGGCAGAGTTCTGGATAGAAAACTATAAAGAAAGATATGCTACTCTATCCTTTCTAGAATATAAATGGACAGATTCTGGAGGAAGGAGAATGTATTTAAGTACTTTACCTTTTATCTTGAATTATGATCACTAACATTGAACTTGGAAGCAAATTAGCTTCAGTTGCTTGGGAGTCCTCAAGAAAAAGCTTTTGTATATTACTGGGTTCTGGTTCTTTCAAATAAATTGGTTAAATAAGATACAATCCTCAAGCCATATAAAGATGTATGTGGGAAAACTGAGACCTCATTCTGAGTATTAGGCACACTTTGAGAGAGGGGAAACTGGGATTCACTGGGATTCTCCCTCTAACTGGCCATGCAGTACAGTGCTGACAATTCCTGTTGCTCTCTAATGCACACACGAAAAAATTATTACATTAATTTTAGTAGTAAAAAACCAACTAAGAAATAAATATATTTGAGATATCACAGAATCACCAAGGTTGGAAGAGACCTCAAAGATCATCAAGTCCAACCTGTCATCACAGACCTCATGACTAAACCATGGCACCAAGTGCCACGTCCAATCCCTTTTTGAACATCTCCAGGGACAGTGACTCCACCACCTCCCTGCGCAGCACATTCCAATGACCATTCACTCTTTCTCTGAAGAACTTTCTCCTCATCTCAAGCCTAAACTTCCCCTGGCACAGCTGGAGACTGTGTCCTCTTTTTCTGGTGCTGGTTGCATGGGAGAAGAGACCAACCCCCTCCTGGCTACCACCTCCCTTCAGGTAGTTGTGGACGGCAATAAGGTGTCCTCTAAGCTTCCTCTTCTCCAGGCTAAACAATCCCAGCTCCCTCAGCCTCTCCTGTATTTGGTTTATATATTTAAGCAAGTGTATGAAGTCAGGTTGTATTTTCATGTCCTCTCTTTACAGCCTACATTTCTTAAGATATTGAAAGCTGAGATTCCTATCTTACCACATGTTACAGGTTTGAGAAACAAATATTGTGAACCCTGCAATAATTTTCTGAGGGCTGGAAACACCTTCATCAAATACTGGTGAACAATCCCACTTAGGGAAAAGACACTGTTTGGCAGTTGCATGTTTTAAGTCCCCCCCAAAAAAACCCAAGCCTAAAAATAAAAAAGAAAAATTTAAAAAATAGGATAAAATAATTGCAAATAATAAACCCACCCTCTGTTCTATTTCCCACTTCATAAAAAGAGCTGGATTTAAAGATTTCTGAGAACCCCAGTACTGACATCCCTCATTTCACTACTTTTCCTATGTAAATGGCATCTGTATCTTACATGGATAAATTATATTCCAACAGCCAAAATACAATATGTTAAATGCACTCGGTTCAAAAATTAGTAACAGAAAAATTGCAATTATCACCTCTTGCAGCAAGCTGAATGTTTTTTTGACCATTTCAGCAGCAGCAGTGAAAGCACAAAACCAACCTAAGAAGGACACAGTCATTCCTCACAGAGTCTAAGACATTATACAAGAAACAGAGCTATAGTCTGCAAATATTTACAACAACGTACAACTGAATACACCCAATGGCCACTTCTCACAATTCAAGCACTCGCAGTATCAGGCCATGTATTTATGCATTCCTGAAACATTTTATTCATCATTTTATTCATCTGCACTCTTTCCTTCCACTTACTCAGACCATGGCAGCTTCCAACCCTTTCCCTGTCTGCTGTTCAAGAAAAGAAGATCTCAAAGCACCAACATCTTTAATAAGAAGCCAAAGCAAAATAGAAGCTCCACTCCAGCTACTCATTTCCCATATGCCTCTGCCTTTGGCTTTCTTTGGGCTTACTCCAGAGACCACTGAGATCAAGAGAAACGTCTATGGATTTGCCCTGCTCTGCCTTTTCTGAGAGACATTAAATATTACTCCACATACAACAGTCCATTTTGTAAGACAATTTCCCAAGTTCAGACTTCAGTTTCTTTTTGATTCCCACATTCTTAGGACAAAGGTCCTTTTTTCAAGCTTCTGTGTTTGTGGGAATCTTATCTTATCTCTGGTTTAGCCTTTTACTATTGAGCAGTCAGAAAAGAATCATCCTCTTGTTTGAGATGTAAAGATTTATGTCTGCTTACATTTTTAAGATGTAAGCATATAAACATACTTACATAGTCTAAGCAAATTTATGTCAGTTATAGGTTAGTTCTGTTATCTCCCCTGTGAAATACTGTTTTCAAAATCTGATATGAGAGTACAATGACAGTATCCTAGGGAAAACAAGCTTTCTCCAGCCTGTTTACAAGTGACAGAAAGAACAAGATTTAAGCAGCAGGAAATCAGCAGAAAAAGAGAGGGGGGAGCAAACCACTACAGTGTGAAGGAGGACTTTCCTAGCCAGCAGGCCAAAGTTGAGAGAGAGAGAGACTCAGTGCTATAGTGAAACTCTGTGATTCATACAAAAGACACAAACATGTAAGAGAGGAGAATGGTCCTGGTCTGAATTCCCAACCACACCTGCACATGGTGAGGACCAGACCAGGCTGTGCATGCCACAGTCAAGCCAGTTTTGCAGGACAGCATGGAGCTGATCAGCTAGCTTTAACCTAGTCCAGATTTCACCATGTGGCTCTAAAACCCAGAAGTACCTACAATACAGATCCTCTTTCATTAAGTTACATGTGCACAACTGATTTGGGTTTGCATGTATCCCCAGAGAAGAGGAGGCTCAGGGGAAACCTTAATGCTCTCTACAACTACCTGAAAAGAGGTGGTAGCCACGTGGGGGTTAGTCTCTTCTCCCAGGCAACCAGCACCAGAACAAGAGGACACAGTCTCAAGCTATGCCAGGGGAGGTTCAGACTGGATGTTAGGAAGAAATTCTACACAGAAAGAGTGACTGCCCATTGGAATGTGTTGCCCAGGGAGGTGGTGGAGTCACCATCATTGGAGGTGTTTAGGAGGAGACTTGGTAGGGTGCTTGGTTTAGTTGATTAGGTGGTGTTGGATGATGGGTTGGACATGATGATCTTCCAGGTCTCTTCAAACCTGGTCTGTTCTATTCTATTCTCCATTTAAAAGAAATACACACTTTTAAAAAGGATCACCATTTGTGTAAACCCTGGGTAGTCTCCTCTCCAAACTCTCCACCATGCTCCCCACCCCAGAGCTTCTCCAGAAGGCTACTCTCTCCAAGATTACCATGTTCAAGACCTGCTCCGATTTTGGGGGGGTGAGGGAAGGACAGAAACACAGTAAAAAAATCCACCTTGAACAGAAAGCCTCTCCATGCTTTTGAAGCCTTTGTAGTATTTAATCCTTTGTCAATTTTGTCTCCTCACCACCACCTCCCCCTTCAGTGGAAATAATCTACTCTTTGAAAGCCTGGTATTCTGCAGAAAATTGATCTCCCCTAGGATACTGCCATCCTACTGTTCTATGCATGGTCACTAATGACCGTTCTACTCACCGCAGAGACAGACACAGTGGCACTCCTCAGCCTTTAGCACAGAAGCACAGGGGAGGAAATCAGAACAACCTCAGAGTTTAAGCATACCCAGAGTTCATAATCTCTAGAAAATACTGCATAAAATCTCCAAATGAGCTGATATCAGAGTAAAAAGATTCTTACTGGTTTGTGTCACTCTTACTTCCACTGCACTAGGCTAACATTTTTAAATCTCCTCTCAATAACATCCCTCATGTGGTTACCTCTCTCCCAGAGCCACATGATAATGAACTCTAAATCAGACACAAATTGAGCTCATGTTGGTTTTACTTGGGCACTGCTATCAGGGTATTCAAAGGCAGAACGCATTGCAGCACAGCCTGTGTGACCTGTCTGCAGACGTGAGAACATAACTGGGTGCTACACCATTCAGTGTTTTAGCAATCAGTGTAGCTGCTGGTCTCACCACCTCTGAGGGACACACCTGCAATCTCACTGTTTGATTCAAGTGAAGTGACAAGCAAGTCTGCCCTTAGCTTTTTGTGACTCTGATGCCAACGAGTAAAGCACAAGAACTGTTCTCACAAAACAGCTTAAGCTTTCACTATGAACTTCTGGTGGACAGATTGTAAATTGATTCCTTCACTCCTCCATGATGTCCTCGCAAGAGCTTCCCTTTGTACCTGCTGGTAGAAGGAGGTACAATGGAAGACTGGAAGCCATGAGGAAAAAGAGGGGGTAGTCAACACTTTCTTCCATTTCCAATGAAGGATTTTTTTACATGATGATGTTACTCTTGCTCACAGAGCTGCATTAATAGTTTCAGCAGGACCCAAAACAAGAACAAAAGTATTAAAAACTTAAACCAAAATCTTATTGACTGTTTAACAGGAAAGTAGACAAACAAACAAGAAATCCAACCCTAAAACTTAGTTCTGAAATTAGGAAAGGGGCTTAAGCTACTGAAATGCAGCTTGGTCTCAAAATAAGTCAACAAAAGTAATGCCTGATGCAGCACGTCAGAAATGCTAGAGTGAGTAAACTGTCCCAGCCAAGAAATTCATATTTAAAGCTCAAGCTGTCCAGCTACACTCTGTAAATTGTGCCAGGATTTCTTTGCATAATTCTCACTAATACTGGCTGATGATAGACAAGGAAACCCTCCACAAACAAATGGCACAATTCACCCCACTGTAGGTTCCACAAAATCACATGCTCTATGGAAATTTCCAAACACTTCAGCACAATATGGGTGAGTTCAGGATAAAGTTTCAAGCCTTAACTCCATAATTTCCTGTCTTTTGCTAGTCTACACAGCTCTTTAATGTTATGTTAATATAATTTTTGTGAGTGTGATTGAATTACCTGCCGCTCTTGATGCCAGCATTAGTGGATTTCTGTAATAGGAGAACACACTATACTGCACATACTGTTACTAAATACCATTAAGCAGACCAGCTGCAGACCTCCTAATAGCAGGGCTGGAGGGCTACCTCATTAGGACATGACAAGCACTTTACAGCTGGCACACAGCCTGAAGCCCACAAGCCCTCAGCCTCAATGTCCCCACCAGACAGCCTGCTGCAGCAGGTCCCTTGGCTCAAGAAAGTGCCCCAGAAATCTGCTAAGAGTGCTGAGATCCCTTTTTGTGTGCTCAACATGGTGCTGCTGTGACTTGGCAGTCTGAAAAAAAAAAGAGAGATGTATTTACTTTGTGACATTTCAACTCCAGGTGCAACAGAGGGCTGCTAAATTCTCTGCTGAGACTCTGCCTCACACACTGGTGACAGCCACTAACTAGTGGTACAGTCCTTTAAAAATCCGTTTCAGAAGTATTTGAGGAAAGATTAAAATGCCACATGTATGTGAGCTGCAACAATCCTAGGGCAGCATCCAAAGGGAGATTTAACACAAGCTTTCTCTTCAATAACCTTGCACAGCTAACCAGCACCTACTTAAATTATGAGCCTGACTACTGGGCAGAAGTCTCCCTCTTTAGAGGAGGACAGCATTAAACAGAAAGTAGGAGGGTGGAGGCAATGCATTCCACAGATTTGGTTCAGTACACCCTTAAATATACTGACAGACATTATCCAAGGAGTTACAATGTATTTTAGTCAGTCTTGTCAACCTGATTTCTCTCTTCCTCACCACAAAATGCTTCATATACTGGCTGGTAGAACTCTACTTACTCAGCACCAGTGGGAGATTTCAACTGCTAGTGCTTCACCTAACAGCAGCGCCATGTCTCCAAAGTATCATGGCAAGGTTACAACTGGGACAAGTGCCTGGAGAAGAGGAGGCTCAGGGGAGATCTTATTGCTGTCCACAGCTACCTGAAGGGAGGTTGTAGCCAGGAGGGGGTTGGTCTCTTCTCCCAGGCAACCAGCACCAGAACAAGAGGACACAGTCTCAAGCTGTGCCAGGCAAAGTTTAGGCTGGAGGTGAGGAGAACATTCTTCACAGAAAGAGTGACTGGCCATTGGAATGTGCTGCCCAGGGAGGTGAATAGAATAGAATAGAATAGAGTAGAATAGCATAGAATAGAATAAACCAGGTTGGAAAAGACCTTCAAGACCATCATGTCCAACCCATCATCCAACACCACCTAATCAACTAAACAATGCAACCAAGCATCCTGTCAAGCCTCGCCCTGAACACCTCCCCAGCGATGGCGACCCCACCACCTCCTCAGGCAGCCCATTCCAACGGGTAATCACTCTCTCTGTGTAAAACTTCCTCCTAACCTCCAGCCTAAACCTCCCCTGATGCAGCCTGAGACTGTGTCCTCTTGTTCTGGTACTGGTTGCCTGGGAGAAGAGACCAACCTCTGCCTGACTACAACCCCCCTTCAGGTAGTTGTAGAGGGCGATAAGGTCACCCCTGAGTCTCCTCTTCTCCAGGCTAAGCAACCCCAGCTCCCTCAGTCTCTCCTCATAGGGCTTGTGCTCCAAGCCCCTCCCCAGCTTTGTTGCCCTTCTCTGGACACATTCCAGCAAGTCAACATCTTTCCTAAACTGAGGGGCCCAGAACTGGACACAGGACTCAAGGTGTGGCCTAATCAGTGCAGTGTATAGGGGCAGAATGACCTCCTTGCTCCTGCTGGCCACACTGTTCCTGATGCAGGCCAGGATGCCATTGGCCCTTCTGGCTGCCTGGGCACACTGCACGTTCATGTTCAGCTTACCATCAACCAGCACCCCCAGGTCCCTTTCTGCCTGGCTCTCCAGCCACTCTGACCCCAGCCTGTAGCTCTGCATAGGGTTATTATGGTGTTAAAAAATGGATTGGACATGGCCCTTGGTGCCATGGTTTAGTAGTCATGAGGTGTTGGATGACAGGTTGGACTTGATAATCTTTGAGGTCTTTTCCAACCTTATTGATTCTATGATGTGGTCTTGTGTTAAGAGAAATTCTTAGTTTTCTACATGTATGTGTAATATGAACCAATGGGCAAATGCAGCAACCTAACAAGAACTAACAGTTGCTGATAGCATTTAATAGCTGTATCATTACAGCCTGTCTGTGACATCTGTTAAGACCTGCAATCAATCACATCTTTGCCTTGCTTTGATTTAAAGCTCATCAATTACTTGGTCATATTGCATTTCATTCCACTGTAGCCACAAGTTTTCCTTTCCATTTAGGAGCACTTGCTTTGAGTTCATTTTATTCTGAGAGTCATGAGATTGCCCCATACAAAAAAAATCTTTCAACTCCTTGAAATGGCTGTGTGTTTGTATATGTGACAGGAATATCACATATACAAACATACACACATATACAGTTCTTCTGCAGGTCATAAGGTACTTGATAAATCTTCATATTTAAGTATTCTCACTAGATTATTGTAATTACAAACACTTCATAACCATACTCCATTTCATTGACAATCCCAAATTCAGTGTTATGTAAAGAAGAAGGAGCAAGAAACATTGAAGATGAGTAGAGAAATTGAGTTCTACACAATTAAGTGTAGATTAAAACGCCTGACTTTTTGAACCAAAGCTTTGAGAGCACTGAAATTTCCTAATTCTATGGGGTTTTGTTACTTAATGCCAAGGCTGGACAGATACCTGATTTACAGCTAAGGGTAATCAAAGAGGTATAAAGATGAACTTAGCCTTCTGATAAAGTGCCAGTATCCGTGCACTGTGATCTCCACAGAGCACAAGTTACACCTCTTTACACTCCTGCTAAGACACCATAGCAGGTTTGTGGCATCATTTCTCCTGAACACATATGCTTCAGTGATTCATTTCATTCACTTAAGAACACATACAAACAGATATGGCTAGATAAACCTGTATGTAAAAATTAATCTCCATAAACATGAAAAGGAAGGAAATAGTTTCTACCCTCAAATAAGTAGTTTTCAAATCATTTTAATGACCCCTGGAGTCCTTGATTAAATTACCCAAAAGACTGGAAAAAGCTGCCTTAAAATCAGAGACTCAAGCAGCTCTACTTTGGTTATTACAGAAAAATAATATGAGAAGTGACTTGATTATAGTGTGTAAGTACATCTGGGAGAAAGACAGAGGGAGAGAATCTGAAAGGTCCTTAATCTGATTACACCAAGAGCCAACAGGTAAAAATCAACAGCAGAAAGTTGATTTGGAAGTGGGTCAGAAGTTCTGGCCAGGGAATGCTGTTAAACAGAAACAAACTGTCAGTAACAGCAGTAGGTTTGATGCTGCTTTCATATCTTCAGAGTGGGTGCTTTTCTGGAACATGTTCTCTACATCAAAATTAAATGTTATATTCAGTCCAGAAGCAAACAAGGGGAATTTAAGGACACAAATCAACCAGAAAATAATGGTAGACCATCCCTTGTTTTCTTCTGGATCATAAATTCTGTGAATTATTCTATCTCTTTTAATTACTAGTTCCCTACTATAAAGAAGTGAAAAGCTTAATATTCTTCCTGAACCAGTGAAGGACAGAAAATAATTTCATAAGAAAATAAGTTTCATAATTGGATTATAACCCCAGAAGTGTATGGAAATGCTGAACTGGGAAGCTGAAGTATGGAAAGCATGTCTGTATTCTTTTTTTTCCCCCCGTGATCACCAGGCAGTAATAGCCCTAAATGCTGCACTTATTACCTGCATTACACTGAAACAATAACATGGATGTGATCCTGCAATAACTGCTATTTGAGCAGACTGCTGTGCTTCCATGAAGCTTATATGAGGCTGGGTATCTGTTGGCCAAGAGCTTATTTCAGAACAGGACCTATATTTTTCACATTGCTGCTGCCTTCATTATTTTATTTGGAGCCGCCTCAAAGGAACGAGAGGTCTCCACTCTCCCTAGAGCTCACGATGGGAACACACAAAGTACATGTGCAAAGAAAGAAAAGGCTTTTTCAGATCTCTGACAGATCAACATCTTTTAAAAATTAGGCTGAAAACATTCCATCTTTCCTGTCTCTGTTTTATAATGAGACAGACATCAAACCTTTGACGTAGTTTTCTAAGAAAATTCTAAGAAATTCCTTTTCAAGAGAACATCTTTAAAAATAATAATAATAAAAAAACACCTAAAAAACAAAACCTACAGACTTTTCATTTTTTAACACAAATCTAGCAGCAGCTCTTGTCTGGGAAGTAACCAAATACTTGGAATGAAGGACACTGCATGCTGCATAGCAGAGTTCTTGTCGATGCTTGTTTGGAATGGTATGAGAAAGTCTAGCGGCTGAACACAATGACATTGTTGTTTTCATGCTGATAATATTCAGTAGCTTTGCCACCAAAGCTGGCCTGTCACTTCCCCTTCTATAGAAATTACAGATACGCTCTAAGGTTCTTGTCATTAGCTGGAAGCACTGCCCAGGTTATTTCTGCTTGGGGGTGTGGGGGTGGGGAATGTGCATTATCCATAGCTGGCATTGTTTCCTTCCAGCAAAGCTTTAGGACAATGCATTTCTCAAACACATTGGAACATTATGTTCACCATACCCTCTAAAAAAAGGTTACAGAAACATTTCTGCTACACAAATGTCAGAACATGAACAGTGTGTCTTCATCATCTCCCAGAAGTTCATGATTCCTAAGGAGTATAAAAACCACATCCCAGTCAGAAAACGTCCTACTTCCTTTTCCACCCTATCTCCGCACATGTAAAACAGGAATCAGTTCTATACTCCCACCACTGCTGTCAAATCATAAAGGACAACAGATCAAAAACTCCTTTAAGATTATTGAGTTCAATTGCTAACCTAGCACTGCCAAGTCACCACTAAACCATGTTCTTAAATGTGACATCTACACTTTTAAATATCTCCAGGGATGGTGACTCCACCACTTCCCTGGGGAGTGTGTTACAATGCTTGGCAATCCTTTCAGTGAAGAACTTTTTCCTAAGATCCAATCTAAACTTCCCCTCATGCCACTTGAGGCTGTTTCCTCTTGCCCTACCACTGGTTACTAGGGAGAAGAGACTGACACCAACCTTACTACACCTTCCATTCAGGGAGTTGTTGAGAGTCATAAGCTCTCCCCTTCTCTCCAGGCCAAACAATACCTCAGTCACTCCTCATAGCATTGTGATCTAGACCCCTCAACAGTTTGACTGCCCTTGTCTGGACCCACTCCAGCACCTCAGTGTCCTTCCTGTATCAGGAAGCCCAAAACTGAACACAGTACTAAACATGCAGTTTCACCAGTGCTGAGTACAGGGGGATAATTACTTTACTAGCTCTGGTGGCTATGCTACCTCTAAAACAAGCCAGGGTGCTCTTGGCCACCTGGGCATGCTGCTGGCTCATATTCAGCCACCTCTCAAAAACATCCCCAGATCCTCTTCCACCAGACAGCTTTCCAGCTACTTTTTCCCAAGCCTGTAGCACTGTATGGAGCTGTTGTGACCCAAGTGCAGGACCTTGCATTTAGCCTTGTTGAACATCTTACAAGCCAGTCACCCACATTACAAAACTAGGCATTTGTCTGACAAATAGGCACAGTGCAAAGTCTGTCTGTCCTTTGGACAGTTTTTGGCCATGAGCCATCATCCATCAATAAGGAAATGATAGCTTCATGAATGGATGATGATACCATGGTTGACAGCTGTCCACAAAATATGCTGGAGATGTGGACAAAGAAAGAGCTCAAGGAAAGACTGGAAACATGTACATCTCAGAACAGGTCAGATGTAGCTCATTAAGTGCATTTGCCCTCTTTCTACCTCAACATCCTTCCTGCACAGTAAGCAAAACAAATGCCTGTCATGTCATGTCCTTCGCAGTGCACACAGAAGACTCAATACTCTGCTGTGAGCCCTCCTTTTTGTTGTGGGCTATTTTTTTTCCCAAGGACTTCAATTAAAATTCATCAGAAGAGATGTTTTCAGCAGAAGTGTCTGAGTATGCTGCCTCCTCCCCTATCTTCCATTAAATCAGGCTCATCCAACTTGAAAGGAGACGAGAAACTCCCTGACACTCTGTCACACTCCAGTGAAAAGCCGGGCACATTCAAAACAGACATGAGTGCAGGTGCTCATTTATTACTTCAGCAGATTGTTTTTCTGCCTTTCTTCCTGACAATGGGAACATTCACATCCCAGATGGAGCTCTCTGTAGTGCTGTGGGCATTTGCTGACCTAGAGTTTTGTTGTCCCTGATGAAAGAGGCTAGGTAAGAAGAGGATCAGTTCATTGCCTACTGGGGCAACTTTAATGTTTGTTTTTAGCAATGGGAGACATTTTGAGATTATTTTAATGGGGAATTAATATACAAATAATTATTTAGCAATGTCAGGTAAAGGGGGGCGGGGAAGGTTTACACACTGTAAAGATATAATATTTATATAACTGAGTGCAAAACTCCAAATCAACTGATTTCAGAAACCAAGTTGTGGCTTAGATGAAATCCAAGTTCACCGCTTTGTACCAGAAAACACCACCACAATATTTCTAACAGTATTAATATCCACCATCATTACAAAGATGTCTTCGATGCAAGAATTAACAAATCACATCCATGGCACTAGGTTCCTTTGCTTTTATGTCTATGCATCCTTAATGTTAACCATTTAGCTCCTAATCAAAGGCATTTTGACTTAGAAGTATTAACCTGAAATTGATTTCTTCTTCCTTTCCCACCCCTCTTACTAACCTTCTAGAAAAAGTCCATGATACAAAGAACTTGAGAAGAATAGAGATTTTTCTGCTTTGGTTCCCACCAAGACAGACCTCTTCAGCAGATTTCAGAGTCATACACATTGCTCATACTACCAGGACACACGAAACAAAACCACCCACTAAGATTTAAGCAGGAACCGCTCTATATGATGCCACGATGTTCCGGTGTCTGAAAGCACACCCTCACCTTGATGTCCTTTCAGTCCCAGCTGTATCACAGAGCAGCTGATATTAATTACAGCAGAGAGAAGGATTACATGGTTTTGTTTGGATTAATACCAAAGTCACAGTGCACCTTGCTTTAACATACAAGGTTAAAGAACACAGTAAATATCTTCATGTCTGGAAAGATTACTTCTTAGAAATCTACGAGCAGATAGAATAGAATAATAAGTTTTAAAATATAATAAATGCAATAATAAAGATATAATACATATATAATAACTATAATATTAATAAAAAGCATAATGCATAACAATAATCTGCAGCTGCATGAGCAAGGCATATGTTTGCCTCCTCAGAAATGGTTATTTTCTGTGGAGCTCCCTTAGCTTATATGTGTGGAATCTCATTATGTGTTACAGATTTCATCTGAACAGGTATTCACAGAACAGCAGAAGGTGCTGGCACGCTGGCACTTAGGCTTCCTGCATAGAACTGTTAGCATAATTTTCTGCAAGATGTGAGGTGAAGACCTGAATTTCAGTCAATAAACCATACTGTTTTGCAAAACAAGTGGGTATTCTGGGAGCTGTGTTTAAGAGAAGTGTTCACCAAAACTAGCATATGTGCAGGACACTGATAGAATAGAATAGAATTAAGCAGGTTGGAAAAGACCTTTGAGATCATTGAGTCCAACCTATTACCCAACACCATCTAATCAACTAAACCAAGGCACCAAGTGCCCCATCCAGTCTCTTCCTAAACACTTCCAGTGATGGCGACTCCACCACCTCCCTGAGCAGCCCATTCCAATGGCAAATAACTCCTTCTGTGAAGAACTTCTTCCTAACATCCAGCCTAAACCTCCCCTGGCACAGCTTGAGACTGTGTCCTCTTGTTCTGGTGCTGGTTGCCTTGGAGAAGAGACCAACTCCCACCTGGCCACAATACAGGCTAATTCCCTACTGCTACACTGAGTCTTCAGTAGTTTGGATTTTATCAGTTTTTGTCACTGTGGGGATTTTGGCTAATCTTTCTTTTATTTGCTTATTTATTTTATTTACTTACAAAAGTAAAAGGTAATGAAGGGAACTTGCTTCCTCACACCTTCATTTCATCAATTCCCATATAATACAGACTTCTTGTTATTTTCACCAATGAAAATAGAAGTAGGTAGGAATGTCATAGTCTGCTGCCTTTACACATGTCAGAAATGGTCATCATGAATCATAGAATGGTCACAGAATCATAGAATCAATAAGGTTGGAAGATATCTCAAAGATCATCAAGTTCAACCTGTCACCCAACACCTCATGACTACTAAACCACAACACCAAGTGCCACATCCAATCCCCTCTTGAACACCTCCAGGGACAGCGACTCCACCACTTCTCTGGGCAGCACATTCCAACAGCTAACAACTCTCTCAGTGAAGAACTTTCTCCTCTAATAGAAAATGTTCTACTTGTTTCAGCTATTAACAGAAGACCCTGTTCTGAAAAGCTCCTTGAACCCTACTTTGATACACCAATGAACTCAGCATTTTTCTGTGGGAGCAAAAGGAATGCACACTGTTCATTTCAAAAACTGTCTAGAATTCAAGTAATTACTGAAATTTTCAATTTATGTGTATATTTTCAGTTAAACTACCCTTGGGGCTAGCCCTTTAGTAGAAACCAAACAATGGTAGTCTGAATATTTATTCAGGTGTTCCACAGGACAAAACCAAGGACACTGAGAATTAAATGACAGGCTAAGACCTCACACGTGATGACTTGCCAAGGAGACAATCACGATCGGTACTTTCAGAAAACAAAACTTAACAAATCCCCCCCCCCCAAAAAAACCCCAAACCAATAAAGCCCAACATGATAAAACCCAACCCACCCACCCCCAAATACCACCACTACCAAAACAAGTCTCCAGCCACTCTGTCCCCATCCTGTAGCACTGCATGGGGTTGTTGTGACCAAAGCGCAGCACCCAGCACTTGGACTTGTTAAATGACGACGTCACGTTGGATTCTGCCCATCTGCCCAGCCTGTCAAGGTCCTTCTGCAGAGGCCTTCTACCCTCTAACAGATACACACCTGCTCCCAACTTGGTGTTTGCAAATTTACTAATGGTAGACTCAAACCCCTCATCCAGATCATCAATAAAGATATTGAATAGGATTGGGCCACACAGACAGAGAAAACCAAAACCTTGAGACAGACTAAGTTTTTCAAATGAAAAATGTTTCAAAGTAACAGAGCTCAAATGTTTAATTTGTGCATGAGATCCCCGTCAATTATTCTCCACCAGGATGCACTTAGCAATAATAAGATGTGTCCAGTATATCAATAGGGGACTAAGCCTTCTCTGTATATTTTAAAGATAATTTTGGAATTCTTCTGGATTAAATATAACACCAGGCATGAAAATTAGACTGACAGGTTATGAATATTTCAAAGATAATAATTTATATTTTGCTAATATAGTGACACATCATGTGCAACTTCTGTCTCTAATCTATAATTTTTCATCTTAAAGCTGATTACCTTTCCTTTTGATGAAAAGCATATTTTGACATGTAGAACAGTGTGTACCGCTGCAGCAGCAGAGACTGTGTACCTCAGAAAAATACATGTTAATGATGTGATATTTGCTGTTATTTTAATGAAATAGTTTTGAATCAAAAATTTAGAATTAGAAGTTCTGATGATTAATATGATCACAGATGGAGATAAAATCTCTTTTTAAAAAAAAAGGTTTAAGCAAGGCTAAGAAAGGCCAAGGACCTTTTTTGGAAGTTCCTTTACTCAGTGTTTCTGAGACTCCAGCAGATACATATGTAAAAACGCAATAGATTCCTAATTGCTAAACATTGCTATCTGTTAGAGGGTAGAAGAGCTCTGCAGAGGGACCTTGACAGGCTGGACAGATGGGCAGAGTCCAACAGCATGAGATTTAACACATCTAAGTGCCGGGTTCTACATATTGGCCACAACAACCCCATGCAGAGCTACAGGCTGGGGTCAGAGTGGCTGGAGAGCGGCCAGGCAGAAAGGGACCTGGGGGTACTGGTTGATAGTAGGCTGAACATGAGACAGCAGTGTGCCCAGGGGGCCAAGAAGGCCAATGGCATCCTGGCCTGTATCAGGAATAGTGTGGCCAGCAGGAGCAGGGAGGTCATTCTGCCCCTATACTCAGCATTGGTTAGACCACACCTTGAGTACTGTGTCCAGTTCTAGGCCCCTCGGTTTAGGAAAGATGTTGAGTTGCAGGAACATGTCCAGAGAAGGGCAACAAAGTTGGGGAGGGGTTTGGAGCACAAGCCCTATGAGGAGAGGCTGAGGGAGCTGGGGTTGCTTAGCCTGGAGAAGAGGAGGCTCAAAGGACACCTTGTTGCCCTCTACAACTACCTGAAGGGTGGCTGTAGCCACGTGGGGGTTGGTTTCTTCTCCCAGGCAACCGGAACCAGAACAAGAGGACACAGTCTCACACTGTGCCAGGGGAGGGTTAGCCTGGGTGTGAGGAGAAAATTGCTTCACAGAGAGAGTGATTTGCCATTGGAATGGGCTGCCTGGGGAGATGGTAGAGTCACCATCACTGGAGGTGTTTAGGAAGAGACTGGATGGGGTGATTATTGCCATGCTTTAGTTGGTTCGATGGTGTTGGATGATAGGTTCAACTCCATAATCTCAAAGGTCTCTTCCAACCTGGTTAATTCTGTTCTATTCTATTCCATTCTAATAAATGCAGTGTAACGTAACAGCTCCCTGCTGCAAAGGAGAATTTGATGCAACTTGGCTGGACACACTTTAAGGCACATACTGAGGATGAAAACCACACAAAGGAAAGCCTTCCACTAGCCATTTATTTTTTATTTACTCAGCTACTGTACAGCCCTATGATGACTTGTTTTCCTTTAGTTATATGAACAGTTTGACAGATTACTGTGACAAGGTTACTCTTAAATTGATAAAAGGTTTGATAGTGTCAGAACATTTGTCAGAAATGTCTGACATTGTGTGTAATGGACTCTGCACTTCAAGCACCGATGGTACCCCAAGCTGCTGTTTCCTGTTCAGTGTGCAAAACACACACACCACCCAAAAACCCGTGGCAGAAATACAGAAAAGCACGTAGGATTCATCAAAACAGCCCTGTGCTTTATCAAACAATTGGGATTAAATTATTTCTCTGCCATTAACCCACTTGGCTAACTGCAATTAAATACAAAGTGTTGCACACACCACTTCCAGGGTGGCCTTGCTGGAATGAATCTGGAAACTGAATGGGCTGTGATAAATGCACAAAACCATAAGCACTTCCAGTATTCCCTGAGAGAGAAATACCATGAGTTGAGAACATTATTCCCCAGAACTGCCAAATGCCAGGCATTACAAGTGACAGTTGCACTGCTGGTGGCCTTGTCACATGCTGGAGCAGAGGAAATGGGTTCAGAAAGGCTCATTTTAGGCACTGGCAGCTAGCCTAGGGCACCTTCTTTGCCTCAATTTTTAATAGCAAGATAGGCTGTCTTCCAGACAACTGGCCTTCTGAGCTGGCAGATGGCATCAGGGAGCAGTATAGTTCACCTGTAATCCAGGAGGAAGTAGTTAGACACCTGCTTACCCACAGGTCCATGGGACCGAATGTGATCGATGCTAGGGTGCTGAGAGAGCTGGCAGATGAGCTGGCCAAGCTGCTGTCCATCATTTGCCACCAGTCCTGGCTCACTAGAGAGGTCCCAGATGATTAAAAGCTGGCCAACGTGGTGCCCATCAACAAGAAGGGCCAGTTGGATGAGCCGGGGAATTACAGACCTATCAGCCTGACCTCAGTGCCAGGCAAGATTATGGAACAGGTCATCTTGAGTGCAATCACACAGCACTTGCATCTAAGCACCAGATGAGGCACTTGGTGCCATGGTTTAGTTGATTAGATGGTGTTGGGTAATAGGTTGGACTCGATCTCAAAGGTCTTTTCCAACCTGGTTAATTCTATTCTATTCTATCAGTGTCCTGCACATAAGCTAGTTTTGGTGAACACTTCTCTTAAACACAGCTCCCAGAATACCCACTTGTTTTGCAAAACAGTATGGTTTATTGACTGAATTTCAGGTCTTCACCTCACATCTTGCAGAAAATTACGCTAACAGTTCTATGCAGGAAGCCTAAGTGCCAGCACCTTCTGCTGTTCTGTGAATACCTGTTCGGATGAAATCTGTAACACATAATGAGATTCCACATATGCAAGCTAAGGGAGCTCCACAGAAAATAACCACTTCTGAGGAGGCAAACATATGCCTTGCTCATACAGCTGCAGATTGCTGCTATACATTATGCATTTTATTATTTTGGGGAAGAGGAAAAGAAAGAAAGGATTTAGGCTTTTGTCATAGAATCAGAATAGTTTGGGTTGGAAGGGACCTTGAAGATCATCTACTTCCACCTCCACTGCTATGGGCAGGGGCACCTTTCACTAGACCAGGCTGCTCAAGGCCCTGTCCAACATGTCCTTGAAAACTTCCAGGAAGGAGGTATCCACCCCTTCCCTAAGCAACCTCTTCCAGTGTCTCAACACCCTCTCTACAGTGAGGTTGTGAGACACTATGTACAGGTGGATACTAGCTGCACAGGCAAAGAAAATGTCTTTCACTATATTACTTTAAAAAGCTACATGCTGCTGTGACAAATTCTCACCTTTTCAGGTGTTTGAATTTCCCTACATTGTTTTCCCTTTTGCTTTAATGAACACTTTTAGTATTCTGGGGAAAACCAAACCAACCAACCCAACCAAACAAAAAAAAACATCAACCAACCAAAAAGAAAAACCAACCAACCAAAAAAATAGGCCCAGAACAACTACCTGGTTTCCCTGTCACTTCCATTCAGTTAAAAAATACAAAATCAGCAAAATCCAAGTCAGCATTTCTCTTAAAGGGCATCTGTTCACACAGGAACTTCATGACAGCAAGGGAAAACTCTTTAATCATAGACCAGACTACGTTTGTGGAGCACATGAAAAATTTTGCCACCGTGCTGAAAGGAGCTCTCAGATGCTTGATGTGTGTGCATTTCCCATAAGCAGACAAAGGGTAGGAGCAAGCCCTCTGAGCTTCATGATTCAGGTGCCATTGATCATACCACAGCCTCACACCAAGTGCCAAAGCCACGAGGGTCCTCTAGGAATAGTAAGTTGGGTTTGGATTGGCCAAAAGCATTTGTTTGAACTTTGAAAGGGTCAAACTGCAAGAAGATCTATAGCAAAACAGCTTTTTTGAATATCAGCAGATTACGGTCTGTTTACACCTACTGAAATCCAGCCCTTGAGGTGGCATTGTCAGTGATTGTCATGAGTGGGAAGTGTCAGTGAATGAATATCACACAGATATGCTCACAATTCAGTTTGCATAAAAGAGGAAAAATCACCAGCATGTTATACTCCTGTAAACACTGAGCTAGTTCTACCTGTAGCACCTTTAGTAGAAGAAAGTCCAGGGAGGAATTTCAAGCTCACACAATTTTGTTGAAGTTCAGACACCATTTCAGTGAGACTGCTATTTCCAGTCCTGCCCAGCCAAGTCTTAATAAAACAGACTTAAAGCCTTCCAGCATTTTCAATCAAAATCAAGAAAGGCAAAATGATGTAAAATTGTAACAGCTCACTAAATTATTGCTCCAACTAAAAGTTTCAAAACAGCAGCTGTTTGGATTCAGGTCAGTGGATCACCCTTTACTGTACCAAATTTCATTTGAAAGGTTGATGCAAAATATCAGAGATGCTATTGTCTTTTGGAATAGATTAGAGAAAAAGCACTGCAGTTGTGCATCATATCAAGAGTGGGTTTTTGGTTTTCAAATCTTTCGATGTTCTTATTTCAACACACACACACACACACACACAAATTTGTTATCATAGATTCCACCTAGTGATCTCTGGTTGGGATCTCAAACTGTATTATTCCCCTCCCACATGACATCAGTAACAACCAGGATTTTGGAAATTCCCCCATATTCTTGAGAGTTTCCAGATTCATAGAATCAATAAGGTTGGAAAAGACCTCAGAGATCATCAAGACCAACCTGTCACCCAACACCTCATGACTACTAAACCATGGCTTCAAGTGCCACGTCCATCCCCTCCTGAACACCTCCAGGGATGGGAGGTGGTTGAGTCACCATCCCTGGAGGTCTTCAAAAAGGGATTGGACGTGGCACTTGGTGCCACAGTTTAGTAGTCATGAGGTGTTGGTGTTCTGCTCATTATCCACTACATTCAGTGGAGTGAAGAGGGGCAACAGGGTGCAAAATTTTAGGAAATACTTCTTTTCATGAGGAGCAAAAAGCTATTTTCTTGCTGCCTCTCCCATTTCAACATGAATAAAATGAAATGGATATTTTTTATCACTATAATCTGCAAATATCACTCCCAAGATAAACAGGGCAGTAGAAGGTGTTACTTTCTACATCATTATTTTTCAGTGGATTTGCAGTTAATTAGATGGCTACAAGGCTACCTTCAGTGGGTTTCATACTTCTCAATCTTTGAACCCAGCAATGTGTTACACAGCAATCAAAAGGCATGATAAATGCCTAAGGTGGGAACACCCACATTTTGTTGTATGCTCTGAGTCACAGATCATTGTAACTATAAAATCTGTCATTAAGGAGGTGTTCTTGCTATGAAAATACTTCTTTTAACAGAAGAAACCAGATTAAAATAAACAGAAGGCAGTGTGAAATCCCTCGTCTTTCTATGCCCCAAAACTCATCATCTGCAGGTTTTCAACAGGCATTAATTAGCTGTTCAAACTAAAGGAATAATGGTTGACTTTCAAGCACCGGGGGCTTCTGATGTCTTTCTGTGGACAGACATGAGTGCAAACTGAAAGGCCAGCTTTGACATTTTCCCGCCCAAAGACATGGAATATTTTAAGTGCACTTACGGCTGGCACAGCTTGATAAGGTCCTGGTCAGTGGTGCCGGGTGGAAGGCCTCGAATGTACAGGTTGGTTTTACTCAACTGCTCTCCGCTGCTGTTGTTGCTGCTGTTGTTGCTGCTGTTTGTGCTGGGGCTGGGAGGAGCCATGGGGTGGGGAGCTGGTGCATAGGACTGCTGGAAACAAAACAGAACAAAAAGGCTGTTTACTGGATAACAAAAGCATAGCAGAGTCATGTACTTTACCCAGGTAACACCTGAGCTATGCACCTTCCTGACCACCTCCTGCTGCCTGAGCCTATAGCGCATACACCCACCCGCACCCACCTTGAGCCCACAATGCCAAGGTGGGGCCAAGATTTTGGTGTTAGTCATGGCTATGAAGTGGTTTATTTTACTTCTTTTTAACCCGGAATTAAGGCAGCTAGATTATAAGACTGTTTCATCTAAACCACAAACTAAAGCCCTGAAATCACAGTTACTCAGGAGCAACTGATAACACGATCTGCTTCAAGAATACTGAGACAAACATAAAGCCAAAGGTACAGAAGCTGATGCCAGAAGTCTTTTCTAAACATGAAGTGTATCCAGTACACTGCAAAGTCAAGTGGCAAAGAATTGGCTAGCCTGAAAAGGGGAAAAATTTCCAAAGCAGCCTTTAGATACTCCTTTAAATACAACAGACAGAGTTTGGAAGAGACGATCAAGCTAAGTAAGACCTCCAGCAGCTCTCAAAACCTCATCCACTTCTGAACAGCTACACTTAAAGAGGGAAGTGTTCTCACAAGGAAAAGAACACTCTTTCCTTACTCCCTGGTAAATACAAGTTATAAAAGAAGACAAACACACATGCTATAAAATTAACTAAGTACCTCTGATCTGGAGCAACAGCTGGGATTTTAAGCTACTGCAACCATCCCTAGCTCTCTGACCATTATCAGCAGATTTACTTACAGCACACAGTTCTTGTCAGGAAAACAGAGAAATGGTTGGAAGGAGAAGGCTGTGTCCTATCACTGCTGTGACCAATCAGGATCTAGGGGAGAAGTTGCAGGAACTGGGGAATGCTTCAGGCCAAGGCTCTGGCTGGGCAGCTGGGATTACTGGAATCAGAGCTCCAGGAACATAATCACCTACTGTGAAGGGGTAAATCCCAGTTCCAGGAGCTGATCAGTGTATTCTGCTAGCAGTATACATGGTTACAACAGCAGGTCAACGTTTGGCCAGTGCTAAGTTAACCATGACGAGCTAATGGACTAGTAAAAGCAAAATGTACACCATTTTCATTACAATAGCAGTGACACTTCGGTGACTTCTAATATGCTCATTCTACATTTAGGCCTTGAACAGTGAAAATATTTAAGTCTGTGAGTCATTTTGATCATGCTAATCAACTGCCCCTTTCATTTTAGCAGCCTTACTTCAGCACTTATAATAGTGCACACACTAAATTAGAGCCTTGGTAGATGGATATTTTTAGTTAGTAGCTCTACACTCTCTCAAACAATTCCCTTCACTCAGAACCAGAAAAAGCTGGAGAACATACAGGGAGCATCAAGCATGGGTGAAGCTCAGGGGCTTTGATGAAATACATAAAGCACCACAATTCCAGTGTTGCCTTTTCTGCTGCCTTCTCCTTCTTTCCTCCTAGTTTCTCCAGTTTAAACCAAGAGAGTGGAAACACACCATCAAGCCTCAGGACATCAGAGCTACTCTGCAATCTAGCCTGGTCTTAATGTGACTCAAGTAAGACACATTAAAAGAAAAAGAAAAAATATACTAAGACAATGCAATTGCAGTGCTAGAAAGCAATGACATTCACTCTCATCTATGGTAAAAGACAAAGGGCAACGAGCTTCCTTCTCTATCCGTGTAGGTACTTTTGCTGACAATCAAAAGCATTAACGCACACAGATCATATTTCTCTGCACACACATTTTATCACCGAGTAATCCCCACTCTCCCATGTTTCAATGTCATTCCCAGAAACCGAGAGCTGAAGCAGCAATCCTGAGTACCAGCACAGGGAACCGCCTCAATGGTGCCCTGGTGATATAAACACATCCTGAAAACCAGCTCCACATACAGCCATAGCCTGGCTGGGCAAAACTACAGGCAACAGTAACCTCCAACAAATATACAGATCACAGTATTTAAATCTCTGGGCATTCCAGGGCCATGGTAGAGGTAGACGTGACTGTGTATAGCACATGTTTGGCTATTGTCTACCAAGGGCCCAGGAAATATCCCATGGTAACCTGGTACATTTGAAGCATTGATAAGCATCTCCAACTTTACCATGCACACTGGAAGCACATAAATGACATAGAACAAGGACAGAATTTCCCATAAACTTAATAAAGTGCTGTGGACATCAATAATTAATTGTTGTTGTTGTAAAGAGTAAATAGTTTCCTCTCACACCAACCCAATAAAAAAAGAAAATAGAAAGAAAAAACCAAACACAAGTGGAAAGATACTTTTGAAATACAAAGAGCAATTTTCATTCTATTTTAAGATCTTTATCCTCACAGAGAGGAAAGCACTGGGGGCCTAATTCTAACTTAAGCTTAAGACATGTTGTCCCCATTGGCCAGCTGAAAGGGGACCTAGAAGTGAATAGAAGCTACATTTAGACTGATTTTAAGGACACAGCTATGAAAACAAACCCACAACAAAACAATAGTCCTTAGTATACCCAGAGGGATAGGTGGTCTCTCAAGCAGGAGCTTTTCAGAAAGCAGGCACACACAGATGGCCATATTCACACCAGCATCCTGGGACACGCTTTAAGGATGGGCAGAGAGATAGCTGCACTCCACTTCGGAAGATGCTGACCCTCTCAGACCAGCAAGCACTGCTGTACTCCAAATCCCCTCCACTAATAAATCTCAGCCACTCTAGCCCACAGTAATTTCCATGCATATCAAATACCCCAGAATACCATTTTCAGAAAGATTACAAAGTTGCTTATAGTAAGGCTGATGACATCTTCTGGCCAGTTGCCAGACTAAAAGCTTCAGGTCAGAAGAAAGCTTTGAATTCTTGTTTCCTGAGCTGATGAGTGCATGGCTGACGGCAGAAGCATGCATTTTGCCTCCAAACGAGCAAAGGGGCTGGTTGGTTAATCTGCAGTGAATAAACGGAGTGAAAGAAATGAACAGCAACCTGATGATGATCCCAGATATGGACCACTTGCTACAGGATCCCAGGCAATGCTGAAGCGGGGCACTGAGGGGGGAGCCGCCTGCACAGCAGGAAATCTGTGCCTTGTTCTGACGCAGGTCCCCTCCGTGGCTGTGAACAAAGGACTTAACTTCTCTGCTCTAAGAGCCACACGGTGCACCACTTTCCAAATTGGCTCAAAACACCCTGACACCTACTGTAGAAATCTGGGAAAGACGTTTTGCCGACACAGCACAGGACCTGCAGCATTAGAAGCAGGCCAAATCTACATGTTTTGCTTAAAGGGAGACAGAATTCAGAGCTGGCTTTCCCATTAATTTTTCAAACAAGCAATGCAACCACTCCCTTTGTCAATTCTCATGCTTCACTGTTAAATGGGGAGTGTAAGGGGAATGAACTGTTTGTAGATCATTCCAAGCAGCCTATTAATTTAACATGGCTGGCTAATAAGATTTGTTTCCATCTTTGAAAAATGAAAGAAATTTCTCGTTTCCCATTATTTAAAAGTGAGAAATTAATGTGTTTCATTCTTATCCAGTGTCAGGAACGTACCCCTTGTTCTTAAACACTAAAGCTGAGCTTGCTGAAACAAAGTGTCCCATGCAAATGTGCATAGCTAAGCATGAATGCTGATGTATCTTGGTCTTTCTTACACAATAAACCAGAAATGCCAAACTAGAAGCCTCTTCTTCACTAACTGAACACCATTCCTCCTTCCAACACCCACAAGAATGGTATTTATCTTCCCATGGCAACCACAGTACTCTTATGAAGTTTTTCACTTGTTGCAAGTTTTGTCTGAAGCATTTTCCCCCCCAAGTAACACACTATTTAAAATGACAAATTTCAAATATTTTTCACATACAGCCCATTTTGGATGGGAATCACAAGCCAAGTTGTAGAGTCTGTTTTATTAGCAGCAGCTGGCTCCTTGGCAGGTTTCTGAGGTAGTCAGGCTTGTGGGTTTGGAGTAGCCTCAGAGCCTAGGATGCATCTGGACAGCTATGCTAACAGGCAAGCCAATTTATTTGTGTTCACCTTTGGCTATCCCACATTTGTACTCTTTTAACCACTTGAAAGTAAGGTCTTGGGAATATTCCCCATTATCAACAATACATTGACTTCTCCTATCATAATGCATATTTTACATATTTCAAAATAAGCATACAACACACAGTCCTGCATTAACACATTAATTAACTGTGAACATACACTATCCCTTTCTCTCTGGACTGAGTGCTTCCCAGCTGCTAGATACATGTCACGTAGAGCCCAATTGCTACACAATTCCCTTACCTCCTGATCAAGAGATTAAAATAAGCAAAGTAAATACAAATAAATTGTGCAAGTGTGAATTTACAGCTCACACTAGAAAAATGCTGTTCTCTTCACTGCCTGCTGTACACAGTAGTCATTTTTGAGAGCTGGAGGGTTCTTACTAGCCAGTTATAGTAATGAAGAGAGGATGCCAACAACTTACTGGCCTCTTGTAAACCTCTGATGGGGTTTTGGAGCTGGCTGAATGACAAATCTCACACTAAACAAAAGGCAATCGTCACAGTTGAGGAATAAACGGAGAGGTAGCACAAGTATAATAAAAGAAGAGATAAACTGTATTTCTCAATCACAGCCAGGTGCAAAAGGAAAGTGAACAAACAATGAGCATTGAAATTGGCAACACAGAAACCTCTTGCATTTTAGAAAGGCTGAAGTCAAAGAAGCTCAAGTCATGATTTTCTTCAAGAGTCTGCAGGGCATTCACCAGTCTCAGAGAATCCAGCCATGACTATTAATGTCACTCCCATCCAGACAATGAAGGCCTGGAAGCCAGAGCTCCTCTTGGATGCTTCCCTACATAGTCAGGTCTTTTCCTAGACATCTAACAGAAAACAAACAGATGTAATAGTGCACATATTTTCTAACCTCTGCACAGTGTCAAAACTTCCTGGACTGTTTCTGTAGAAGCAACAACTCACCACTTGGCAGTGTTTTCTATTTGTAAAGGAATGGCATGTGAAAATGTAAGTAAATCAAGAGATGAAGACAGACAATAAACTTGGAAGTCTGCTCCATCACAGTTCTTTCAGTAAAGAAAATCAGAATACACTTCAAGAGAATTTTGTTTTCTCTGAATTTATTCCAGGCCTTTAGAAGTGATTTGCTGTATATAAGAAGACTGATGAGTCAGAGCTGCTAGGTTATGCTCTCTGTATTGCCAGGTCCCCACTGTGCTACCCCAAGCAAGCAATTTTGATTCCTTACATCCAAGTTTACCAATCTATAATAATTCCTCCTTCCCTTTTCAATGCTTATGTTATGCTCTGTGATTACTGGATGAAAGCCACTACTGCAGACTGAATTATTATTATTATCATCATCATTAGCATTACTATTATTATTACTACTACTAATTAAGGAGGGGGGAAATATCATTGAAATTTTAACTTAACAACCAAAGTTATCCCTAACGCTTTTGGAGACTGAAATTATTTTTGCACACAATTCTTTTGCTACCTTGTATCTAAACTGAATGAACAAAACCATTTTAATGCTTAAATAAAATGCCAACCCCATGAGATTTCTCATTAAAAATAATTATTTCTATTTCACTTATAAATAAGCAAAATTATTCACTCAGGGTGCTATCTAGCTCGTGCTTCTTGTATACATTGAACTTTTTCCTGTTGTTTTTCATTCTATTGCAAATGCTATTTTTAGCATGTAGGAAAAAGGTGTCACTGTGTTTGTTCACCCTGTTTTTCAGACATCAAAAAAGAGATCACTTGTGAAAAATGACAATTATATAAAAAGGAATAAATCAAAGCCTAGACCTCAAATAGGCACAGCAGTCATGCAACAGTCAGATTAAAATTGAGAATTGATGTGTCAGGAAGATACTTTGAGAACTTTGTCACACACACAAAGCTGTAAAGCCTGGGACTTACAGTTCCCTTGAACCCAGCACAAAGTACTAGAGGTGCATAGAGCACAAGCTCAGGCATAATTTGGCTCACTTTATTCTAAAATACTTCTCTTTAAAACCACAACTGTCAAGCTTCTAGCCTTTTATAAGCACTTACAGGTGGAGAATACCTAGAAAACAAAGCATCCACAGGAAGAGGAGCAATCCTTAACTGGTCAGGACCTGCAGAGTAGTTGCAGAGTAGTTTACATGGTTTTCTGCATTAAAGCCAAACAACAAGCAAAACAAAAGCAACACCTACTCAACAAGCAAAACAAAAGCAACACCTACTCAACAAGCAAAACAAAAGCAACACCTACTCAACAAGCAAAACAAAAGCAACACCTACTCAACAAGCAAAACAAAAGCAACACCTACTCAACAAGCAAAACAAAAGCAACACCTACTCAACAAGCAAAACAAAAGCAACACCTACTCAACAAGCAAAACAAAAGCAACAGCTACTCAACAAGCAAAACAAAAGCAACAGCTACTCAACAAGCAAAACAAAAGCAACAGCTACTCAACAAGCAAAACAAAAGCAACAGCTACTCAACAAGCAAAACAAAAGCAACACCTACTCAACAAGCAAAACAAAAGCAACACCTACTCAACAAGCAAAACAAAAGCAACAGCTACTCCGTCTTCTCAGCTTTCTTTAAGAGCATGGCATAAGCCAGGGTGACATACACTGAAAGCCTTAAAATTTTCTCACTGATCACTGCATCTTCTATTTCTACTAAAACAGACTGAAATATGTCAATCCATACATCACTCCATTTCACGTTACCAAAGTGAAACCTCAAAAAACACTTGGTAGGGTAGAAACCAGCTTAGTTTGAAGGATGTTGAACAGGCCCCATCAAAAACTAGTTAAGACAAGGGAAGAGCACTGAGATGAAAAGCATCATTTGCAGACACCCCAGCCATTGCTGACCCCCTGCATTTTGGTTACTAAATAGATGTAAGCTGTTGAGATGCCAATTTCAGCCTTTCCCCCTCTCCTCCATACATGTTGCTATACTAAAGGTAAAATTACTCATCTCTTGTAAGCAATCTTCTATTTATCCGTGAACTGCCTGTCACTCTGGGCTAAACTATGGTAGCTTTCCTGAATTTAAGGCTTCTTGCACCCAGATCAGAGGCTGCAATTTAGTCCTTAGCACTAAAAAGATAAAGACTAGGAATAAGACCTGTGTCAACAAAGAAATCTTTTTCAGAGTGAACAATAACCTTCACAGCCTTGTCTCCTCCCATTTATTTAATTTAAGCAGGAGACTCCCATGACAGATCCCTCTTGTGGCATTATTTTTCATCAAGGGAGAAGAATTCTTTCTGTAAATAAAGTATTTTGGTGCTTTGGCAAACTCATAAAAAATAACCTACATTCTTTGACATAAATTAGTGTTATTGCTTCATTATCCAAACCATTCATATTTTATTGACACACTGAGACTGAATGTGAGCAGACTCTAGATCTTAAAAATACTAAATTTGGGTAATCTGGATAATAAAACATTGCCATTCCCCTAATAAAGATACTTTAGAGCACAGCTCAAAATATTACAGCAATTACTGCCTGTGATAGAATAGAATAGAATTAACCAGGTTGGAAAAGACCACCGAGATGATCAAGTCCAACCTATCATCCAACGCCATCTAATCAACTAAACCATGGCACCAAGTGCCTCAGCCAGTCTCTTCCTAAACACTTCCAGTGATGGTGACTCCACCACCTCCCTGGGCAACACATTCCAATGGGCAATCACTCTCTCTGTGTAGAATTTCTTCCTAACATCCAGGCTAAACCTCCCTTGGCATAGCTTGAGACTGTGTCCTCTTGTTCTGGTGCTGGTTGCCTGAGAGAAGAGACCAACCCCCACCTGTCTACAACCTCCCTTCAGGCAGATGTAGACAGCAAGAAGGTCTTCCCTGAGCCTCCTCCTCTCCAGGCTCAGCAACCCCAGCTCCCTCAGCCTCTCCTCATAGGGTTGTGCTTGAGACCCCTCCCCAGCTTTGTTGCCCTTCCCTAGACACTTTCCAGCAACTCAACATCTTTCCCAAACTGAGGGGCCCAGAACTGGACACAGTACTCAAGGTATGACGTAACCAGTGATGAGTACGGGGCAACAACTTTGATGTAAAGAAGAAGAAAGAAAAGAAAAGGTGAAGGGGAAATAAATGCAAGCAGAAATTATTTGTGTTTACATTTCCATGTAGCCAGTTTTTGGGCTACAGTGAGGAGCTGTTGGTCCATTTTAAGGCTAAGAAGAAAAATGCAGATCAGAAGACTGATACTTAACTTTGCAAACACTTGAAAAAACAAACATGCTTTTGGTTCTGAGAAATTAAATTTACTCTCTGGGTATTTGTTTACATGTGTCAGACTAAAAGCATCTTGGAAATGAGATGCAAGAGGTGCATGCTTCATTTCACTGCTTTTCTGTACGCAGTCCACATGTACCACAGCATCAACAGTGGTGTGAGAACCTGAGCATAGCAAAAGCCAATCACATAAAACTGAACTTCAAGAACAGAATAAAAAACAAAGCATCAATATTACACCTCTTTCCTCTCCACTTGAAAATCTGGCACACAGGGAGCAGAGGCAAAGGTGATTTCATTTTGTAGAAAGGAAGCCCAACCCAAAAGGTTTTTCAAAATCCAGGCCAAGTTTCCTCAGTTTGTCCTTCTTATGGAAGGATTAAGTGGGAAATCTGTCATTGTTGACATGAGCATTGATGGGATGAAGGAATGCCTGGTAGAGGTCCCCAGCAATAGCCCCCCATATGTCCTCATGTTGCCACAACAGTCTTATGTGTATGGGGACCCTTTGCTCCCTCTACCCAGTGCTATATAGAGATGAGTTGTGTCTCCCCTCCTGCGGCCAAAAGAACCCACAGAACACAGAGTTTTGAAAGGGTTGTCCCAGAGATAACAGTGTGATACTAGGACAGAATTTGGGGCATTCCACAACAGAGTTCCTGTTTCCTTTGAGAACACTTGGGCTACAGCAAATCACTGCTCCCAGGCCGGGGGCCAGAGGGTGCCCAGAGAAGCTATGAGCCATTGCAAACCACACCATTTTTTTCTTTTCAGTACAAACTCCTCTAACCAGTGCATTATAGCAGATAGGGTTTTTAAAAATTGCTCCCCTGGTGTAACTTGAGGCCAATTCCTTTCCTCCTATCACTTGTTACTGGGGAAACAGACTGACACCCACCTCGCTGCAACCTTTCAGCACTTGTAGAGAGCAACTGTGTCTCCCCTCAGCCTCCTTTTCTCCAGGCTAAACAACCTGAAATCCTTCAGCCACTCCTCATAAGACCTTCTCTCTAGACCCTTTATCTGCTTCATCGTCCTACTGCGGATAGTGAGCTTTATAATATAGTCACCATTACAACATGAGCTAGAAGATTGCTTGGGCCCACATAAAGACTGAGGTGAAGGAATAAGTCTCTGCAAACCTTAAAGAAACTTAGTAACAATTTCAGACCTTCACCAAGTCAAAGGCAACTTTAAGTACCACACTACCAATAGCTCAGGAGCACATAAAACATTAGCTACCTGGGAGAGTCAGCAAGTGTTTCAGCTAGTGTTACCAAATACTTAAACACATCTGCTAAGGAAGCTGAACAGATAAACACTGTCCATTTCATTGCTGTAGAGTCTGGTGTCTTGTAAAAATCTCCATTTTCTCTCGATTTCACATGGCAGACATGGGAGGTAGTGTGGGAATTGCTATTTAATCTTTGATTTAATGAGCATTTACATTTAAATTTTCTTCCAGACATCAATCAAATCTACCTAAGGCAAAATGTATTAAATAAACTACCTAATTAATGCAAAAATGGAAAATCTCTTTATTTTAATTTCCAGAATTACACTTAATCTATTTACAAACATTCCTGTATTTCTCCCTAAAATCCAACTTTCTGTACATGATACTGGTTTTGAGGATTAATTTACTTAGGCATGCTGTGCATGAAAAATCCCAACACTGCTGTCTTTCTGAATCTTTTTGTTTCCATTCATACTCTTACTAGGGAATCATATGTGCATTAAGCTGAATTGATGCTTGAGCTAAACCATCAAGATACATCCTATATTCACAACACATGCAAACTGAGGCAAAGGTCCAGACTGATGAGCCCACCCACAGTGGTATTTAACCACGTGTGTGACTTGACGCCATAGCAGCTACTGCCCTCCACACAGTGTTGACATAACTGGAGATGCCTGGAACTGCCCACACCACTTAGATACACACAAGTCTATGGAGCCAAATGGCATACGCCCAAGGGTACCAAGGGAGCTGGCATGAGTGCTCACCAAGCCAGTTTCCATCATTTATCAGCAGTCTTGACTAACCATGGAGGTCCCAGCTAACTTTAGTAGTCATGAGGTGTTGGGTGACAGGTTGGACTTGACGCACTCAGGTCTTTTCCAGCCTTGTTGATTGTATGGTATCACACCATCTTGCACATCATTGAGATGGTGATGCATGTACCAAAATAGAGTCAGATTATTAAGTATGCTAGATGTTTCTTACACACCTCAAACAATGTATGCCTATTAATAGTTTCTTCTTAGGGATTTCTCCTAATAGGAACAAGAGGGGAAAAAAAAAAACAAAAACAAACAAAAAAAAAAAAAACCAAACAAAAAAAAAAAAAAAAATCCTAGACTAAATATACAGAGATACACTTTTAACTCTACTGGTGTTACATACATGTGTTATCCCTCATGTACCTGGTATTTGCTTTCCTGAACCCTGAGATGAAGTAATTTTTGCAGGGCATAAAGTCTTTCCCATGAAGGCAACAACAGGTTATCAGGCTATTATATACTTCACTGAGGTTCGTTTATAATTCCCTCACCTTACCATCCCCCAATAAGCAAAACTCTCTTGCAGGGGAGGAAATACATGCAGCCATATGCTATCCCTGGGAGGGATCCTGGCATAGCTTTCTCCTGCCATATAAAGCCTGGGTCTCCCTGCCCTTGTCTCTGGCTCCCCCCACTCCTGCCCTCACCCCATTTCCAACACATGTGGAAAAGCCTCTGTAGCCAGAAACCTTTCACAATCCACTGGTCTGGTAAGGATGATCACAATTTAGAAGTTCCTTTGTAAACGGTACGCTGAGCCTCCAGGCATCCTCTTCCCTTTTTCCCTTTCTCTCCATGGCCACTCTTAAACATCAGCAGCTGCATAAAGACGCCTCAGAGTATCTAGGACAAGAGTTGTTTCAGGCTCTGATGGTGAAATGGACAAGTGCAGGTGAGGGTTGATATGCAGAGTAAGTCCTGCAATTAGTACCATATCTCTGAAAAATGCAGCAATGGCTATGAAGTTACATATACACATGCATTGCCTCCCGGTCATATTTTTATTTGGTAATACTTCTGCAGGAAGCTAGCTAGTACATTAACACAAGCCAGGAAAATGAGACTTTGAAATACATCCCCCTTTCCAGTGCTACTGAGTATGATGACACATGGAACAGCCTGGTTTTCCTGAAAGCACTACCCTTCACGAGCGTTAACTGCCAGATTTCCGCAGTGACAGTCTGTAAGGCTAAAATTAGCAAGCAACACCTTCCCTTGCACCTCATCACATGATAGGAAACAAACATAAATAGGGAAATACAGTATGTTCCTGAAGGTGGAGTCTGAATACCTTCATCTCCCTAACAGTTTAGGATTAAAGGACACTTATACAAGCAGCTTCTTGTGAAATGTCATCTCTTACTGGCATTATAATTTGTTTTCTATGTAGTTAAAATGATTACTATCTCTAAATATGCTCCTTCACTACCTAGTCTGCTCTGAACCAAATTACTTCATGTCTATGCTACAGACAAATTGTTTTATTAGGCACCACTATGTTACCAGATGCCTATTTATTCTAGCACCCCTCTGTGTAGATAGCACAAACCTTACACTGGAGCCATCTCACTGATAACTTATTCTACATTTCACCCAGGAGTATAACAGGCCACACACCTCCCTCCTGCACTACTAAGGTACAGTTTGCAGGCTGAGTGGAAGTTCTTGCAAGATAAAACACCAGGTTGTATTTCCCTTTTTCCTGCCCCTCTTTTCCTTTAAACAGCACTGCACCATCCTTTATAGCCACACAATGCTGCCACAGCCTCTCTTTTTCAATACCATGCTCAGAGGATACACAAACTTAGGCATATTGAAGTAAATTTTATAATTCAAACACAACAAAGGCTAGAATTAAATCTGCCAAAGCTGCACCATACTCCACATAGAAGAAGAAAGTGTAGCCAAATTATCAACTCGTATAGGCTCTTGATTTCTCCTCCATAAGGGAAGCAGGCGCAGTCCTTTGCACATACACGAGAACCCAGATATGTCACAGTGTTGCATAACACTACAGAGCATACAGCAGCAGCCCATACAGTTAATATGATTCAACTTACACAGGCTCTGATAAACCAGTTTTAACTTATGATCACCACAGCAGCTCAGTTCTAGCTCAGTTCAACTATCTCATCCACTCTTCTTACTGCAGCAGCATGCGCCTGTGGCTGCAGAAAAAGGGATAACTTTTCCCTGATGCAAGGGCCTGGTTTGGCCACAAATTCCCAAGGCAATGCCCTGGATGCACTGAAGCCACAGTGATTTCAGCAGACCTGAAGTAGGGAGAGGCAGAGATTTTTCTGCAAATCATCGGGGATCTGACTGCTGCTATTTTAGTTTCACTAATTACAAACCTCTCTATTTTTGGTTCTAAAAATGTTCTGAGCTTTTATAAAATTAGCCACAGCATTTTACTTGAAGACATCTTGGCAGCAGGCAGCTCCAGAGAGCAGCAGCCTACTTGCTAAAATAGCGTTTACCAGCTACTTAATCACAATAATATTTCTGACACTTTAAATGTGAGTCCCAATTTAAAAACTTTTTATGCAAAGAAAAAGTCTCTGGATTTGCACTTCTCACCCACTAGCCCAAGCTTGCAGCCTGACCTTCATGTTTAATAAGAATCATTTATGCCAACAAAAGGGAAGTAGAACCAAACACACACAAAACCCCCCTCTCCCGCCACAACAATTAAGGAGCAAACAAGGCCATCACCATTGATTCCTTTCAGGCCATTCATCAAACTACTGTCAACAAAAATAATGCCCAGCTTCATTATACACAGAACAATAAAGAAAAAGGAAGCTGAAAATTAAGGAAGAAATGCTCACAGAAAACAGATGGGTTTAAGTTTTTGGAGGGTTTTTTGTTAACAATCCAGGCACCAGGATTTTCTTTACTGCACTGAAAAAATTACTAACAAAAGTACTAACAAAACTATGTAGCTGTTTCTGATTAATTTCCTGCCTTTGAATTTCAAGTGGTTCTTGAAATATTTCATTATTTGTCAGAGCTTTTGAAATATTTCATTATTTGTCAGAGCTTTTTAAACTATATACAACATTAATGAAATCAGGACAGGACAAACCACTTCCATCTTCATAAGCAGTAGCTGATCTTACTCAAACAAATATCCAAATTAGCTTAGCTTTCACTGTCTCTGATCCTAGCCTATCATTCCTGTTTAGAGATTTTCAAAATGGGCTCAGCTTCCTTGAAAAACAAAGACAAAGAAAAACAACCTACAAAATAACAATCCACCACCACCAAAAGTGATTCTTAACTCTTTCTCAAACTAAGCCCACAATATTTGCCTTCAGCAGCCAAGGGTTTAAATGTCCCATAGTTGTATTGATTAGCTATAGGGTAGCATCAGTTAGGAGATGCACAAAAGGTCAGCCCCATTCCCTATTCTACTCATCTTAAGTGTCTGATGTGCCTGCCAGGGGTTTATGGCCCAAGGGTTTGGTCATGATTTTGACATCACCAAGGAGTGACAGCGCTAATACATAAGGACCAACACACAGAATCACAGAATCAACAAGGTTGGAAAAGATCTCAGCGATCACCAAGTCCAACCTATCCCCCAAGACCTCATGACTAACTAAATTATGGCTTCAAGTGCCGTGTCCAATCCCCTCTTGAACACCCACCTAAGGCAGGGGAGGCTGGGACTAGGAAAGAGATGCAAAGAAGTGACCCATCAAGAAAAGGATGCAGACCATTGGGAAATCAGCACAGCATTGCCCAGCTGAAGTCCACTGCTCTGCAGCAGGACTCAGTCCCTTTTTCACATCCATCACTTTGTGCTAGAGTGGAAACTCTCAGAAATTGATGTGGGTGCTGGGGTTGGCATTTTGTATCAACTAATACCTTTTAAAATAAATAATAGCAGTCTTGTGACAAGGCTGGTACGTGAGCACCAAGGTGCCTCACAGATCAGTATCACCTTGCCATATTTTGAATGTAAACCAATTAAGAATATGAAAGAAAACCTTTTCTTCACAGAAGGGAGAGTTGGTGGGATAGAAGGTCTCTTGGTATCTAGCACCAGTGTTAGTACTTCTGCACAATGCAAGGTGGCAGGATGATTATCCTTTCTGAAGACTTGGTGGCATTGCTTTTACCAGCAGGTTAATTTTCTCCATTTCCTAAGCTCCCTTGTGGTGATCCACAGATGGCTGGTCTCCCTCTCTCTAAGCTGACAGTTTATCTGACACTGTTGTTACCATTAAAATAGCTTCCATTCAAACTGCCATTGTTTAGCAGCCATGGTCTCTGCATATAAAAAGAAAATCCTTTAAAATTAATTTCAAAGATCTCTGTTAGCCAAGGAAATAACTAAGAGCAGCAGCAGCTATGCAAGGAGAAGGTTAAGCTAGTTAGTGTCTGTGACAGTTGCACTGAGCCATTCTATCCGACGGCATGAACATATTTGCATTTATCGAGGGAACAGATTTAGTTAGAAACTGCACACAGCAAGAAATAACTGAGAGATGCAGGGGAAATTTGTATTATTGTGGCATCTGCTAGAGCTATTTTAGAATGGTGTCCCCCTGTGCTGCTCCACTGACGGGCTTGTGAGTACTCACTAAAACTAAAATCCATTTCTCAGGCTTTCATAAATAGACCATAAAAATCTTAGAGGGTGTTTTTATGGTTCCATCATGTTCTCCATTCATTTAGAAAATGTTACAGCCCATGCTTTGCATTGGCCCTTGTGCCCTGGACCTGCTGTGAGAAGGGTTCCGCATTTCCCTCCTCCTCTGCCATGGAAGATATTCCTTGTGGCATGTCCTCAGTCCTCGTGCGTATAGAGCCAATCTTGGGAAGAATTTGCCCTGAGGACTATTCAGTCCTCCAACTGGACTTCAGCTTAAACTCAAAACTTTTGTCAGAATAAAGCAGATTCTTTGTTCCCAGGAACTTTGGGCATCCAATTTCCTTAAATACCTATGAAAGCCCCAGTTCAGCTTCTACTTTGCCCATGCTCAGGAGCCCCTCGCATGGCAAGGCCAAGTATTTATGTCCTATAATTTTCATATTTTTTTAAAGGCTGATTCACTGTCATGTGAAGCACAGCACACCTCTTCTCAAAGCTATCTTTTCAACTCACTAACATTTAATACATTTTTGTATCCCATCAGGATGTGGCAGTCTGACCAGACAGCCAGAATGACAAATGCAGAAATGGCTTCGAGCAAGGCTGCAAACCCTCCACTCCCCTTGGCAAATCTGAACTACTCACACAGGCACTGAAATAATTGGGGTGGTGTGCAAATATACTCGACTATGAGAGCAAAGGTTGTGTAAATCCAGCCAAAACTAACCTCTAGAAAAATGCACATTTTAATTTGGTTGTTTTGGGGTGGGTTTTTTTTTCCCAGTTGGAGCTACATGCTATGACAGGGTCTATGTCACCTCAAGATACAAAGAGAGAAAAATGAAGTATTTGGAGCATAAGAGAGAGAGAACTGAAATGGTATGTCTGAAATGTAAACTAATATGCTAGTCCAAAAGCATCCTTATTACATGTCTGTGTTTGGAACGCCAAAAGCAGAATATATAATTGTTTGAATAAGTTGCACTTAGCAACACGAAGGATAACTGCTGAATTGCCAACTGCTATTTCTGGAAAGATGGAGTTTATTCCAATTCCAGCTATACCAACACATTCAAACTTTATGTTAGCAGTCTCCACACAATAGTGTCAAAATGGCTTTTCTTCTTCCTCAGCATAATGATAAAGGGAAATCCCACTTTTAGCTGTATAAGCGTTCCCATAATAAACAAATTGCTGACCTTTCAGGGAAAAAAATAATAATAAAAATCTGTACCAGATATCAGCTTAGGTAGAGAAAATTATTTGGATGCTGAAGGAGGAAAGTGCCAAACTGGAGAACCGAGCATCTGCTATTGAGGAGGCTATAATTATCTCATGCATCTGAACACCACTGGGCATTGAAGTTAAGCTAGCTATTCTGCCAGATACTCTGCATTCAGGGCTCTTACTTGACAGCAGCAGGAAATAATGGAGATTCAATACAGACCTTACACACTACAAAAGGTTCTACTTTTGTTAGCATATGCCTATTTTTCTTGCTTTAATGTGAACTATTTTGCTGTCACTGTCTCATTTTACAAAACACTGTAACACTACACTCACACGGTAGCACTCTCAGGCTAACAACTGTACCACCCATCACTGCATGTTCACTGGCTGTTTTAATGGGGGGGGTCTTGAAGACTTGACAAATAAAGCAGAAAACAGCAATATTAGCACTCCACAGTCTTATCTCCATCCAGCAGAAAAAACAAGTAAGTGGCTTCTCTCAATGGATGTACAGTAAGTGCTACTGTGGGAACTTTTCCCTGAGGATGTCAAGCTGAGAAAGGACTCGAGCCTGCACCCAAGCCTATGTGCAGGAGCTGTGCTTTTCTGCCTCTGCAACTACCAGTTCCAGGCCCCATATTCAAATCCTCTCACAGTGAATCCTCTTTATGGGTACATTCTTTGGTATTTTGTTAGGTTACCCTGCACTTCTGGCCCACCCATAGAGAATGTATCAACCACAGCTGATCCCCAGCCATGTTTTTAAAAATATCTACCTCATGCCTGTCATCAGCAGGTCACATGAGAATATATGAAAAGGGTTATCAAGTTATTCTTCTTCTAAGGGCAACAAATAGATACTGATCTTTTTTTTCTTTCCCTGCAAGTAACATGCATAGTTGTTCATCTCTGGAAAATCAACTAATAAAAAAAAAAAGTAAACACACGTTTTCCCCATTAAGTCTCAGTCCATGTCTGTGCTTTTCTGAGAAGAGATCAGGGGAGAAAAGCAACGACAAAAACACAAGCTGCAGCAAGAACAACACACAAAAATTTCCTTTGATGCTGCGAACACTAAAGGCTAGAAGAAACTCAGCTGCCTGGGTATCTCAAGGACAGATTCCCACGTGAGTCTCCAGCCCGGCTGTGGCACAGACACTGACAGATGGGTTTCCCCAGCCTTGAACAACCTAATGGAGCTTTTAGCCAATTTGCATACTGGCTGTCGCTGGGTGAAATGGGTATGTGTCAAGGACATTAAGCAGGCCAAGACAAAAGTGTAATAGCCTTGTATATAATATCACTTCTTACTGCTTGCTGGTTTTCCCCCCTAGGGAGTAAAGCAAAGAAAGGTGGGGGGATTTGGGGGGAGGGGGTAGAGAAAAAGAAAAAGGCCAAAGCTGCCTTGCTGGAAGCTGATTCTGAGGCACAAGGCTCCTGTGCCTGGGAACAGACTAAAGCAACAAGACAGTTTTCTTGTAAAATGGAAGAACAAAACCATTGCCCATCTAGTTTCCTTTCCTTAAAGCAAAACATTGTTGGAGACTCCCAATGCCTGCCCTGTATCAATGATCTATTTTGGTCCCAACCCTGCAAAGACAAAAACATGCAGTTGATGCCTGTCCCTGAATGGAGTCCAAAGTAACACCACTACAGCCCCATGAAGGTACAGGAACCCAGCTGCTGCCACTTCATACAAGAGCTAAACCTACAGCTAAGCTTTCTCAGGCCTGAGTCCAAATTTTCTTTCATATGTCCTAGCATCTCTCACACAGCTGCATCTTAACAAATTGACATGAAGAACAAAAAAATTCAAATTGGACTCAATAAAAATTTACAGTCTGGTGTGAAATATAAGGTCAAGCCCTGAGGGTGGCTGAATCACCTGCAGAGTCATTGCAGCTCTCACACTCCAGGGAAAAGCACGCCTAGTACTTCATATTTGCCCAGCATCACCACAACCTCCAGGCTAGATTCTCCTCTCAGACACATTAGAATAACTCAGCTATTGACAAGTGGGACTAAATTGCAATTCTTATCAAACCCATCCGCTTCAAATCAACTGAAATTTTGTTGCTGTGCCACCTTCTCCAGACTTACCACTTTCAGCTTGTCTGTGATGCATGTTGCAGAGTCTGCTGTTGTTTAAACTCATTTGTTAACATTTACTAGAGAAGAGATTAAAAATTACATGCACAGAGACTTCCCTAAGGAAAGCTTCAAGTCTGGCAACTAAACTCTGCACGCAGCAGTATAAAGTGTACCCTGTAAAGTGTCAATTGATATCTATAACAGCAGCAAAACAACATGCCAAAACAGCCCATAATTTAACCCATTTGAGCCATACTACTCCACTGGATACTCATGTGATACTACTAGACATCCTTGGCAAAGAAAGGTGTGCAGATCCATGATCTGTGGAGTAAACTCAGATTTTTATGGAGTAAACATTTATCATGAGAACACGCAGAGAATGAAGAAGGTAGGTCCTGGTTTGGAGAGCAGCTACTTTGATGGTATTTCTGATTTTGTCACTGAGTGATTTTGTCTAAGCTTCTACTAGGAACTTCCATTTCTTCTAAGCAAAATGAGAACAATATCTTTGCTTTAGGCACTTCTGAAATATTTGGATAGACAAGCTCTATAAACGAACATTGTCAGCAATATTAATCCACTACCTCCATGCTTATTTACAATCAGACCCAAGAGTAGTGCACAAAAGAGCCAACAGCTGTCTTCAAATGTAGGCCAAAGACAGAGGTTAACACTTCAAGGGTTTGAAAGCTGCAGGATTTACAGATGAGCACCTTCAGTCATCATCATATCTCAAGTCCAGTTTGAAAGTGAATTTAATTAGAAAGGGTGGAGAGGGATAAAGCCCAAAGGGTGGTTTTGTTTGAGTTCTGTGTATACTTGTTTGTATAGCATTACAAAAAATGTTTCAAGCTTAACTGGAAATTATTTCAGCCTTTGGCACTATTCAATTATATATGCTCATTTTAGCTGGAGTAGATTGTACTTGAAATAATGGGATTGCATGTGAGCAAAGCCTTCTGTGGTGATACTTTGTCAAATCCTCTGGCTTGCTGAGAGCTACCCTTTCCCCCAGCTGATTTTAATCTGCTGGACTTTTATCACGAAAAGAGGATTCACACTCAGTGTGACAAATAAGCATTTCGATTTAGCAATTCCTCATCCAGTTCAATTACACAGGTGTATGCATGCATCTACTCAGTAGCTAACAACAGGGTTTCTTTAATACTCTTTCATATAGTTTGATTATAAGACTTTCAAGGAGATTAGAAATACAGTAACTACTGAAAGTGTAAATATAAAGTACAAAATAGATAAAAAGTACATGAAAATGGTTTGTTACTTTGTAACAAATAAGTTGATTACTTTTTTAAAAACACGTTAACAAACACAATATAACATTTCAGCCCTTCCTCATTTGACCTTTTCTAGACACAGACACAAGATGACCAGCACCATAAAAATAGAATAGAATAGAATAAACCAGGTTGGAAGAGACCTTCGAGATCATCATGTCCAACCTATCATCCAACACTACCCAATCAACTAAACCACGCAACCAAGCATCCTGTCAAGCCTCGCCCTGAACACCCCCAGCGACGGCGACCCCACCACCTCCTCAGGCAGCCCATTCCAATGGGCAATCACTCTCTCTGTGTAAAACTTTCTCCTAACCTCCAGCCTAAACCTCCCCTGATGCAGCCTGAGACTGTGTCCTCTTGTTCTGGTACTGGTTGCCTGGGAGAAGAGACCTACCTCTGCCTGACTACAACCCCCCTTCAGGTAGTTGTAGACAGCAATAAGGTCACCCCTGAGTCTCCTCCTCTCCAGGCTAAGCATCCCCAGCTCCCTCAGTCTCTCCTCATAGGGCTTGTGCTCCAAGCCCCTCACCAACCTTGTTGCCCTTCTCTGGACACGCTCCAGCAAGTCAACATCCTTTCTAAACTGAGGGGCCCAGAACTGGACACGTAATAAAGCTAAGCCTAACAGTAAACTGCTTTTGGCACCTGCGTTTGTTGCTCTGCAGTAGCAAGCAGACTTAGCAGTTCATTCAAAGCAAATTGAAGTAATTTAAGGTTTCAATATGTCAGGTAGACAGTTCCTTGGACAATTTGATAAAGTATACTGAGTACAAAAGAAAAGAAAAAAGTATTGAGTATGCAGTGCAACAATATCAAATCTCTAAAATTCTGGAGCCTGTGCAAAAACCTATCTTCCTAATAGAAACTCAACAGTGTTAGCATTATTTTGTAAGTGATATTTAAACAAGGCAGCTTTTCTCTTTCTTCTACACCAATCAGAACTAAGTTATTCAGGGATGACTATGGTGGGGGGTTATTTTGTTTCTTTTTTGTGTGATTTGGTTGGGGAGTTGTTTTAATTCAGTTGCATTTATTTTATGATACAGTTGTCAATCAGGTAATTTTGGAATAGCAAACAGATTGTAAGTGTGCAAAAATTATTATTATTAACAGTTCTTCCATCTCTACAGGAGGTTTAGGAGTTTTATATACACAGCAGCAATCTAAAATACATACGCTCTTTAGATCTTGGGTTCATACCTCAAGACAGCAAGGCAGGTTTCAAGATTTACAGTTTAGTGACAAGTCTTCTAATTCATCACCACTAAACCATTTTGAGTCCTCTTTGGAAGATGCACAGGTCAAGAGACGAAACCACCAGCTGCTGAAGAGATCTCTCTCCAAAGAAATTCATTCCACAAGTAGCCAGCACTAGCGTGCATGTGCACACACACATACTCTTCATGAGATCTGCACTACAGTGGGGCCATACAAATCTTGATTTTTCCACTTACCTTCTAAAACTGGAAGTGTAAATTTTAAAAAGCATTGTGAAAGTTTAGGACAGGTTAATACAAAGTGTCAAGAAGAGAATAAATTACAAAACTCCAGCCCTTCTGACAGTTGTTTTCCCTAAAGACAAAAGGTGTCTGTCTTGTCTATTATCTTACAGCGTGTCTAGGCCCAACAGCTGGACTCTTTAAGTTGAACAGTAAATTAAACATAAGTTTTACTTCTGTAAATCTTTAAAGAAAACTACAAAATAAAATCCAAAGAGAGGGAGGTTTGAGGAATGTTTGAGGAATGAGAGAGGTTTATTGTTCTGGCAAAGAAAACGCAGGCAATTTATGCTGGTCTGACCAGGAACTGTAAATCCTTATCTATGCAACTACAGTATTGTCTACCCAGACTAAATTTTGCCAAATATATTCTCAGTTCAGTTTAAGAGTGACTTACTTTACCTTACTTTAAACCCTTGTCCTAATTAATTTTAAACAAACTGCTATAAAGTCAAGAGAATGTTGACATAGGCTTATGCATACAGTCTTTTGCATCAGTTTAACTTCATCAGTTTGGAATCAAACCATTAGTTGGAATAGTGCCATTCTGTATAAGCTTAGCCCTTGCAACATCAGACATCCAAATCCCATTGAAATGCAGTGACAGTCCCTTACTTAATTCCCTCAAATTCCTTAGGAAATCCTAGCCCAAACTGTGAGCAGGAAGTAATCAGGCCAAAAGCCCTCAGAGACTAACCGGACAACTCGCATCTCTACGAGGGCTATTGCTCCTTTCTTACTCCCCTTCATTTAACAGAATGCTTTAACTACATGCTTAATATGTTTCAGAGTAGTAGTAGGGTTACTCAGGTGCTTATACAAAGTTACGGTTCAAATTCTTTTCAGGGGCCTCAGAAATTAGTTTTGTATCCCTCTGCATCAGGTTTATTACATCTGTTCCTCAAAATCTCTCACCTAAAAGCAATGAAGCAGGCTGAGAACTGATGGGTGCCAAGTCATCTTCCCATCCAGTGCCTGCTGAGAAATACAATGGAGAAGGATGGAGTGATGCAGGGCTTACCTCCCCCAAACAAACTAACACCAGGAACTGTCAGAGATGATACAGAAACTTGCTGTGCAACCTCAACAAATAGGTTCTACTATTTTGCCTCTCCATCACTGCAGTTCCTCTAAAGGTGGCTGAACACAAGCGATCCAATGGCTATCAGCCTATAACTTTACATACCTCACAGCTGCTATTTCAGGAACAGTTTTCAGACAAGTAATTTGGCAAGATTCACTGTTTGCAAACTGCATAGTTCGTCTAAAGAGCACTTTACAGTGATGTCTACAGCACCAACATTCAGGCTGTAGGACTGTTTACCCTGCTTTCCAGACCACCCATCCTGCCTTCTTCCTGACAGTATTGATTATTACCTACCTCTTACAAAAGTTCAGCTAGCAACTGTTCTGGTAGATAACTTCTTGGTTTTCTAGCAGAAACAAAGGCAACAAAAACCCCCACAATGTTAAAAAAAAAATGCCCAGCCTGAACTGAAAACATTCCTGTCCTGTCATTCTGCAGCTAGGAGAGCCATGAGAAGCAGCGAGATATAAAAAGACGAGTTCTCTAACTGGCAGCTCTCCACCAGCCTTTACAATTAACAAGCTAGCTCATTGTCTGGGTTGTTATCTAAATTACAGTCTAGCCATTTTCTGCTAACATATTTTCTGACTTTTTGAACACTATACTGTACAGTACCTAGTACAAAGAAGTCTTTCTCTAATTCTAGTTAATTCTCTATTTCCCTGTTTTAAAAATTAACTACTGTAACTATAGCCTTAAGCAAAGAAAGGGAGAAGGGGGGAATGGAAAATGGAATGCACTTTCGGCAAAGAGGGAAGGGAGCTGAAGTTTAGGTGCTGGGGTTTTCTTTGAGGCAGAGGCAATAAACACTAGTTATTAATAAATTTGGAAGAGAATTCAAAGATCTTTAAGTTTCATTAAAAATTAAGATTTACATCTCTCCATTTTTTGTTCCATCACTTCTGTTTTATCAGCATTTATCAGCAGCAAGGTAGCTGACAGATGGAGCAAGAGTAGCCCTTTCTTATGAAGTTTCTAAACTACAAAGTTCACCGTTTCTTCTTTTCTTCGCACTGTTATTTCTAGCCCCATTGGAAAATGAAATGTTTAAAAACTATACAGAGATAACATATTAGGGGATCCAAAATAATAAATGCTAAATATCATTAGAAAAATGACCAAGGGCAACAAGGCTGCTGAGAGGTCTCGAGCACAAGCCTTATGAGGACAGGCTGAGGGAGCTGGGGGTGTTTAGCCTGCAGAACAGGAGGCTCAGAGGAGACCTTATTGCTGTCTACAATTACCTGAAGGGAGGGTGTAGCCAGGAGGGGGTTCATCTATTCTCCCAGGCAACCAGCACTAGAAGAAGAGGACACAGTCTCAAGCTGCACCAGGGGAAGTTTAGGCTCAAGGTGAGGAGAAAGTTCTTCACAGAAAGAGTTGTTAGCCATTGGAACGTGCTGCCCAGGTTGGTGGTGGAGTCACCATCCCTGGGGGTGTTCAAGAGGGGATTGGACATGGCACTTGGTGCCATAGTCTAGTCATGAGGTCTGTGGTGGCAGGTTGGACTTGGTGATCTCTGAGGTCTTTTCCAACCTTATTGATTCGGTGATTATAGAATTATCACAGAACAGCTTAGGTTGGAAGAGACGTTAGAGGTCATCTACTCCAACTAACCCACCATGGGCAAGGATGCCTCTCAACTAGAACTCAAAGCCTTATCCATCGTAAACTTGAACATCCCCCAGGGAGAAGGCATCCACAACCTCTGTTGGCATCCTATTCCATTATGTCTATTTTAGATAAGGCAAATAAAGGCTAAAATACAGAAGACATTGGAAGGGTATAAAATTCCTTTCACTAAGACCCAGAAATAGGCATCTTTGGATCGGCCTCCAGTAACAGGCACTTCTGATGGTTTCATTTAACTGGTTTTGTTTCTTGAGATTCACCTCCTAAGTCAGTCTTTGTATGTACAACCTTGTATGTATGCTTTATAAGTTACTTTTGTATTTGAGATACTGGAACCACTTGTAAAGCATTTCAACCACAGGTATACAGATCACATTATACATACCCTTCTTTTGGCCAAGAGAAGAAAGGAATCAGTAAAAATGACATGACTTAATGAGTTGCCTGTCCATCTTGCTTTTGTGCAGCCACTAATCATAGAATCAACAAGCTTGGAAAAGGCCTCAAAGATCACCAAGTCCAACCTGTCACCCAACACCTCATGACTACTAAACCATCGCACCAAGTGCCACGTCCAATCCCTTTTTGAACATCTCCAGGGATGGTGACTCTACCACCTCCCTGAGCAGTACATCCCACTGGCCAATCACTCTTTCTGGGAAGAACTTTCTCCTCATCTCAAGCCTAAACTTCTCCTGGCACAGCTTGAGACTGTGTCCTCTTGTTCTGGTGCTGGTTGCCTGGGAGAAGGGACCAACCCCCACCTGGCTACAGTCTCCCTTCAGGTAGCTGTAGACAGCAAGAAAGTCTCCTCTGAGCCTCCTCTTCTCCAGGCTAAGCAACCCCAGCTCCCTCAGCCTCTCCTCATTGGGCTTGTGATCGAGGCCTATCACCAGCCTTGTTGCCCTTCAAACTGTGGCATGCAAAGAGACCTGGAGAAAGGTTTCTGAGGTGGAAATGCATTTCTAATGACATTGGCTCTATTTTCATTTCTTTGCTTAGAAATACAAAGTTTTTCAACTTGCCCTCTGTATCTGGTATTCCTCAGATGGCATTGGGAATACCTTTATATGAGTGTATAGATTTTTGTGATCTTAAGTTACCATGCTGAGAACCAAATTTTAACTAGAAAGACATCTTTTTTAAAAAAAAAATTATTTAGAATCACCACATGTTCAAGTATCTCAGTGTCCTTAAATTGAGGGGCCCATAACCGGACACAGGACTCAAGGTGTGGCCCAACCATTGCTGATTACAGGGCAGAATGACTTCCCTGCTCCTGCTGGCCACACTATTTCTGATCCAGGGCCGGATGCCATTGGCCTTCTTGGCCACCTGGGCACACTGCTGGCTCATGTTCAGCTGTCATTTCAAGTTAAAAAGCACTGCTCTCTACCATTCCTGAAAACAGAAAAGCAGGAAAGCTTTTTGCATCATGTATGTCATCAACAGGAATATTACCTATATGACTGAAGGCAAGCTAGGGGGAAAAAAAAACAAATGAAAAGAAAAAAAGAGGCACTTGACTGAACTTTTCCTGGTGAATTTCTAAGACAGCCCATCAATAAATCCATCAAACATCAACCAGTGATAATTACAAACTATTGAACAACCATAAACAAGATTCCCATTATATCTTTCATGTTTGGCTTTCAGCACAGTTTTTTTACCAGTGCCACTTGTCAAATCAGGCTGTCATTCTTTACACTGGAAAGAAACAGAAGCAAAGTTTTCTTTGACCCAGAAAGATTACAGATATGGGAAACTCTGCAAGATCTACTTCATTCTTTTATTTAATAGTTGTCCTGACGCTCTAAATCATCACACTACAGGAAAACACACTGACCTCTGAAAGTCTCCTTTAGAAGATTCTACCAGCAAATTGGAGTTTGGCAAGGAATTGTTTGCCCCTAAAACATACACTTCTTTCAACTCTACAGGTTAATTGAGATGATTCAGTGAAAAACATGGATTTGGCTTTGCAAGTTCTGTACATTTTGTATGGAATGGGCTGCTGTGCTGAAGGGTTTGTTTTTTTCTCTAGAATACAGACATTATTCAACATTATTCAACCCTGTGAGGAGAGGCTGAGGGAGCTGGGGTTCCTTAGCCTGGAGAAAGCTCAGGGGAGACCTTATTGCTGTCTACAACTACCTGAAGGGAGGTTGTAGCCAGGTGGGGGTTGGTCTCTTTTCCCAGGCAACCAGTACCAGAACAAGAGGACACAGTCTCAAGCTGCACCAGGAGAGGTTCAGGCTGGATGTTAGGAAGAAATTCTTCCCAGAAAGAGTGATTGCCCATTGGAATGGGCTGCCCAGGGAGGTGGTGAAGTCACCATCACTGGAGGTGTTTAAGAAGAGACTGGATGGGGCATTTGGTGCCATGGTTTAGTTGATTAGATGGTGTTGGGTGATAGGTTGGACTTGATGATCTCAAAGGTCTTTTCCAACCTAGTTAATTCTATTCTATCTAAAAGGTTTGTCTTCTCTGAGGAAAATAGTAAAATGCAGTGTGTCTGATAAAAACCCAGCACATAGCATGTCCACATTCACATATAAGAAGGTATTTTCAATGTTTCAATTCAAAGACCAGCAATAAAAGAAACCCTTTCGCATCCTTAGGGTGCCAAATAATCATTTCATCTGTGTCTCAGTATTGACTTACTAGGACAAGCCTTGCCTTCGCTGTGTAGTTTTCATATACAAACAAACTGAGGATAGCTCATTGTTCCATAAGCCAATGGGATTGTCATCTCCCTTACAAAATACAGACTGAGCTAGATGCAGCTGGCTGAGAACTCTGGAAAAATTACTGAAGATGACAGAAAGAGCATGATGCTTTGGCTGTTCTGCAGCCATTATGATATTGAGCAATATGCTGCAAAGAGCTGTTGCAGTGAAGTGCTGCAAGATCACCTCCTTGCTGAACAGAGGTCGTGCAAGGACTCCATTGAATAAAGCTGCATGACTATGCTTTTATCTTCTGAATAATTTTTTTTTATACAACTTTCTACCATGAGTTTTGGGTCCTTCTCTATCATTTTTGAAAAGTCATGAGGAATGGGAGAGGTGCCTGATGACTGCAAGAAAGTGAAGTCTTCAAAAAAGGCAAGAAGGAAGACCCAGACAACTACAGACCAGTCTGCCTCACCTCCATCCCTGGAAAGATGATGGCACAGCTCATTCTGGAGGTCATTTCTAAACCATGGAAGAAAAGAGGATCTGCTTGAGTAGCCAACATGGGTAGATGAAGGAAGAGCTGTGGATGTCATATCCTTGACTTCAGTAAGGATTTTGATACTGCTTCCCATAGCATCCTCATAGAAAACCTCAGGAAACATGGCACAGACAATTGGCCCATAGGGTGGATTGAAAATTGGCTCGAGAACAGAGTTCAGAGGGTTGTGATCAGTGGCACAGACAACTCAGAGGCCTGCGACCAGTGGTGTTCCCCAGGGCTCAGTACTGTGTCCAGTTTTGCTCAGCATCTGTATTAATTACCTGGATGAGGGGATTGAGAGTACCCTCAGCAAGTTCACTGATGATACAAAAATGGAAGGGGCAGGGAGGGGGAGGAGGGTTGCTGACACCCCGTCAGGCTGTGCAGCCATCCAACAAAATCTGGACAGGTTGGAGAGCTGGTTGAAGGCAAACAAGCATAGGGTCCTGCATCTGGGGAGCAATAACAGCAGGCATCAGTGCAGGTTAAGGGGCTGTCCTGCTGGAGAGAAGCAGTGTCCAGTTTTGGGCTCCCCAATTCAAGAGAGACAGGGACCTGCTGGAAGAGCCCAACAGAGAGCCACGAGGATGATTAGGGGCCTTGAGCATCTCCCCCATGAAGAGAGACTGAGAGACCTGGGGCTGTTTAGTCTGGAGAAGACCGAGAGGGAATCTGACCAATGTCTATAAATATCTGAGGGTGAGGTGTGAAGTGGAGGGGGCAAATCTTTTTTTGGCAGTGCACAGTAATAAGACAAGGAACAACAGAAACAAACTTGAACATAGAAGGTTTCACCTCAAAATAAGGAGAAACTTCTTTACAGTGAGGGTGATGGAGCACTGGAACAGGCTTCCTGGGGAGGTTGTGGAGTCTCCTTCACTGAAGACTCTCAAAACCCACCTGAATGCATTCCTGTGCAGACTAGCCTAGGTGATCCTGCTTTGGGCAGAAGGTTAGACTTGATCTCTGGAGGTCCCTTCCAACCCCTAACATTCTGTGATTATCTAAATGATTTGGTTCATATTTACCATTAAAACCATATTAGCTGCTCTGCTCCAAATAGTCAAGAGCTCTCCACAATCCCTACTACAGAGTTAAGAGACAGAGATGTCATTCTTCCCTTGAGAAGAGACAAGGGAATACTGCTGAGAGCTAATCTACAAGGAATATGTTGGTTATTAGAGTCTTCCTACCCATCTGTGCTCACCACAGTCAGTGACAATGACCCTCCATATAGAAAAAAGGGTGCTGGGACAACCCTGAGACACCCACTGTGCCTATCAAGTTAGTCCTAGCAGCTACTCAGTGCCCACCCTGTCACTTGCCGCTGTCTAGTACCCAGCACTTGTCACTAGTCTGGAACCCAGTAAGATTGACTTGACATGAACGGGATTCTTGGATTCTCTCTTCTCTATTTTATTTCCATTATGTTATGTTGCAGCACATTCCCTAAAGAATATAATGTATATATTATATAGGTACATATGTGTGTAGTTCTGCTTACATCATGTATACAACGTGTATATATGCACACAGTAGAGAACACACACGTATGCAAATAGCCTCTTTATATTGCAAACAGGGATTGCAATCATATCACGTTAATAGCTGACTTGGTACAACAATTCTGCAGTTTATACCTTCAGAAGGGAAAAACAAGAAAGAAACTGGAATTTCTCCTTCTAATTACTCAGACCATAGACTCAATGTAATTCTGCTGTCTTCATTACATTATTTCCCCCCAGAAACAGTAATAATCAGAAAATATTAAATTAAACAATACTTTAAAAAACCAAACAGTTCTTTAATTTCATTTCAATACCATCTTGCTCTTCCAACAGCCCCTCAGATGTGCAGGAAATGGCTTAATGATGTGCTTTCATTAAAGGGAAGCGCTGAGGTACTTGCTCCCATCCCCCAAAACTTTGCACAGCTACTACTCAGAGCATATATATCTGCCAGTAAGGATATCTTCACCAGAGCCTCTTTTTATCACAGGAGCTGCAACAAAAACAGCACTTAAAGGACATAATCATCTCTACTCTCAGTATCTCTTGAACTGTAAAAGCAGTGTAAAAACTGCACGCCATGGAGCTCAGGTATGTTATCTAATCCTTTAGAAACTCTATCCTACTACAAACAGGGGGAGCAGCAGTGCCAGCCAGCACCATGTGCTTCCACTTACCGACCCACTCCCTTTCTGCAAGCACACACCATCTAGCAGCCCTCACCATTGTCTGGGAAATACTAACACAGCTGTCACAGCCAAAATCATCTGGGCCTCACCTGGGAAGCTCTGCTCTACCTGTCACCCTCTTCATGCTCCAAAGAGTTAAAAGCAAGTGCAACTATGCGTTTCATACCATCATATATGCTATACGCCACTATGGATGCTTTTGTCTGGAGACTAAGGACCTATATTCCCTCCTCCTTGCCTGAGCCCCTACAGTACTACATCTGGGAGGTGCAATAAAAGGAGTGCTGGTTTAGTACAGAATTTGGGGCTCCAGTCCTTCCTCTCACTGGTGACCTGTTTGAAAGGTTCTCACAACACTTATTTTGTTAGTGAAGCAGACAAGCAACTTGGGTGAATTTGCAGCTGCCTTGCAGGGCAGCACTGCAACAGAGCCAGCTTTGACAGCCAGACTTGTAATGAGGAAGACACAGGCTTGCCTTTTTTCTTTTGTGTGTGTGTGCATGCAATGTGTAAAATCTTCATTTACTCAGAACAAGGTAATTTGAGCTAACTAGAAAGCCATTCTTTTTTTTCCCCTCTCCTTCCACTGAAGAAAAAGTGCTGAAGACTGCTGACAGCACATCTGCTTGATTATAGTTTCAGAGCTCAGAGGGCCTGGGACAAGAGCAGTCCTTCACACATCCTCCTTTCAGTCATCAGTATGGAGCCAGAACCCCACACAAGCAGCACCAATACAGCCACTCACTGCAGCGACACTGCCATAACATGCAACAAAATGCTCCATACTAAAACCTGACGCTGGCTGTCAGATGAATAGCTCTATGCAAGTGAAGCTTGGGGGCTTTACTACCTGCACCAAATCCTGCCAGATCAAACTGTGCCTGAATAAACTCTGCCTTTGGTAAATCTTACAGTGTGAAAAGCTGTTGATTTTTATAAGGCATTGGCAGAGTTGCTTTTTTGCTGCCCGCCCCACCCCCCCACCCTCCAGCTTTCCATCCAGCTTCCATTTGGCAGCAGGTTAACTAAGGACTGTATTACATTTTCTAAAAGCTGTTGGTCTCTGTCCCCACAGTCTACACTTCATTTGAGGTGCTGAAGCAGAGAGAACTTAAAATGTAATATGTGGCAATTCTCAAAATCTACCTGCAGAGCAAGAGGAATCCTCCTCTATGGATTTACAAGGCTTTTGTGGCAGTATAGGCACCTGTAGGACCTGATCCAGCTCTCCCAGTGAAATCAGCTTTGTCATTAGGAATATATATAAGGGACCCTGGTTGATCTGAAACTCAAAAACTACATTTCAACATTGCATACAGAGGAGGAGCACACTCAGAGTTTCATTATTTACTACTTCTATTTCTTATTTAACACTAGTTTTGAAAAAATCAGTAAATCTTTGTCATGCACAGCCATACTGCAGATGATGTTCATTTGTACTTAGGACAAACACAGCACTGATCAGCTTCATGCAACAGCTCTCTTGCATCCCAGATCAGGTACTTAGCAAGCACAACTTAAATAACTAATTGCTCTTCATCGAGCTACTTCAGCATTGTCTGTAAACTTCACAAGATCTCAGAAACACATGTGGACATCTATACAGACATGGAAACTAGAGCAGAAGATAACATATTTCTTTGCTCAAAATCATGCATCATAAGAGAATCCTTATATTGTACCCAGATGAATTACTCACTCTAGTACAAGATAATATGTACAGGAGTAGCATACATTGGTATAGCAAAGGGACAGGAAAAATTTTGCTTGCTTCCCAACATCACTGCAAGCCACACACTAAGCTAGACCTTAGCAATACTCATTGTATACATGAATACAAGTTCAGGTCACCATGTAGAATAGAATAGAATTAAACAGGTTGGAAAAGACCTTTGAGATCATCAAGTCCAACCAACTAAACCATGGCACCGAGTGCCTCACATCCAGCCTTTTCCTAAACACCTCCAGTGATGGTGACTCCACCACCTCCCTGGGCAGCACATTCCAATGGCCAATCACTCTTTCTGTGAAGAACTCCTTCCTAACATCCAGCCTAAACCTCCCCTGGCACAGCTTGAGACTGTGTCCTCTTGTTCTAATGCTGGTCGCCTGAGAGAAGAGACCAACCCCCACCAGGCTGCAACCTCCCTTCAGGCAGTTGTAGACAGAAAGAAGGTCTCCTCTGAGCCTCCTCTTCTCCAGGCTAAGCAATCCCAGCTCTCTCAGCCTCTCCTCATAGGGCTTGTGCTTCAAAACCCTCCCCATATTTGCTGCCCTTCTCTGGACACATTCCAGCAACTCAACATCTTTCCTAAACTGAGGGGCCCAGAATGAAATCTCTCCTGGCCTTGGCACTCAAGGTGAAGAACGTAAAGGTGCTACTCTGAAATGCAAAATTTTGCAAACATGTTTTGGTTTTACTATTTTTGTGTAGAAAAAACTACTTTAGACAGCACAATGTTTAAAGATGAAGCATAGATACCTTTGAAAGATTTCTGTGACACAGGGCATGAGGAAAGGCCTTACTAATCATGCTTACTTGAGAACTAACAAAGACCTTGGAGAAAGCTAGTTCACATTTTGTAAGAGAATCTGACGGCACTGTATCCATATTTATCTTACTAGAATTAAGTAGCTGACACTGCCATGGATGCTGCGGTACAAACCTATCATGAATCTGTAGCATCCAGAAGTGTCTGTACTGGAGGCAGAGCAGAGGGAGGAGAAGATTTTTCTACTTCCTAATTAGCTGTCAAGAGATGCAGAGCTCCTTGTTGTCTGCAACAGCATTTTAGGAAATGGCTTCCCAGTATGTTAGGTCACATAACCCACAGAAAGCTAAATGCACAGTTACTGGATGAAGCTGCTTTGCTCTTGTCTGCCAGCTACCTCAACTTCCATGAATTCTCACTGCCTGTTGGTCTCTTCCTTAAGTGCAAATAATGTTGATTTTTGAACTCTGCAGCTGCATTGCACAATGTATTTGCTCAACTGTTCGTCTAACAGCTCTCCACTGTCACTTAGCAGTCACCTGACATTCCAGTAGATTCACTACCATTTTAAAGCTCACCAGCAACATGGTGAAAGTTTATCAGCACATACTTAAAATGTACAGCATCTGAGAAACAACCAGATGCACAGAACAGAAGGCATTACATTTTGCATCCTTGTGCAAGGACACATCCTTTCAAGTGTGTTGCTAACCCTCACCCCTGCTCCAAACTACCTGTATCTTTTTTGATTGTTTTATTAATTTCTAAGGTACTGTTTGAGATTCATGCGTCAACTCCCTTAAAAAGCATTAAGCCAGTACTGCTTGCAGTTGTGCAAGTTCTTGGACTTAACTTACCAAACTAGCTAGCTGCACCAGTAGGTAACTGAAAACCAAGTTTTAAACCAGAAGCTTTCTGTATTGCACAAGAAAGGAAGGCTCCATATTCTCACACAGGGGAGCAGACCTCACAGGACTGCGGCTCAAAAACTTACCACTAGTTGAGCAGCATCACAAACCCTCTTAGCACATCAGTCCCTCACATTTTGTGATTCCTTACACATCTGGATGAGTTTTGATTATAGCTCAGCAAATCTTAGACAAAAAAAAATAATTAATGCTAAGTGCATTCATTACTGGCAAGCACCCATAAACCACACTATGAACATCAACTGTGCTTCCCTAAGTGCCAAAGAGTCCCTCAAGGCTCAATTACTTCCCACTTCATGATCCATTTCAGATGTTAGCAGTCCTGCTCTTCTAAATGGGTAATAACTACCAATAACCATTTACAAGCAACAATTAGGAGTTAGAAACTGATACCAATGACTAGTCTCCAAACTGGGACCAAGCTGCACTACTTTTCCCCAACTTCATAGGTAATTGTCTCAGTAAGTACCATTTCCCACATAATTTAGTTTAGTAAATCACTATTATTCACAACATACACACAGTCAGAAGTTTACTGAAAATGCCTAGCCTGTGACAAGGATCCCACAAGAAGTTGAGAGAGGAATACTGATACAGCTGATAAATTTTTCAACGATAGCCTAGGATGCAGGAATGGTGATTAATGACAGATGAGACCATGTCAGTTCAGAATGCCTACTTATACGTAAGTGCAATGCACAAGCCAGGATGAATAAGCTCTCACAGCCCTACCTTTTCTAAAAGTAATGCCTACCCCTTTTCAATAATTGAACTCAGCCTGCCAAACATATTTCAAGTAAATACTGGAAGAAATCACACACAATGATTAATTGTTTAATGCACATCCACATAACCACACTTGAGTAGCTTCCCTGCTCCTACACTCACCGAATTAGCGCACAAACACATTCAGGACAGGAACCAACAACAAAAAACACCCCAAATTTTTGGCCATTGGAATGTGCTGCCCAGGGAGGTGGTGGAGTCACCATCACTGGAAGTGTTTAGGAAGAGACTGGATGGGGTGCTTGGTGTCATGGTTTAGTTGATTAGATGGCGCTGGGTGATAGGTTGGACTCAATCATCTCAAAGGTCTTTTTCAACCTGGTTAATTTTATTCTATTCAAATCAAAAGTTACTTGTTCAAGCACACTGAGGGCCAAATAACACACTCTGGATATTGATAAAACATCCAAATGTATGACAACCTGCAACAGGAAAAGCTTCCAGCAGATGTTTGAGCTGGACACAACAGCAAAACCATCAGTTCACGCTGCAGCAAGTAGAAGCAGAAGCAGCAGAGTTCTCAGCACCACAGGCCAACAGAACTGCCCTGAGTGATAAAATACAGACAGGTGTTTCAAAATCTTAATAAAAGAAATATTTTGAAAGGGTACTGATGATCTAGAATACCCTTGTCCTCTTTTTTTTTCACCCTGAACAGCAGGACACTCTGGATTCTACTATTCATTTATTAATGATGGGTTTATTCGCATTGTTTCCATTAACTAGTGCCATCTGTATACCAAACAAACATATCCATGGACTCACAAAGAAGATAGCAGAGGTATAAAGAAGGTACTGCAGAGAGTATTCATAAAGAAGGTACTACAGAGAGGATTTTGAAGATAGTGAAAAACCTGCCTTTGTTAATCTGCCTGAATCCCTTTTATTTAGGACTCATTCTGGAAGGTAAACCTTACCCTCAAACTTTTTGAACTGTGGATTTTGTGGATTTTTCTAAAACCCTTTTATATCACCTGCATCTCTCTCTCCCAGTGTTGCACAGCTTTTGGTTAAAGCATACTTATAGAAACAGAGCAAGACAAGTCCAGACAACCACCAACTGAACAAGAGGACACAGTCTCAAGCTGCACCAGGGGAGGTTTAGGCTAGATGTGAGGAAGAAGTTCTTCACAGAAGGAGTGATTGGCCATTGGAATGGGCTGCCCAGGGAGGTGGTGGAGTCACCATCACTGGAGGTGTTTAGGAAGAGACTGGATGGGGTGCTTGGTGCCATGGTTTAGTTGATTAGATGGTGTTGGGTGATGGATTGGACTTGATCTCAAAAGTCTTTTCCAACCTGGTTAATTTTATTCTATTCTTTGACAGTTGTTTCCCCTGAAACCTAGTTAAAAAGCAGAATCAAGAAAAAATAAAATCAAAGAATTTTTTTTTATATATATCATATGTTCAACTTTTAATTTAAAAAAAAATAATAAATGCAAGTTCTTAATTTGACAAGAACAAGAACCAAACAAACTAACCAACCCCCCCCCCCCCCCAAAAAAAAAAAAAAAAAACATATAATATAGAACAAAAGACAGGTTGGACACAGTGCTTGCCTGGTGGGGGTGTGTGCAGGGTTTTTTGGTTTGTTTGTTTGGGCTGTTTGTTTTGCCTTTGTTTGTTTGATATGGTACTCAGGTACTCTTGCCAGAGAGAGAGATGTAGGAGAGCATAATACTTTCATCTTTCTTCAGAGATGCACATTGATGTGCTTGAATGGGGCTAAGGGAAAAGAGGCATAAAAGTGATGTCTGTTTTACAGCACAAAGCTTCAAATGTATACGACTTTCAAATGAAGTATCTAAACATAGCATCTGTACTCGTCAACAAGAAACACACTTCCAGGTAACAAGACTCTTGTTATTGCCCTGATCTCTGATGCTGAGCTCATGCAGAGATCAACTTGAAAACAATGAAAATTAAAACTCGTAAACAGCAGCTATCAAACTGCTCAGGAATATCGATACCGCTCTTGCAGAGTGCCATCGGCTCCTGACAGCCAGAGTCAGACAGGCAAGGTAAAATGTTTCAATCTGTGCATCCCTCTGGTCCGTCTGCAGTGCAACATAGGACTTCAAACAGCCTTCGGTAAACAGTCTTCTCATCACTCCAGACTCAGCCCTCAGTAAACAGTCTTCTCATCACTCCAGCCTAGGCTGAATTTTAATCAAGGTCCTATAAATGCCATTGAACAAATCCATATACTATGGATTGCTTCCTGCATGCCTCTGGTCAAGTACTATTTGGAGGGTCACTTATTTTCAGAATACTAAAGCAATCCAAAGTAATGAATGGTAACATTTTAACATCTCAAACCGGGCTGCTGTCATTTCTGGTCATTTCATATTGCATATGAGTGAAGCTTTTAATTGTTTCTTTAACATGTCATTGTGGATGCATCCATCTGTTAGTCACACAGGAGGAGGAACTAGACTTGGGGTATCAGGAAAAGTGTGCAGTAGGAGCAGGGAAGTCATTCTGGCCCTGTACTCAGCACTGGTTAGACCACACCTTAAGCACTGTGTCTGGTTCGGGGCCCCTCAATTTAGGAAAGATGCTGAGTTGCTGGAATGTGTCCAGAGAAGGGCAACAAAGATGGAGAGGAGTTTGGAGCACAAGCCCTATGAGGAGAGGCTGAGGGAGCTGGGGCGGTTTAACCTGGAGAAGAGGAGGCTCAGAAAAGACTGTCTACAGTCAATGCTGTCTACAGCTACCTGAAAGGCAGTTTTAGCCAGATGGGGGTTGGTCTCTTCTCCCAGGCAACCAGCACCAGAAGAGGACACAGTCTCAAGCTGTGAACGCACATGCAAGCAAGACAAATTCTATGAAAATAAGAAATGAACACAATATGCAGTATTCGTTCCTTCTGCACCTTTTTCCAGGCTGATGAATTTTGAAGGCATGGGGAACACCCCCTTGACTTTTCAAATCTCCTCTACAGTCTGAATTACAGACTGGATGGAGAGTCTCAAGCCCAGCAACCTATTAGTTTCACAGGCTCAGATGAGGATACCCAAGGCAGATCTTTTAAGAAATACATGTCTGGGAAAAACCTTCTCCCTGCCTCTTCATATCAAACCAACACACAATCAGAAGAGCAATGTCAGATGAGATGCAGTTTTTATTCTGCCACTACAATTACAGCCATTCAATTCCATTATGGGAAACTTTTGTCTATATTCTTAACTAGAGACTCAATAAGCTTTCTTCAAGAAATACATTGAATCTTCCCAGGAGATAAAAAGGAGAAGGATCAAAAAAGGATGCAGAATTTTCCCTTACACCTATAAAAAGCCTGAGGAGCTGGATCTGTACACATCTGGATCTCAGAAATATGCTGAGAGCAAGGTATGCCTTCTTGTTCAACTGCTGATGGTGCAATTAGTCAATGCATAAGCAGCCCCTACTGTTTTTGGAATCATAGAATCATTTTTTTTAAGGGTTCTTAAAAGAGGGATGCTTCCCAAAGCCTCTGGTGAAGTAAACTGAGTTCTACTGAGGCTGTTTTTCACACACATTTGAGCAAGGTGGGAAAAAGGCTACAGTCCTTGGAGGTGTTCAAGAGGGGATTGGATGTGGCACTTGGAGCCATGGTCTAGTAGTCATGAGGTCTTGGGTGACAGGTTGGACTTGATGATCTTTGAGGTCTTTTCCAACCTTGTTGATTCTATGATATAAATCCTGCAAGAACTATGTCAGGAAAGACAAATGCAGGTTAAGGTTATGGTGGCTATTGCTCATCCAAGCCAAAAGGGGCCTGGGAATATGGGCAAGCAGTCACCGCAGGATGAGCTGTAAGTCCACTGAAATCAACAGAAACATCAACACTTCCTGCCATTTGTTCTATCCCCCTCTGCTCTGTAATTGAGTAGGTTCTTCACTACTTCTATAGTAGTCATTCCTTTCAAGCTACAGCCTGATGAAAAGATAAAAGTGACCAGTTGTTGAATACAGCCAATTTTCAGAATACACTTGCTGTTAGATTAGTTTCTCAATTAGGTTCACACTAAGCATTTTTAGGTCTATTTTTATGTGTGTTGAAATAGATGCTTCAGTGTTTTTAAATGTTTGAGCAGCAGCTGTAGCCACACAACTTTGGAGAAGCAGCAGCAGCATGTGCAGAAGTTGGACTCAATGTTATTATTTGAAAAGTGTTTAAATTTTTTTCCTCTCTCAAAACTCTCCAAAGTACAGATTTTCTCCCCCCCCCCACCCCCCACTCCCCATCACTTCATGCAGTTCTTATGAGGAAGAATCACAATGTTCTTGATTAAGTTCCTCAGCTCAAGCATAGAGGCCACATTCACCCTAAGAAGATAACTTTCTGGATGCGCTTGAAGCCAATATCTGATTCCGTATCTAAGTGACAGGTTCTGCACATTGGCCACAACAACCCCATGCAGTGCTACAGGCTGGGGTCAGGGTGGATGGAGAGCAGCCAGGCAGAGAGGAACCTAGGGGTACTGGTTGACAGTAAGCTGAACATGAGCCAGCTGTGTGCCCATGTGGCCAAGAAGACCAATGGCATCCTGGCCTGTATCAGGAACAGTGTGGCCAGCAGGAGCAGGGAGGTCATTCTGCCCCTGGACTCAGCACTGGTTAGGCCACACCTTGAGCACTGTGTCCAGTTCTGGGCCCCTCAGTTTAGGAAAGATGTTGAGTTGCTGGAACGTGTCCAGAGAAGGGCAACAAAGCTGGGGAGGGGTCTGGAGCACAAGCACTGTGAGGAGAGGCTGAGGGAGCTGGGGTTGCTTAGCCTGGAGAAGAGGAGGCTCAGGGGAGACCTTATTGCTCTCTACAACTACCTGAAGGGAGGTTATAGCCAGGTGGGGGTTGGTCTCCTAGGCATCCAGCACCAGAACAAGAGGACACAGCCTCACGCTGTACCACGAGAGGTTTAGGCTGGATGTTAGGAAGAAGTTCTTCATAGGAAGAGTGATTTGCCATTGGAATGGGCTGCCCAGGGAGATGGTGGAGTCACCATCACTGGAGGTGTTGAGGAAGAGACTGGATGGGGTGCTTGGTGCCATGGTTTAGTTGATTAGCTAGTGTTGGGTGATAGGTTGGACACGATCTCAAAGGTCCCTTCCAACCTGGTTAATTCTATTCTATTTGATTCCAGTTAAAGTAGTTTCCCTTCCTTATTTTAATTTTCCAGATTTGTCTGGCTAAAGTGCTTTTTGTGGCAATCATAGCCTAAGGTATCAACTAAGAAATACTATTCTAATCAGAGGATCCAGCATCTTCAGTCATAAGCTCTAAACATTTAAAAATACTGCACACTCAAGCAAGATATTCTAATTTTTCCATTCTCCAGCTTTTCAACTCACAATGATCAGTTTTGTAAACTGAACTCTCCCAACAAAACTCAAGAGTTCTGGAAATGGAAGAAATTGAAACTTTTGTCTAAATCAAATACCTTTTCCTCTCCTGGGAAGTCAAAGTAGCTTTAGTGAAATTTATGCACACACAATCCACATCAATTAGTCAAAGTACACATGCAGGTCTTAGCTGGAAGACAAAGATTATAGCCCCTATGCAACTATTTTCCTCATGTATTTGTCTTCCCTCATGCCTGTTGTGTTCTTCCCTTTCCCTCACATGCATAGCATTGGTAACTACCCTGACATGAGTTAAGCAATTCACAACAGGTAAAGATAATTTTTTTCCAAGTCAAGTAGTGGTACTGGAGACATCAGGTTTTGACAGGACATTAAATACATTCTTTGGTTCTTTCCACTTCTTACCCTGGCTGACAAGCATCTTGAAACACATAAGCAAATACACTCAGCAAATGCAAGCAAGATGTTTTGGGGATAAAATCGATACTAAGAGACAAAGTTGTCCTGTCATCAGGAATCAACTGTAGAATCATGCAGGCACTAGTCTCGGAGATTTTTCCATAAAAGAATTGTTTCCACTGTCTTCCTGACTTTTGGATTCTTTGAGTTACTCTTCTAAGTGAAGTTTCTCCAGTTGCAAAACCCAATGATATCCATCTGTCATCCTGATTACACATTGTATGCAAAAAGTCAATTTTACAATATAATATTGACTAAACCAGAAAGAATTCAAAACAGCAACATACACTTTGTTGTTAGCTGTGTAGTTTCCACCATTAAATAGCCTATTCCTCTTAATTAGATCTTAGCAGCTGTTTTAGAATAGAATAGAATTTTAGCACTAGGAGTCAAGCAAGAAAATAACCATTCAAAGCATTAACATCTCAAGCTCTGCAACATGTTTCAGGAGCCAGAACAGCCCAGTAACACACTACACATGTACAACTTTGCAGTAGATCACTGAGCAGTTCCAAAGACTCGTTTCTTTAGCCCTTGAGCTCAAAATTAGAACATGGCATATAAGGAATTTTCACCTTAAGTTTAAAATGCCTGTGTACATAGAGGTTTAATTTATTATTCTAATGACTTTCACAGCTTGAGATTCTCACTGGGAGACATGCCTGTATGCATTTAATAAGGCTGCAGAGATTGGGACTATTCCTGAAGGACTTTCTGAATCATTTCCAAAGCATCTTTTTATAGCTAGCAACATATAAATTCTATAAAAAGGCATTTAGATAGATACCATCAAATACATCTGACTCTTAACCCTTCTTTGTTAGAGTAATCTATAAACCTACAAAGCATACACTTTTAACATTCCAAGACCACGTTCACCTATTTAGATGTGAAAATTGTATAATTCAAATAACTGGGGCAAGGGGAGGTGTGTGTGGTATGTGTGTGCAGGAAGTCTTCAAGTTCATCTTCTTTCCTCTCAAGACCTAAATGTTCAAGACAAATCATCTGTCCTATTGCTGAGATGTTGGTAACTCACAAACATAATCAATGATCCCAGCACTAGATTTTTGGAAACCTTGAAAAGAGATTTGATATATTCACCTAGTAAATGGATGCTTGTATCTGCTCTCTTTACTAATGGAACCCTAGCAAGAATGGAGAAGGAACATTCCCATATTCCACATAAATCATCCAGTAGCAGAGAATAAAGAGAGCCAGTGGCAGAAAACAGTGTTCCAATTAAGCCACGTAATCTGCTTTTTTCCATGGGATCTCCCCATAGATAACAAAGATCAGGGTTGGTGCAACCCTGCTCTCTGCTTTTTTTCCATAAAGGGCACTTCATTGCCTCTTTGGGAGTTTGTATATCATGGCAACGAATATTAAACAATGGCTTCACAGAGAGGACAAGAGTGTGAAATTCCCCAGATCAGCTATCAGGGGCTAACTCTGAATCAGAAATTTCTCTCCTCCTCACAAGGAAGCTATAAACAACACATCGTGTGTTCCTGGCATTTGAGGCCAAAATACTCCAGAGAATTGCACATCTCCAGTTTCAGTGCCCTTGAAGATCATTCAGCCTCAAACACAGACTGCAGTTTGCCTGTAATCCAGATTCAGCTCTAAACCTCCTCTTCTTCAACCATCTCTAATTATGGATAACCTTGATTTGCTGTTTTAGCTGGGTAAACAGACAGGCTGGCTAAAGCATTTCTCACATCATGGCAGAAGACTAGATAATACATACATCAAAAGCGCTCTCTTCCCATTCACTGCACGACTTCTGTTTTGCAAGGCATGCCCAGGAGTAGAGATCATGTTAAACCATTTGACAAGAACATTCACTATTTTTTACCCCATTGAAACTGACTGAAACATTCCAGTTAAAGACATTTTGTCAGTTCATCGCTGTAAGTGGCCACTTTTCATACGCGCCAGCTAAGCAGAAACAACCTGAGACTTATGAATACTTATCAGATTGTGTGAAAGTCACAGGCATCACACTGCTGTCTGACTCTCAATAGCAAGGGACTTCTGGGTGTCATTTGGGAATGAAAGCATGCTGTCATTACTCCAAGAGGAGAAAGAGAGCCAAATAGGACTCCTTCTGAAAGCAGTCCAATGATAGAACATTTTGATTAGAATAGATGACACCAAGAAATTGTCTGCTGGCAACTGCACATTTTCCCATTACAACAAGCAGATACAGGAGAAGGCAGATGGGGGGGGGGGGGGAAGGAATTTCTTTTCCAACTCTCATTCTACTGGGAGGTTTCCAAAACATCAAGTTTCATGAGACAACAGCCACAAGAGATGAAGAGGGAGGGGAAAGTATTTGTAACAAATGTGTTTCTGGGGAACAAAAAGAAGTTTCCCTACTTGCACATGCATGCATTGCCTTTATAGAATAGAATAAGCCAGGTTGGAAGAGACCTTCAAGATCATTGTGGCCAACCCATCATCCAACACCATCTAATCAACTAAACCATGGCACCAAGCACCCCATCCAGTCTCCTCCTAAACACCTCCAATGGTGACTCCACCACCTCCCCAGGCAGCCCATTCCAATGGTAAATCACTCCCTCTGTAAAGAATTTCTTCCTAACATACAGTCTAAACCTCCCCTGGTGCAGCTTGGGACTGTGTCCTCTTGTTCTGGTGCTGGTTGCCTGGGAGAAGAGACCAACCCCCACCTGGCTACAACCTCCCTTCAGGTAGTTGTAGAGAGAAATAAGGTCACCCCTGAGCCTCCTCTTCTCCAGGCTAAGGAACCCCAGCTCCCTCAGCCTCTCCTATATCTGACCTTGTTCTTTCACAGGCTAAAATCTTGCATTTCAAAGGAAACAGATTATCAAAAATACTTATTAGTAAAAACATGCTGCCTGGTATAAGAGAGTTCATTGATATTACCAATGAGTGTTGCTCATGCATGGCCAGCCCCACAGATTGTCATGAAAACAGCCACATGAAGAGCATTTGTGAGCTGCTGGTACCTAACAACATACAAATCTGGAGCAAAGTCCAGGTCAGGGCTCTCTGTATGCCCTGCCAGGTCTGCACCCCAGTGACTGCCCCATCATGCAGCGGCAGCAGCTGAGAGGCATCTGTGCTCAACTGCCTGCCTCTCTGCCTCCAGCTCTTCTCTCTCTCCCTCACATTTTATAAATATCCTTTTATTCACCATTAAAAAGAGCACTGCTAATACAGGTTGGACAGGGAGGGGTTTTAGCCTGAAAACAGAACTCATACCCTTTCTCCACCAGATCGTTTCCCTCTCAGTCACTGTCCAGACATTCCACTATAAACTAAAGCTCTTTTCCAGACTTCTCAAACCAACCACAGGATTCAAAAAGAGGTTGTGCTGTTGTGTATGCTGTGGTAAGGGCCTGATCCACAGGGGGGGTGTCAGTTCCTCTTGAATGAATTTATATTTAATTCCAGAAAACAGAAGCAATCTAAGAGACTGAAAACACATTGCTTCAGGTGTACAAACCCCAGAAACTTGGGCCCATAGCCAGCTTGAAAAGCAGCTGGAGACTGTACTGGGATGATGTCTTCATGAGTAATTACCCCAAAAAAGGTGTGACTACACTGAGGACAGTCTTCCCCTCTCTCAACTGAAAACTCATAATACTCCTCAAAAATATTTACACAAAGTTTTACTGAAATTGGTAGATCCTTGAGTGGGAAAGGCTTACATTTCAAAGAAGTAGTATTCTGCAACTTTCTGCCCAGCTTAGCCTGCAACTCTCTCCAAGTGGTCAGCCACAGTGAAAATTAGCTTAAATACCCACTGAGAGTCCCAACAAGCCTGAAAACTGAACTAACCTTGGATTAAGCTGAGTCACAGTTCGTATAAAGGCAATCATGTACCTGCAAATCCAAATAAAAGTAAGTGTGCAACACTTTCTGCTACATCAGGGAAGGGAGAGGAAATCAATACTCAATACACTGGAAAATGTCTTTTGATATACAAACAGAAACTATTGATGGTTCCAACTCAAATAATAGTTACAGTGAATGAAAAGTTTAAGCTGCTATATTAACTACAATATTTAATGTATAAAATGGTGAGGTATTTATTCACATTTTTCATCACACTTTGCAACGATTCACTTAAAGTTGACATTGCTTAAGTATTAAACTCCCAAACAAACTCAGAAGTGAGCAACACACAGGATATTTCAAGCAACAAAGGTTAGGGAGGGGGGAGGAGTGTGTTGATGTAAGCAACCTCACAGTAAAGGACAGAGAATTAAAACAGAAAGCTTTAGAGTTGTTTAAATGCTAAGCATTTTTTCAGCCAATATTTCATCTGAAAGAGCTGTATGCATCCAGCTCCACAGGTAATGCACCTCATTCCCTGGCTCAGTCCTCCAGCTCTCCTCTAGGTCACTGTTTCTTGAAGTGGATGTCCCCAGGTGATAGTAGCCCTCCAATACAAACAAGCTTCTGAAAAAACAGTGGGTAATTATGGCAATCCTACAACGCTGCTGCTTCTTGGACTTCAATATGTAAAGATTCTGACAGGTACCTTGCAATGGGTGCCTGCCTGGGGCAGAGCAGATTCAGTGTGCTTCAAACAGGAAGCACCTAAACCAAGTTACTCATCTAAAAGGGAAAGTATTGTGTTGCCAGGTCAGCATTCCAGTGCTCTTGGGAAATCACCCAAGTAGGAATTGCAGTTTTCTCATGAGAGCCAGGCTTACATCGTCTGAAATCCAAGTCCTTTGAGTGTGTTAAACCTGTGGTGTTTTTCCACATACTAGAGCAAGATGCCAATCACTGCATTAGCTCCTTTTGGTCACATCTGAGAGGTATGGTAGTATGAAAGCTTTGCAGCTGACCTGTGGAAGATATCCCAAATATGCCTGAATTGAGAACAGCTTTAAGACTACCACAAGTACCACATTTGTCCCAGGCGTTTACCCTGTGGTAAGCTGCAGTGCTTTTACGACACCACTCACCCAGTGAGTAAAACCCACTTAACCAGTTTCCAACGATGCAGTCAATGCTAAAAAGCTTTTACTAGTTTTTCACATAGGTAAGTCTGACAGCAGGCACACAGCAGCAATGCACAAGTTCAGCCATGATATGCTCTATGGAATCAGAACTTCATCTCACTGTTCTATACATCGTTTCATATGTCCTCAGGACAAAGGCACACACACCAATAACAAAAAGCATTTAAAACTACACAACAGTAGTTTGTCCTAGAGATGACTTTGATCACAGAGAAGCACTCTTTTAGGCAAAGAGGCCTTTCAAAATAGAGTTCAACTCTGGTAAGCAGTCATATTTGCAAGCCAATGCTACTACTAGAAAATAGCCATTTATGTATTTGGGGCAACACAAATAATGACGTTCTCTGACCAAATCAGGCTTCATAAGGGTTCATCTACACAATTAACTGCTTCTTAGGTAACTTACAGGTTTGAGTTTTGGTGGGTTTGTGTTACTGTTGGCTTTTTGGTTTTAATTCACTATCCCAATGGTGTGCTATATTCCAGCTAGATACAGCACCTTTCCTACCATTCTCATACCCACAATACACCATCAATAAATACTAATGTAGTGCAAATGCAGGATGAAAACGTTCTGTGGTACAATGTGGATATCAGGCTTTCAAGTAACAAAGGACACTGAGTTCCAGATGTAAAAGGGGGAAACAGAGAACAGGGGGAAACAGATTCATTTTACATTAAAAAGTTACTTTTGTTATGACTCAAATAACAAAAACATCAATAGATGAAATCAAATAGTAAAAATTCCTGCAACTCACGCTACATTCTATTAATGTGGCTCCACAACAAAGCACATAGGTATACCACATAAATTAACTTTCATTTTCTGGAGACAGCAAGTGCCAAGTGTTTTGTCTAGCTATGTGTACCATGAACAATGTAGCAGTTTCAGAGCATTCCCTTCATGCACAAAGAAAAAAACCCAACACACTTGCATACTATTAATATATCCTGACTAGATTAAAAGTCTTGCAAATGATTTTGCCTGAAATGCCCTAGTATAAGATCTCCTTTAGGGAAATATCTTCAGCACCAATTAGTTTAATTGACAAGGAAGTTGAGAGAATAGCAGTGAGGAGACAGAGACTGAGTAGACCAGGAAAGGCTCCATTTCCCCATTTGCTCTCACATCCTGGAGTCTATTTGCTATTATTTTCAGCCTTCCCCATCCTATTTATATTACTATCACTTCATGGATATCTTGAAACTTTAAATCATGGGAAACCAGTGGACTAAAGCTTGCTAGGTTATCAGCACTGCAGCCATGATTCACACACACATTTTTTTTTTTTTCTTTAAAGGCCTCACTTTGATCACTTGCTGTTCCCAAATAGCTGGTATGCTTTGGAACAATTTCAGCACACTACAATTGTTTTTCTCCACCCTCCAGGGAGGAAACAGAGAGTAAATTTAACCTACACAGTGCAATAAAACTGTGAAATCTTTCTCTTCCTCACTCCCCCCACCATGCCTTCCATAAGTAACCAGAGCCTACTACCCCATGAAACTGGTGACACTTTAGGGCCTCTGTGCAAGGGGAAAGAAAAAAAAGGAGGGGAAAAACAAAGTTGTTTCAACCTTGGGAATCATGTGGAATCCACATAATTTATGGTTTCCTGTGATTCATCAAACTTCCTTCTTCCCAAGAGTAATTGGTCACCACTTATTTATACACCACTGAGAAGTTTCACTCCAGAAGTCAGTCTAAGATTTAAAAAAAAAGGGGAGATCATTTGCTCAAGAAATCTTGGTGGTTTGGGTTTTGTTGGGTTTTTTCCCCAGGGGACTGGGTTGTTTGGTTCGTTGTTGTGGGTTTATTGCTGTTGCCTTTTGCCTTTTTTTTTTTTTTTTTTTTAATATGTAAAGAAAACCCTAACATGTTTTAAGCAGACATTTAGCCTGTCAAAATATACATGAGATACCATTGCTATGGCAGTATCGCAACAGAACTAGGATGCAGCATCTTCATCAAAAGCCTGCTTGCACACACAGTACATCAGGCCTCAATTCCAGGCAGAAGGACTAGGAAAACTAAAAGCAAGCGACCCAACATCACAAACTCACTTTGGCAAGTTCTTTGCACATTTCAAAAAGAAAAGGATGTTACACATATGGACCAGTCGTGCCTTGACACCCACGCAGATGGGACAAGCACTGGTGTCAAGAATACTTTGCAGGAAGAGAACGTGTATGGTTTTACGTTTACAAAGCAAAACATTTGGTTCCCCTACAATAAAAACATTTAATCTTTACCATCAGAGGTGATGAAAAGCAATTACAGAGCTAGAAGCCCAAAGGAGAGAAATAATAATGACAAGCTAGTCCTCAAGCTCCAAACTTCAAATGAAGCTGTCCGTCTAACGTTAACTATCTACTATAAATATGAACACAATTTTAACACACAAACATTAAGAGACTATGGAATTGAACACTGTCTCTGGCTAAGTTTTCTCTGCCCAGTTTTAAATTTTCTCTCTGCACTTTAGAGCCCTATAAATTCTGCCTACACAAAGGTGTGAAGTGGTATAAAAGTAAAATGCTTGACTAGGTTAATACCACATAAACTGCAAATGCCAGGTTGTGTGAACAATTAATAATACCCATGTTAAAGTTTTCAGCAATTAAACATTGAGATATAAAACACCCAAAAGGAAAGCTTGCGTATCTATAAGCCTAAATGCACATATATACCAGCATCCATGAGAATATAGCATGACATTAACAGGGGGGAGAGAATAATTCAGTCTGTTAAAAGCCTGGAAAATGCAACCCAGCTCTAATTTTTTTTTTTATGTAATTAAAGCACATCAATTAGATTTAATCATTGCAACAGGAAAATAAAATAAACTAGTAAAAGTTAAGCCAATTGTTACAGAACCACCACGTATTTTCTAACCCTCTTACAGATTCCAAATATCTCCTTTATGGGGAACAAAAGAATTCCAAACATCCTTGCAGGGCACTTTGCCCCAGGCATTAACTGAAATTCCCACCATGATCCAGGCAGGGAGGAAAAGAAACAGAAACTGAACTTTTCTGAGAAAGGATGTCTATGTCTGTGTATACATAGACACACATACACACAAAGATACATATAGGTGTATATACACACATATATATGTACACACACATATACACACACATTCATTTTCATCAAACGGTATGTGGTCAATTACATTTCACATGAGGCAGATAGATGGAATTAATAGCAAAGACTATTTATTGACTTAAACAGGATTTGTTGTGACCAAATGGCACATGCAAAACTCCCTAGAGGTGTAGAAAATAAATCATGTTTAATTCCTTTTATTCATGTCTAGGTTGCGTTTTGCATCTGGCTGGGGTTTTTTTTGCCTTCTTCATTTTTTGGTAGGAAGTATTTGATGTCTGAAAAAAAAAAACAACACCAAGATTCTGAGACACTTCTTCAGTTAAAACACTTCTTCAGGATGTTTTTCTTTTAAGTATTTCTGTGTACCTGCCTAACACCAGTCAGATGTGTGGTCAAGATCATAGCCAATCCTTTCAAATTAGTTCAAAGTACTTCTTCTACTTCAAATTAATCATTTTAATTATGCTGTCAACAGCTGCATCAAGGCTTCAAATCAAATCTGTTTCATTAATGAGATCCTGTTGCCATACATTTTTTACCCAATACTCCCTTAAATAGCTAAACTTGGAGATTCCATTAGAGGCAGGTCTTTGTATAGACAGTCACTTCAAATAAAGGGCACACCATGAATTATCAAAACCCCAAAACCTCTTGGAAGTTCTGTCTCAGGAAAACAGGAATTTTTGTCTTTCATTTGAATTCTCACAAAAGTAACAGGGGAAATACAGCAGAGAAGGAAGACAACTGAAAAAAACCTCACCCTGTGAATTTACTCCTTTCGATTTTCCTCTGTGATGAGCTGTGCTCCTCCCTGTTCCTGCATTTGCTTTAGTGAAACCTTTCTAAATTGGCTGAATTTTGGTGCGATAAAAAATGCACTAGTAAGGCCAGGATTTTGCTTAGCTTTTTTCCTCTCGTCCCCAGTGTTACTTGAAACCATACAAAAGAGCCTGTAGACAAGACTGTCAGGTAAAATTCACAGAACAAAAGAACACAAATTGCCACCTATTACCTCCCAGGCACATTTCAAATAACCAAAAGAAGTCTAGATAAATGATAAGATTACAGTCAATAGCTCATTTCTGCTATAACCAAGCACACAGTCCTGAAAGGAAATACACTGCAGTTAAGCCAGTAGTGATTACTGGACACAAAAAGTATAGTTACTTTTTAACCATGGCACAATAACATTTACAGATCAAAAACATGTTATTAAACTCCCAGACTGGCTACTCCACAGCAGCTGAGAAATACTTCTCCAAAAGCTAACATTTTTAGCACTACAGCACCTGAAAGCACACATACCTCACATTTTCTTTCCCACTTCAGCTTCCATAAATCCCATCCACCCCTCAACCCGACTAAATGACCATTCTTTCAAGTAAAAAAATATTAGTTCTTGTAAAGTCACAGGCTTGCATCTGCCACTGAAGCCAGGTGCTTACAAGCACTTCGTGCTGCCCTAACCTATACTCTTGTGAAAATACCACCCTCAGGCTACGGAATCCTTGGCCTAATTTTCAAAATTGCTGAAGATTCAGCAGTTTCTAATCACTGTACAAGATCTGCTAGGGTGTTAGCAGTTTAAAGGACAGGCCACTTACTTGAGTCCCTTGGGAGGAGAGCTTGGTATGCCTAATTTTACACAGCCATTTTAAACCCAAACAGCCTCAGGTCAGACTATCTGCCTAAAGTTTAGCCAAGCAGCACTTGCCCCTTTACAGTGAGAGGCTAAAAAAGTGAGACATTTGGATCTGGAGGGGGAATCTACAGGGCAACAAATCTTTAAGCAGATGCTAAAAAGCAATGGGCAGAGATGTCTCCTTTCTCATTCCAAATGCAACAGTTGTGGATGCTGGGGCAAGACCGGAAGAACAGGGCAGGTTAATGCTCAGCATTAGAGCTCAACGTCAGCACCCCCGGCCTAACTCAAGAGGTCATTTCAGCTTCCTTATGGAGCTAGAGGCAACACAATAAACCATTAGAAACATATTAAATCTCTGAAGCCCTTCCCTGCAACATGCATCATCTGCTACAAGTGGAGAATTGAATATACTTGACTGTCCTTCAGCAAATTAAAATAAAAAACTAGGAGGCGGTAGAGCAGAGACCCAAGAGGAACAGGACCATCTCCTCTCTGGACTGAACTCCTTGTAGCATGAACCAGTCATGTGTGAGACTCAACCCAGAGGAGGGTAGATCAGAAGCAGAGCAGTGTATCACACAAACATCACTCAAAGCACAAAAACTGCAGCTGATGCTGAGAAAATGAAGCAGAAAGATCAACAGACAGTAAAAGGAAAAGACACAACATTCCCTCCTACATTTGATGCTGTCAATGTCAAGGCTCCATTACAATGATTTTGTTACTCAAGTGACAGGCTGCACCAGTACCACCCACAAGAAGTCATTACTCATTGAAATTCCCTGAGACTCGCTGCAAGTTGAGCTTCCACACAGGGGGGCCAAGATGCAGTAGCAGATTACATCGAGATCAGAATGTTGGTCATCAAATACAAAGCCAGACATTTCACTACAGGAAAGGCCACTCTGTTAGAGTGGGGTGGTGAGGTTTTATTTCTTTATTATGGCAGGTGACAGGAAGCAAGGAAAGGACAGAAAGTAGGATCATGATGTATTAGTTAATTGGAAATGCAATACATGTATTGATCCCCCAAAACATAAAATAAGGCTATAGCCCTATTGGTTTGAGCTCTGTGCTGGATCATAAGGAAGCTGTGTTACAAAAAATGCTGCTTCTCAAACGTCTTAAATATTCTCCTGGTCTCACTCTGTAACAATCCTTTGGCAGAGCATTCCTCAAGGTAATTCCTACTGATTTGCTATCAGTAACAGCTAGTTGTTAGCAGGCTAGCATTCCTGATGGAACTAGGTGCAGATTAGTCTTGGTCTGCCTAGGTTGCTGGGCTAAAGGAGGGGATTGAGACACTGGGAAAACCCTCCAAACTGAATATAGCATTTGCAGCTACCCCAGAATCTCCACATCCTTTGAACTTAAAAAAAACCCCAGCTTTCAGCTGCTGTTTTACAGCATTCTCCTCTGCATTATAGCTGCTCAAGAATTAAAAGTAACATGCACAAGAAAGGACAGCCTGGCATACAGAAAGCAGTTCTCTTGCTAAAGTACCTAGCATTGGGGATTTGTAAAGCAAGAAAGAGCTCCTTTTTGTTACCAAAATTCTGATAACTTCTTTAGCAGCAAGATCTGATCTGATGCTTGATCAATGCTGGTATGCAAAATCAGCTAGCACCTGAAGGGCATCAGGCAACTATAAGGGAGAAAACAACTATACGTAAGGTCAAACTCTAGGGATTTCCCCAACTCCTATACAGGTCTGCAATGTCTATTTTTATTCCTACAGTAAGCAGTGAAAAGAGTAATCAAGGATGTATCTAAGTCCTTTGAATACCCCACAGGAAGACAATTTATAATGCATCAGATCTATTTAGCAGTTTGAGAACATCAGTATCATCAGACAGCTAATAATGATCAAGTCAAAACATTAGAATAGAGTAGAATTAACCAGGTTGGAAAAGACCTTTGAAATCATCAAGTTGAGGAGGCTCAGGGTGGACCTTATTGCTCTCTACAGCTACCTGGAGGGAGGTTGCAGCCAGGTGGGGGTTGGTCTCTTCTCCCAGGCAACCAGCACCAGAACAAGAGGACACAGTCTCAAGCTGTACCAGGGGAGGTTTAGGCTTGAAGTGAGGGGAAAGCTCTTCACAGAAAGAGTGATTGGCCGTTGGAATGTGCTGCCCAGGGAGGTGGTGGAGTCGCTGTCCCTGGAGGTGTTCAAGAAAGGATTGGATGTGGTACTTGAAGCCATGGTTTATTTGTCATGAGGTGTTAGGGTTCATTTGTCATGAGATGTTGGGTATCAGGTAATAGGTCAGACTGGATGATCTCTGAGGTCTTTTCCAACCTGGTTGATTCTATGATTCTTATGTACAAAAAATAAAAAAGGCATGCCTAAAACCAAGTGGCCACATACTAGCACCTGCAAGTAGCTTTGAACTAAGAATAGGATATGAGAAATCAGATCCATTAAAAAAAAAAAAAAAAAAAAAAAAAGGAAAGAAAGGAAAAAACCCACCAAGCTACTTCTCTGGAAAGAACTTTCAGAAATTGCCTTCCACTCAGCTTTGGTTGACTGCATTTTGTGCCTCCCATCGCATCCACACGTTTTGTGCAAATACAAGCGTGGACATAATAGTTTAATTGAATGAGTTACAGTTATTAGCTCCTAACAAAGCAACTATTGATGCATTTCCACAGTGCAAAATTCTATTGAGATAGATTACGTCTCCATTATCACGCACACTTTACTTGCTCATTAAACGCCATTGTTTGAGATTCCCCCCGTTTGCAATATCACTGGTCACTTTCTTGGCCAGACAGATGCCACAAAAATCACAAATTGTAAAAAAGAGGAGGACAAAAAATAAAGAAAGAAAAATAAAAAGAAAGCAGTAGCAGGGTCTGAAGTATATATCTTGCTTACTCAAAGACCATAGCGCACCTGGCATCCAGGCTAGCCAAACTGAGCACCTTCTATATGCTCACTAATTATGTGGATGCTCACAGGAGTTTAGAACTGCTCAAAAGTTACTTCCAAGAATCAGGGTGCAAATTACCATAAGTCTTGTCACCACTATTAAACACTTTTTCCCTTCCCACGACCACTTAAAAGGATTTTCAGGACTCGTGTCTCATCATGTCAGCTGCTCCTTGCAGAGCTGACCTCTTTGCATGTCAGGAGTGTGGAAGCATTAACAAAAAAAAAGGGCACAGCAGTCTAAGCTGAAGTCATATATCACTTACAAAGGCTAGGGGAGGAGACCAGAAATCACATTCACATCAGTGACACTGCAGTTAAAATACAAAATCTGGTCCGTGAACTCAATCTCTCTCCTTCCCTCAAGTTATTCCCATACAGGTGTTAAAACTGCACATTCCTCAGAGTGAAATGCATGCAAAGGTAAGATGATCCCCTCACTTTCTGCTTTCCCAACATTTCAGCATATTTCCCAGAGGAATTTTTGTAGAGACACTTTTCTCATCAGAATAGATCAAGAGACAAATGATACAGAAGCCCTAAGCTACTACAGAAACACTGGGAAGACAGGACTGTCAGATGAGCCCACTTGAGCTCCCATGTCCCAGCTACGACCACCAACAAAAAACAGTCATCACTGCCAGTGCTGTATCTGGAACTGTGAGTCAGAATGACAGTCCATCCATCCTACACAGAAAGGGATATTTAAACTCTACGCATGCCTATAGCATAATAAAGTCAGAATGCAACTCAGGTGCATTTGGAAACTAATTGCATCTGCTGGAAGCATATAGTCCTGGATTATTTTCTTGTCTTTTTCACTTTATTAAAGCCCTAAATTTTAGGTGCCTCAGTTTTCATCCTTGAATATAATGTGGCAGCCCTCCAAGACCTCAGAAGCATCCAGGACTCCCATCATAACATGTAAAGAATTGGTATTCCTTGGTACCATTATCAAATGGTTTGAGATGTGCTATGTAAGAGGTAAGCATTATTGCTATCATTTGCCTTTTCTGTGCCAGACAAAGTACTCTGAATTGCAGCTTTCACTGTTTGCATAATACCAAGGAAATCAGCTTTCTATCAGTGGGAATGCACAAAGGATGCCCTAGAAGACAGGCTTTCTGAGGTTGCCACATAGGTTACTACACCATGAGTATCTTTATGAAAATGCCTTTGAAGTGGGAAATGTTGCTCAAGAATATCCTGAACACGAAACATATTATTGTACCCATACAATTACGATTCTATCTGCTAAACTTTATCTGTATATTAGAATAGAATTGACCAGGTTGGAAAAGACCTTTGAGATCATCAAGTCCAACCTATCATCCAACACCATCTAATCAACTAAACCATGGCACCAAGCGCCCCATCCGCTCTCTTCCTAAACATCTCCAAGCACACACATGCTCACATCTTTTTGCAGTTGCTACAGATACTGAGTATTTAAACCCATACATGTAGCAAAACATATTGAGTTGGAAATATGTTGCTATATATAATATACACATATATCTAACAGGAAGAGAAATATTTCCTTAACATTTTAGATACTGGCTTATCTATATCATTCACGTACTTGTGTAGACTTCCTGCCTTTCTTTTAAAGGACCCTATGCCAGGCACATCACATGAAGAAACAGATGATCTGGACTGGCCTTTTTTTTTGTTGTTGATTAGTTCTTTTGGCGAGTCTTGGTGGTGGTGTTTTGGGTTGGCTTTTGTCAGTTATTTTGTTTTGATTTTTTGAGTATAACAACTACATTAAGGAACAGAAAACATTTCAATTGTGGTAGCCAACAGTAATACTTCATAGCTAACCGCACTTCTGTTTTCTTGGGCAGCTTGAACACCTTGAAGCCAGAATCCTCACAAAGTAGGAAAATATCTTTTCAAATGAGCAGACAAAAGTAAAGATGAAGTGACTTCCTCAAGGCCACTGTCAGGCAGGAGAACAGAAAGACGGAGAATCAGTCTTTCAACCACTCGATGTTTCCTCTCATTAGAGGCAGGCTTCTTTCTCAGTTGAAACAGGTCTATTCTGGGGGCAGTTAAAAAAAAAAGCTTCAGTTGAAAATCAGAAGGTTTTTTATTTGGCTTACTGAGTGGGTAAGTAATGGAGAGAGTCATTAACTCCTGTGCTTTTCACCACTGCTTTCAGAGCAATCATGGAATTAGCTGAAAATTGTTCTCTGGTCTGTCCATGTTTTCCATTGAACAGTTCTCATGATGGAAGAGCCAAGAGCTGTGACCTTAACTTGGCTCCAATAATGCAGAGAACAGCCTCTCCTCTGTGGTCAACTGAGCCTTGAACAATTTCATTAAAAGGAATCATTGGAACAGATGAAATCGATGCTCTCATAACACGATAGTCCAAATCGCTAACACAGATCCTAATTTAAAGCAGGCAAGAATGTAAATTTTCCCTATCTGCTCTCACAGAAGAGTGTTGGGCTTTCATAGAAGGCATAAAACACACCTGCACAAGATTAATACTTACTAATTTCAAAAACATCAAAAGTAATCAGGGTGCCAGCTCCATTTCGTAATGTGCAACTTCTCAGACCTATGTCCACAGCAGAAAGTAGGTGCTCTACCTTGTCAATGAGATGGATGTAAAGAAATGGGCATGGTTGTCAGCAAATGATCCATCTGCTGTGAAGCAATTCCAGTCCACACACAAAGATCCCAAGCACAAGTCACAGTGAAACGTTCCATTCGATACCGAGAACCTCATCGTATTCTCTCACATGAGGAAGAATTCTATAGCCAAGCAGCCAGCCGGTTTTGCACATGAAGGACAATTTATCCAAAGCAAATGCCAGCAGCTCATTGAGCTATCAATACATTCCAAAGCTGTACTGACTTAATGCCACCAGATGAAAATATTTTCAGATTATTTTTAAAGGGCAGCACCAGGAAACTTGCAAATCACACATTCACATTTTAATGAAAGGTGCAATTACTGAGCATTTATCTTGTATTTAATTAGAATGAGACATCAATAAGGCTCATTTAGCATCTCTTTAATGTGTCAGCAGCTTCTTTTTTTTTTTTTTTTTTAAAGGTGGTAGCAAATATTAGGTTTTGATTTATACAGTTATGCTGCAGAACAGCACTGCATTTGCTGGGTTGCTACTAAATGAGTGTGGTTCTTGAACAGAGGACAAATCAAAGGCTAATTTTAAATCAGTATAATTTCCGTTAAAATAACAACAATGGAAAGTATTATCATATGCAATTACAGTGGAGGAATGTGTCTGTTTTTCTGACCTAGCTGTCACTGTTTTGACTGCTTCCTAATGCATTCAAAATGACAAATACCTTGTGTGTGTCTTCTGAAGTTAAAGAGGAAAAAAAAAAAATGCTAACAGACATCACAAGAATACCTTTGCTGAAGACATCACACGTAACACAACTGATTCTACTTTGCCAGTGTAGCTTCAGCATGAGCCGTTTCTTGTGCTGTACACCTCAAAATCCCTTCCAGCTGGTGGCACAGCTACAAATCTGACAGAACATCTAATAATAAATTTCCTTTTGGCTCCAGAATCTTTCATTGTCCCAGGCACACTTGTAGTTACAAGACTTTAGATCTGTATTTTCACCAAAATCTGTTAATGAAGGAGCAATGGGAAGACTCCAGCCCTCAAAGAGCAACTGTTTCATGGCTAAGAACTGTAGGAACCACCTGCAGCTTCTTCCCTAGAGAACAGAAAATGATGGGAAGGATAATGTAACATTAGCAGAAGGAGAGACAATACATCTGGAACCTTAGAAAATTTACTTGAGCAAAATTCACTCGCAGACTGGAGCTATTACAATAGCAAAGTCTTACTTCAGAGAGTGTAGTGCTTGCCCATTACAAGTTGACTCCTAAACAAGAAAACAAGAGAAACTTGTCCTTCTAATCCAACATTAAGCAGAAGCCTACCAGCTAGGAATATCTATCTCTTACAGGAAATTTTAAATATTTAACATCCTCTTTCATAAATATCTAATATTTACTCAGGTTCATAATGAACAACTGTTGAGGAAGAAGAGGTGAAACCACACTACTCCTGTGTAACTTCTATGTCATTTCTTAATTAAATTTCCATTAAAAAAAAAAAAAATCAGATTTGCCAGCCAGCTTGCTAATGATTTCATGATCATGCTACATAAATATTATTTCCCTGTTTTGCCTTAGATGTGTTCAAACAGATATTAAAAGGACATAAGGTTTGCCAATAGCTTCTCTGCTCTTACAGAAAATCATGACAAAAGGTCTGCCATAGAGGGCTCAGAAATGAGAGGAGGTAGTCAGAGACATTCAGAAGGCATCCTAAACACATCAGTTCTTTGAAATAAAGCATAACAGAGCATCTCAAGGACTTCTGATTATTTCTTGTTCCTCACAGGTCATCTGTACACAGCCAGGACACATTTAAACAGGAACATCTTAGAAAAGGAAGGACTGCAAGAGACAAGAACAACAGTTCTTTGATTGAAGGTCCAAACTGAATGCCCTAGGCTTAAGTTCAAATTCTGGATTGTGCCAAGCTGATGATAGGATATGAGACACTTCACTTACTCTGCCTATCAATTATAGTGGAGATTAATTGCACTACTTTCATTTTTCTGAAGCACTCACCTACAACAGGAACAGGGTTTAGGAGTGTACACATCCCTGGGCACATTCTCCAATTAACAGTAGGAATCATTCGAGTTTTGAACAGATCACAAGTATTCCTGTGCTACAGGAGAAGAACAATCTGCAAACGTCTGTGAAAACACTGACCCCAGCAGCCGTTGGAAGTGGGTGCCAGGTCTCCATGTAAGTAAAGGAAGTAAAAGCTCTTCTATCCAGTCAAGCTCAGCCAAGTACTAGACATTCTTTTGCCTATGCATGCACCAAAACTACTTTTGACTCATACCGAGACGTCAAATGCGTTTTTTCCAACCAATGCACACATACACAAAAGAATTTGAGAAGCTGAATTACGTTCTCTGACTGAAATGATGTAATGGGCTGAGCGAAGAATGAAGCCTCTGAAAGGGACTCTAGCAAAACTAGACTTGTATATGTTTGTTTATAAAAATGCTAAAATCCAGGCCAGTTGTTATAGAATCACAGAATCCTAGAACTGTTGAGGTTGGAACAGACCTTCAAGATCATCACATCCAACTGCTCGCAATTGGTAAAACAGTACCACTAAACCATGTTCCTAAGCACCAGCTCCACATGTCTTTTAAATTCCTCCATGAATGGTGACTACCCCCTCCCTGGGCAGCCTGTTCCAATGCCCAGAAAAATTCTGTGAAGAATTTTTTCCTAATACCCAACCTGAATCTCCCTTAGCACAACTTGAGGCAGTTGGATGCCTTAGCTTGGTTTGTTCTCAGTACACACATACTCTTTTTCCTCTCCAGGATAATGGCTCAGTATTCCTTACCCTCACAATTAGCATGGTCTCCTTGCCTCATTGCAAGTGAGGTTAATATGAGGAATGAAAGTACAGTTCTGCCTATCTTTCTGCAGGTAGCAATTTTGTTACATCAACCTAATACATGCCTGTCTATGAGAAAACTGCTCTGTGTCACAGGCTATCTTGTAACCATTAGATGACAACTTTCAAGCATGGCTGATCTGAACTCCAGTCAGGCAATGACAACATTGACAGTTCTGATTTTCTCATATTTGATGTTTTATTTAAACCTGAGCTCCTCTAAACAAATGATCATCTAAAAATGCCATCTTTAATTTTCTAAAGCATACTTCCAGCCCTCACATTGTACATAAAAGCCTGGGAACAAAACCCAAGTGCACCTTGATATCTCAAAAATTCAAAGCAAAGTGAAAGAACTCAGTGTGTATTTTACATATCATTTTAGGGGATCAGACTCCAATAAGACTATGGTTTTTTTTCCTAAAAACCAATTTGACTAACCATAAAATTTGCCCTGAATTTAAATTTTAAAAGATGGCTTATGATAAGAACTGTTCCAAAGGCAAAGATATATGAGACAAGCTTGAACAGAGAAGTTTGAGCATCTTTCCCCGGGTGATGGATGAATTCATATTGGGTTTAGCTTAGCATTTATGAGGTGACTGAAAAGCCTGGCATACAGTTGAGCTGTTAGGCGTTTGTACGTGCTGCTGTGAAAGGGCTTGGGGATGTGCTGATTCTTTGGAAGGGGTGTTCTGAGGACTTAAGAGGAAATTGTTGAAGAAAATACTTCAGCACAGAAGGAAAGGAGAGCATCCAATTGCTTAGCTGAAAGATGGATCACAAGGAGTTAATTTCTGACAGATTTGCACTCTTTGCTTACATTTTACTCAAATGCTATAGAATGAAAGTACAATGCTGAGTTTTAACTATGCAAAACACTGCTCCCCAAACATTATGCACTTTTAAAAACTGGTTTTATAATATATATTCATGCACAAACCAATGCTACAATTGCAGATTCCTTAAAACAACGAAAGGCTGAACAAATCCTTAACTTATAAGGATCTATAGTGCTATTTAAGGAACATCCCTGTACTACTGTAGAATTTCAATCTGAACTCTCACATTCACATGTTCAAGGACCTAACTAATCCTACCTAGCATGGATTTTTAGTAACCCCCTTGCAATTATTCTGAAGTCTGAGATGAAGCAATGCAAAGCTACCACTGACCACCACCCTGTTTGTGTGACACGCTAGGAATTAATAAGAGTTAGAAAGCTCTCATTCTCCCGGCAGAGACAAACCAAAAACCAGCACAAAACAACACCCTAATCAAAAGACATGCAAGTTGTTTGATATTTAGAAAAAGAAATTACAACATTTTTCTTTTCTAGAGCTATTAATATTTCACTAAACTGCAGCACAGACCTATCACAAGTAAGATGTCTGCAACACCAGTTAGACAAATTCACTCATTACAAGATACAACAGAACTCTTCATTGATTCATGGTCAAACCTTGTTAGAACTTCATTTATTTGATATAAATAACCAAAACCAGGTGTCCTAAACAGCATCAACCTGTGTTTTAAGGCAGCCCTCAGAAAAAATGCTCTTCAAGAAGTGCACAAAATCACCACTGCCATTTAGGAATACAACCCCTCATGACACAGTATCAGTGGGAGCAAAGAGTTAAAGAAAGAGTCCTACTTTAATGTAAGAAAAATTGTTTCTCACGGTGGCAAAAAGAATCATTGAAGGTGATAAGAAAGGAAGTGTTATAGGAGGCAAAATTACCCCTTCTCATTTCCTGTCTTCTTATGGACTAACACCTTTACAGTCTAAACAGAATCTTTCCTTCTAGCCTTGTCAAATAATAATTAGGTAGGAAGATGTACAGTCATCTTAAAAACCTTTGATAATGTTTCCCTTAAGTGATATTAAAAGCACATGAATATTTCTTCCACTCAGCAGCCAACCTACAGTTAAATACTAGCTCCATTGTATCTTTAGTTCCCTTTTATTGGAGCAGTAGAACAGTTCCTTCAGGAGAATTAAAGCCAGATGCTGACAGCTGGGCCATGCACTAATGTATTACTTAAATTGTAAACATATACACCTCAAACATCTGTGGCATCTGTATCTAATACACCTGCTTTAATACAAGGTATTACTTGTGATCAAGTTCTGGCCAGTGTGAGGAATGCCACAGTCAGGCATCTCCAATTTTGAGAAGCTAGCTCTTCATACTTTAACCATGATTCTTGTCTCAAGCTCAAGGAATTGTATTACATAAATAGCCAGCAATACATTTTTAGAACTGAGGAATCGTTTTATTGAACTATTTTAATATCATGTGCACAATGGTAAAGTCATCTTTTTCTCTCACTTGCCTTGCAAAAGGATACATTTGAAAAGAGAGACAGAAAAAAAATACCCTGGTATGAATAGGGTCACATTCCTTCGCTTTCAGACCACCACATCGCTATTACCAAGAGAAGGTAAAATAAGGCACTGATAAGGACAGAATTTCCAAAAGCTGGAATTGGACTTCTGTACTAATGTGTTTGGTAAGCTTGCCCTTTGACCTGACAAGCTTAGTAATGCCTAATATGGAGCTGGGAGCACTAGCAGAGACAAAGTTTCAAGGATGTGGTAGTGATTGCGAGAAACATTCCGGCCTCTTACAGGCACACAGGCTCCTAGCCTGGGACAAGGCATCTGGAATCAATGCTGTCTTCTATAGCTGCAGAAAATCTGCTTTAGCAGAGGGGCTGGACTAAATGAGATGCAGAGGTTGCTTCCAATCTCTACCACCCTAATTCTCTGTAAAGAGCTTCAGTCTGGATACCACCACTGATGCTCAGAACTCTTCTGCCCCTGCCCTCTCAAATAATGAATGCAGACAATGACCCACTGAGGAGCAAGTTTGCAAGAAAGTACCACTGAGTATTTCCCTCAGTAAATACCCTGAATCCTAACAACTGAACAGTAATGGGAGAAACACATTTCTATAGCAATGCCTCAAATAGCCTACAGAAGTGAGCAGAGATTTACAGGTCTGATCCAAATCCTGAAAGGCAGTGCAAAGTCTACAACAGAGTAAAGCAGGAATTTCGTCCTGCTGTGAAAATGCACAGAAAAGAAGTCACCCTCTGTTAACTATTTTCCTTCCTCAAGGAAGTCTCAGGAAAGAAAAGTTTGCCCAAAAAAGACAAGCAAGGGAAAAAAAAAAAAAAAAAAGCTTAAAATATGTATCTATTACTGAAGTTTATGATTTCACAAGGATTTATTAAAATGTAGTGCTTCAGCAGATCCGTAAGATTTTCTTTATTCTTTTCCAATACAAATAACAATCCCCTGCCTAAATTTACAAGTATTTGGATGTAATGTCACAATTTAAAGCAAATGAGCATATAGAGTACCAAAAAAAGAAAAAAAAAAAGGTTCATCAAATTGTACTAGGAAGTGTTTATGAATTATACCAGTTGCTGTTTAATACCAACCCATTTGATTACTGTGTTACTGCCCATTTACTGTGTCCAGTTCTGGGCCCCACAGTTTAGGAAGGAAGTTGAGTTGCTGGAACATGTCCAGAGAAGGGCAACAAAGCTGGGGAGGGCTTTGGAGTGCAGCCCTGTGAGGAGAGGCTGAGGGAGCTGGGGTTGCTTAGCCTGGAGAAGAGGAGGCTCAGGGCAGACTTTATTGCTGTCTACAGCTACCTGAAGGGAGGTCGTAGCCAGGTGGGGGTTGGTCTCTTTTCCCAGGCAACCAGCACCAGAACAAGAGAACACAGTCTCAAGCTGCACCAGGGGAGGTTTAGGCTGGATGTTAGGAAGAAATTCTTCACAGAAAGAGTGATTGGCCATTGGAATGTGCTGCCCGGGGAGGTGGTGGAGTCACCATCATTGGAGATGTTTAGGAAGAGACTGGATGGGGTGCTTGGTGCCATGGTTTAGTTGATTAGATGGTGTTGGATGATGGGTTGGACTCAATGATCTCAAAGCTCTCTTCCAACCTGGTTAATTCTATTCTATTATGTCTTACAAATATACTCTAAAGTCACATTATTATATTAATTGTATTTGTAACTTTATAACATGCTTAGGAAATGTTCATAAAATTGATTCTTAGCTGCTCTTCACAATAGTTGCCACCTAACATTTGAGCTAGATGGACCAAAGTCTGAACAGTTTGAACTGTGGTACGTTTAGGTTCCACTTCTAATTCACATTATTTCTCACACTCTTGGCAATTCCCCTTTCCTTCTAAACGTGGGTTTTGTTTGTGGTTTTTTTTTTCTAGTAGCACTTAGAAGTCCAGGCCAAAATCCTGCTTTCTGCACAAGCTCACAATAAGATGATTCTGCCCCACAAAGTTTACAAACTAAAATAAAAGAAATTCAAAACTACTGGACAAAACAGCATCCACAGAATCACCGAATCACCAAGGTTGGAAGAGATCTCAAAGATCATCAAGTCCAACCTGTCACCCAACACCTCATGACTACTAAACCACGGCACCAAGTGCCACGTCCAATCCCCTCTTGAACACCTCCAGGGATGGTGACTCCACCACCTCCCTGAGCAGCACATTCCAATGGCTAACAACTTTCTCAGTAAAGAACTTTCTCCTCACCTCCAGCCTAAACTTCCCCTGGTGCAGCTTGAGACTGTGTCCTCCTGTTCTGGTGCTGGCTGCCTGGGAGAAGAGACCAACCCCCACCTGGCTACAACCTCCCTTCAGGTAGTTGTAGACAGCAATGAGGGCTCCCCTGAGCCTCCTCTTCTCCAGGCTGAACAAGCCCAGCTCTCTCAGCCTCTCCTCATAGGGCTTGTGCTTGAGGCCTCTCACCAGCCTCATTGCCCTTCTTAAAATCAGCATACAGACTAATAGTGGAATCTAATGGTTTTTCTTGTAGATGTTCCTTATTTGTAAAGCTGCATTTTTAATATGCCCTGCATTTCAGAACCACTCACTTAGTAATTCCTTGGGACCAAGAAGGATAAAGTTACAGAAAAGTCTTAATTTAGAAATAATTTACTGAAATACTAAAAGTTATTTTCTTCAGGAAGATTGGAGTCTGCAGGCAGCTGTCTAGATTGTAGTATTTAGGTTTTAAAGCCTCCCTTTCCTTTGCCTTTTTTTCTAAATGCAGAAAAGTACCACTGTTAAACTGAGTTCTCCTAGAGAAATGTCATTCTAATTTATTGTCTTTGTTCTAATACTGCTTGCAAATCATATTCTGGCTCCACAACTATTTATTTGGTCTGGTTTCAGAAAACACCATTTGTCTCATAAACCCTCTTTGTTAGCTTTGCTCTACAGTATGGGGAGATAGTTATAAAAGCAGAGATTTCAAAAGGAAGAAGTACAGATTTCCATCACTATATTTTTGTTTACCAATAGATGAAGATGCATGTAGAAAACTAAACATTTGTTCCTGGTATCACTCTTAGCAATGAAGGCCAGATTCTGCTGGGGCTACTTGTGTGGCATCCCGCTATACAGGCAGCTCTACAAAAACTGCTGAGTTTCTATGTTTGGCTCCAATGTGACTTACCACCCAAACTGAGCACAACAGAGGCCCTTAAGCACACAATTGGGTATTTGGAACCACTGCATCTTTACTGAAAAAGGAATCACAATTTTTCCAAACTGCTGCACTGGTTCTGAAGAACAGTATGTAAATGCTGCCCAAACAGGTCTCCTGCGTGTCCAAATACTGCTCCCAGTGCCAGCATCACTAACAGCAATGTAAAGCTGGTGAACCCTTGCTCCTGCCTGTTTGTGGTACCTGTACTATAAAACAACTCAAAAGGAAGAAAGTATTTTGTTTAGAGCTCAGCACATTCCTGCTTTGCTTTTGGAAGAACTGTAGTACTTGCAGAAATACACACACAGATGTACATTTTAGGATTCTTAATATTCATGGTGTATTAGTGTTGGAATGAAATCAGCCAGCCAGTTTCCACCAAGGCTCAAATAGGAGTTGGATACTTTACTCTTTTAAAATTCCATGGGAAAATGAAGAGGAAAAAAAAGAAACCCACACCAAAACCATCACTACAACCTAGCCTTCTATATTTTCACACAGATCACTGGCAATGGGTGAGGGGAAGGAAGCAAACATCATTCAGTAGGTGGGTAATGGGATATGAAGCTTTTGCTCTCAAGCACAATGAGATACTAGTAAAGATGATCTCAGGTCAGTGACAACACATCATTTTTTAACAGGTCTACAAAACACACCACCTTTCAAACCTCAAGTTTTTATTCTCATGATGATTCTTACACATTGTAATGAGATTCAACCATGCAGGGGACTGCAACTCCATCTTCTTCATGGCATTAAGTTGTGCCTATTTATACAATATCTTTGGGCTGAAGGCAGATAAACATTAAAGACCAGTTAATGCTAAGCTACAATTGGAATGATACTCTAGCATGACAAGAGCTAGTTGTGCTAATGTGCCCTAAGCTACTTAGCCACTAGCATCGAACTCTCAGAGGGAAGCAAAGGTTTACACCAGGTACACCTTCAGTATCATACAGCACAGATGCTGTTCAGACTGCAACCCCTCAAAACGTAACTGAACCTTTAGTGTATTGAGCATACCTTTCTCATGCACAAACACTTCACCAAATGCCTATCAATTTCTGAGAATCAAAATCAGAGATCAAACATTTCTGTGTCATGCAAAATAATCTATTATTACATTATTAAAACCCCAAAGAAAAATAGAGTCTTGCCAAAATTCACCTAAGAAAGCCTAAAAATAGATATATACTAGATATGGGGAGACCTTGTTGCTCTCTACAACTACCTAAGGGGAGGCTGTAGACAGGCAGGCATTGGTCACTTCTCCCAGGCAACCAGCACCAGAACAAGAGGACACAGTCTCAAGCTGCACCAGGGGAGGTTCAGACTGGATATTAGGAAGAAATTGTTCACAGAGAGAGTGAATACCCATTGGAATGTGCTGCCCAGGGAGGTGGTGGAGTCACCATCACTGGAGGTGTTTAGGAGGAGACTTGATAGGGTGCTTGGTTGCATGGTTTACTTGATCAGGTGGTGCTGGATGATGGGTTGGACGTGATGATCTTGAAGGTCTCTTACAACATGGTTTATTCTATTCAATTCTATATAGACTTGCTCACATGTTGAGAAAATAAAACAGCAAACAGGAAATCTGATACCTTAGGTATAACTCCATCTTGGAAACACAGAGGTTAAAGGCACTGCGTAGTCTGTAAAGACAGCTTTTCGCTCTACAAATGGATAACCTGACAAGAATTGCATGTGTGAGCACCTGTGCATATGCAAGTGAGAGCACCATTCAGCATCTTGTATCAAAACAGAATTGAAGGATGTTGATTGTTTGCTTACAAAACATTTCAAAGGGATACTCTGTTTCTTGGTCATTTCCTCCATGCAGGAATAGACACCAATTTCCAAGTATGACCTGGGGAAAAACTCATAAGCAACTTTTAAAATTACTGTGATACATTCTGAATATATGAAATGCAGAAAATGCATTCCCAGAAACAGGGACCAAGTCACTTTCTGACTCTCCTCTTTGCGATCTGTTCATTTCTAGCAAAGTTGTAACTGTTGATCCTTTTGTTCAAAGAAAGAGGATATTAAAGTAAATACAGACTTCCCCCCCTCCCCATTAATCATGATCCTAGGGATCAAAAATCCCTTGTAAAGAAGGGATCACCTCTTCCTCCAAGATGCATGCCTTAGAATATAAATATCCAGAATGAGACACATTGCGCATCATTTTCTTTCAATAAGCATCGATGATCAGAGAAGACTTTCAGATACAAAGAGCTGTTAGCAGATTGATGAAAAAGCAGCACAATGTGTAAAGTTCTGGATCACTAACATCAAGGCCATTTGGCCTATATCACTCCAGGCAAAGTGTCTGCTCTGCCTTGAAAGACTGAAAGTTCCACAGGACTACATTTAACAGAACAAAGAAAATATCTTACATTTACTTTGGAAAAAAATTGTGAATCAGTTTAGAATACTGCTATGATTTCAGAGTATAATATAAGACTTCAAAGACTGTTTCCATAGAATAGAATAGAATAAGCCAGGTTGGAAAAGACCTCAGAGATAGAGTCCAACCTATCATGCAGTACCATATAATCAACTAAACCATGGCAACAAGTGCCTCATCCAGTCTCTTCCTAAACACCTCCAGGGATGGTAACTCCACCACCTCCCTGGGCAGCCCATTCCAATGGCAAATCACTCTTTCTATGAAGAACTTCTTCCTAACATCCTGCCTAAACCTCCCCTGGTACAGCTTGAGACTGTGTCCTCTTGTTCTGGTGCTGGTTGCCTGGGAGAAGAGACCAACCCCCACCTGGCTACAACCTCCCTTCAGGTAGCTGTAGACAGCAATGAGGTCTCCGTTGAGCCTCCTCTTCTCCAGGCTAAGCAACCCCAGCTGCCTCAGCCACTCCTCATAGGTCTTGTGCTCCAAACCCCTCCCCAGCTTTGTTGCCCTTCTCTGGACACATTCCAGCAACTCAACATCTTTCCTAAACTAAGCCCAGAACTGCTTCTCAAGTACTGAAGGTGTGGCCTAAGCAGTGCTTAGAAACATGACCTCTAAACATGACTATCTTGATGGAAAAAAAATAGTGTGATACTTATTTTTCCAGGTATTTGACCTGGAAAGTAACACAAAACAGACTGGAGTTCCAAATTCATATTCAACTATGCTGTAGGACTAAGGAAGAACAGATCTTTCCTGCTTGGATAGCATTCTCCATTAAAAAAAAAAGCCCTTCTGGAGGAATTCATTTAACATGGTCTTTAAACAGTACATTTTGTCTAAACCATTACTGTATGTATACTTTTCTGCATCTGTGGCAGTAATAACAATTTCACTGAAGCATCCATTTCGACTTGTCCCAGATTTCCTTGCAAGAGGACAGTTCTGCAAGCTCAACCTACCACATCCAGAGATTTGTTGTCCAATTAGGAACTACATCTCAAACCAGCACCAGAGTAGTGCTGGTCTCCAGAGAGTCTGAAAAAAGCCGATGAAGAGGTACAGACCAGTTTTGTGATCAGTGCTTCACTCTGAATGGAGGGGTCACAGAGGTACAAGCACTGGACTTTCCAGGTGCAAAGCAGTCAACTGCCAAAATGGCTTTGGTTGAAAAAGAAGTGAAAAGGAAAAAAGAATAAAAGAAGATAGGGTTTAGGGGTCAAGTTTTTGTTCTGCTGGTTTCCCTCTATTTAGCAATGTTAAGAGATATAATAAAGATTTACCTAATCCAGGACAGGATTACTCAGTAAATCACTAGTTTGAGTAAGTTAGCTGCTTGCAGAGAAAGTATTGCTCTGAGACCTCAGTGAATCACCAGGTTCAGGTGGATGGATGTTTTGCTTTTCCATTTTGGGCACACATGAGCACCTCTGCTCCCAGACTCAGAAATGAGAATCAAACTGACCACATCAGAGTCATACTCTGTATTCAGTCAAGATGGCAGAAAAAGAATAATGATGATGACCATGACAGCCAAGGTATCTTCTAATGTGAAATGGAGAAGGGATAATAAGAACTAATGGATATCTTTTCGATTCATAGAAGACTCTTCCTGTACAAGAAGGGCTTTCTGAAAGGCTTCACAAAGGATGTATTTTGATTTTGTGGCAACAGTACTTTTTCTTCATAGCAATTTTCCTCCTCAGTTAACATTCATCTAAGATGAAACTTGTTCTCGACAGCATTCATCCCCCTGTGTCTGTGGCTATCTCAAATCCAGGATAATCCAGAAACTACATTACCATGGATTCTCCCCTCAACTCTGTCTCTGGACAGAGCTCAGATTGAGGAGGGGAAGTCGTCTAGGAAGAAGTAAAAGTGAATCTGCTTCTACTTCACAACTACATTATCTTTATCTGAGAAAACATTCAAATGACAGCAACCAAAGGCAGAAAACAAAGCTGCAACTCATATTCAAATGAAATAGAATATGAAGACATCTATTTTTGGAACTTACCTAGATACACACCAGACAGAGCTTTACTCATCTTGTTTCCCAGTCACATGGAGTTAGAAAAAGAATGCCACATGTGTTGCACTGCTTCAGCCTCAGGAAGCTGAAAAACCCAACTTCATTTATGTTCACACCAGCCCACTGCATACAGCAGAAGAAAACACATGCACTTCTGATTCTTGCCCATTTTATTGACATTATTAATAAATGTTACAGGTAGCCAGTGCCCCTAAAATTAAGAGCAAAGACAGGAAGGGGAAGGGAAAGGAAAAAAAGTGGTGGGGGAAAACCCAAAAAGCTCAGCCCATAGAAGCATGACTTCTCACACTACCTTGATTTCTTGCAATAGAAAAGGGAATTTGTAGTTGCTTTGTCCCTAAGAATATTTTATGGTTTCCCCCAAAGGAAATTCTAAACTTCACAGAAAAGAGCTTGGTAAACATAATGGGGGCCAAGGACATGTGCTTTGATCTTTGGCATGTGTCCTAGAGCTAAAAGAAAAAGGTGCCACAAATTCCAAGCAACAAAATTAAGATAATCTCCTTGTGAGACAAAAGCTTACAGGGAATGTGATACAGATACAGCACTGCTAGTCTAAGATGTATGTCTCTAATAATAATTCATAAGCACAAAGGCTGTTTTGAGCCAGACAGCGGTTAGTGCTACTTGAAGTTCCCCCTTACCTCAAATGATTAGGATGAAGCATTATTTCAGGCAGAGAACTTTGACACGATGAAAAGATAAACACATGGCTCACAGAAAACTAATTATTCATGAAAAGTGAAATTATTAATAAGGTATTTGAAAAGCAAGGTTTCCCTTCAATCAATATTCTGTTGGTTTGGGTTTTTTAAGGAGGTGGTAGAGTCATCATCACTGGAGGTATTCAAGAGGAGACTGGATGAGGCACTTGGTGCCATGGTTTAGTTGATTAGATGGCGTTGAGTGATAGGTTGGATTTGATGATCTCAAAGATCTTTTCCAACCTGGTTAATTCTATTCTATTCTATGTAACAGTGCAACAGCACCAGCCATGTCAAGAGAAATGCATGCTAACACCATGTAGCTAACACCAGCACTAATGAAGAAGATATCTGGGGGAGGGGGAAGTCACTGATGGTAGGAAAGTTACTAAACATTACATGAATAGCCTATATAAAGCTAAATAGGTTCTACCTTATTTCTGTTAGCAGGGGGAAAAAAAGTCACAAGCTGGATTCATTTCTTTTACTGGATCATTATTATGCTCCTCTGGAAATTGTCTGCAGTGACTTTCATTCCAGGAAATAATGTAAGTCTAGTATTAGAGCTGAACTCAAGAGTCACATGCACTTTAAAAGCATAAATTTAATTGGGTTCTGGGATCAAAAAGTCATATCCAGGTTGCATTTGTCATTCTTTCAGCCTTCAATTGTCCTTTCCAAATCAGAATTGCTAATAGAAAAGTCTGCAAGTGTATAATATGAAAACTCTCACATAAGGATAATGGGTTGGATTGTGTCCGGCTCTGTGAAGCTGTGCAGAGGGGAAAAGATCACAAAGAGCCTACAATACACAATATTTTTTCTGCAGGGCCAGCCAGGATTCACAGCCTTCCAATTTATGGAGTGCAGGCTAGTGCTAGAGTCTCAAAACTTGAGGAGGGTTATAGCTTGTTCCTCCTATAAGAATCAACTTGCCTTGCACAAGGGAAAAAGGCAGAAATGCTGCACCTTCTCAAAAAAAAGGGGGCAATAATGGCCAGTCTTTCACAGACAACTCAAAGCTTTCCTTCTGCTCAAGCCACAATGGTCTCTAGATCTTTCAAATTGCAATAATCTCACTCCTACTTCTAAGAACCCTGAAAATGCTTACCTTTGAGCTTTGGCCATGCCAGGGAGTCTCACGTTGTTTTTGAAAGCACATGAAACTCAGTACTTCTGTGCTGCTCCTGGACAACAGCGCTCCTCAGCTCTGATTGCACCCTACAGAGCTGAAAAACCACATCCCTTCCTGTGCCAAGAGGATGATAAGCTAAGCCTAACTGTTCTCAGGGAGGATGCTAGAATGTGAAATTGGACTTGCAGTAGCTAACTGACAGTAAGAGTTTTAGAAGAAACACATTGCAGTGACAGCAGCAAGTTTAAACTCTAGGTCATATTGGGGACACTGCACAGTGCTGACACCCAACCAGTGCTGTCTTTGCTATCAGAATCGGTCATCAGTCTTTCATAAAAGACTAGAAAAGCAAACCATCAAGGGAGTTTCTTGGTGTTTGTTTTGAAGTTTTGTACCTGGAATTCAGATTATGTGAAAATACAGTAAAATTTCTTTTCAGATGTATATTATTTGCAATATAAATATCATGCTAAAATGCTTGAAGTTGATTACAGTCAAAAAAATGTAATGGAAAGGAATTAATGATTTAAAAAAAAAAGCCAACAAACAAAACCAACAACACATGACAACAAGAAAGAAATCCTGCCACTAAGGTGTCCTAACATCAAGCAATTACTCAGATGAAGTTGCAGGTTTTGCATCCATCTCAGCAGAACTGTGGGAAGGAATACGATTTGCCGTGTTTGTGGAACAGTACCTCAACATTTTTCTTTTCTCTTAACATATACTGATAAATACAAGTCAGGAACAAATCCATCAGCTGCAGGAGTGCTTGTACTTTCAACATCCTTCACCAGCAAAGAATGCTTTCCATTCTGCTCAGGAAGTGCACCCCTTTTTAAACATGCGAATCAAAGTGCTCTGTTCTTTAACAAAACATGTCTCAAATTAAAGCATTAAATCTTTCCTTAATCAAAGGAACAGCAAAGGTTGAACTTCTTAGTAGAATCATTTTGCTATTCGGATGTATGATTATTATTACTAGAATAGTGAGTAGTGGGATAAAATGGACTGAAAGCTCCTTCGAGCAAAGCACTGTTCAGGTGCTAACCAACATGGCTTCACCAAGGACAAATCATACTTGACAAACTTGGCTTTTTTATGATGGAGTTACAGCATCAGTGGATAAGGGATGAGCAACTGATGTAAAACAACCTGGACTTGTGTCAAGCGTTCGATACTACCTCCAAATACATTCCCAGTCTTCAACAGCTTGAGGATTTTGGCACTTCATGGAGAGTCTTTTGGAGGAGATCCCCAAGTAAAAGACTTTCAAGATCATTGAGTCCAACCGATCATCCAACACCATCTACTCATCTAAACCATGGCACCAGGCACCCCAACCAGTCTCTTCCCAAACACCCCCAGTGATGGTGACTCCACCACCTCCCTGGGCAGCCCATTCCAATGGCCAATCACTCTTTCTGTGAAGAGCTTCTTCCTAACACCCAACCTAAACTTCCCCTGGGGCAGCTTGAGACTGTGTCTTCTTGTTCTGGTGCTGGTTGCCTGGGAGAAAAGACCAGCCCCCAGCTGGCTACTACCTCCCTTCAGGTAGCTGTAGAGAGCAATAAGGTCTCCTCTGAGCCTCCTCTTCTCCAGCCTAAGCAACCCCAGCTCCCTCAGCCTCTCCATAGGGCTTGTGCTCCAGACCTCTCACCATCATCACTGGATTTCTATGCAGTGAAATTATTCATTCTCATTCTCAACCCAGGTGAAGCTCTAGCATCTCAAAACCCTGTTTTTTCCTTGCTTTTTTCCTTACATGGTGCTCAAATCCCCATCTCTAAGATTCAAAGTCTGGTGCTCAACCCATACAGGTACCTAAGCTGTCCCAACTTTGCACTCCAAGCAATCATAAGGTTTTACCTCTGTTCACCCAGCCAGAAGTTGCCTCTCCACACTTACCCCACTCCCATAATTTTCAATTATCCCTGGCCTCAACTTCCACCAACTATTCAGCCAGCACCATCAAGAATGATGCTACCGTAGACCACAAGAGAAAAACAGACAGGGAAGAAATCCACTTTGCAAAAAGAATGTTGCTCATGACAGGAAGCAAGCAGTCCATCTCTGCACCTGTTGTCTCTGTGTGTCAAGGCTCCAGTGTATGAGGAAAGAGACACTCCCCTGCAACACACAGAGATGAGTACTAGCATTGTATCTGTATAGCTCTGGTAGAGATATAGATTCATTCCACTTCTAAAGTAAAATGATTCAAGTAATTTTTGGCAACCACGTGGTATTGCCATCACAACAGTGGCAACAGCACATAACTGCTATCAAGGCTAATAGTTTGTCTCACCATAACTTTGCAAACAACCTCTGTGACCAATACACATCAAGCATTCCTACCAGGGCAGAATTCCCAGATTGGTTTATCAGAACAGCTGTCTACACTAAGATGTCATAGCCTTTGGTTACAGGAATGTGCCATAGCTAATCTGGATCAGGGTGGGACTAACTCCCTACAGCTGCTGGTTGGTGAGATTTCTGGCTCTATTTAATTTGGCAAAGAACCACACGAGAAGCTGAAAGACAATCACTGTAGTGAAACTTCTGACATTTTTGTCTCTAGACCCCAGAGAACCCAAACACAAATTCTGCCAGAAACCAGTAAACTATTCAATTTACATTAACAGGCATGTAAACTCAGGCTGTAGTTTTGACACCAGTTTAAGACGCCTAAAGTGCAAGTTCTCTCTGCCCCTGCCACCTCCCTTGGCTGGGTACTCCCACTCCCCCTCGGGTGCCAGCACTAGTGCTGCTTTAGCTGTGTGCTGAGCTGTCTCAGGGAGCCCAAGAATAAAAAAAACAATACAAAAAAGGCACACAAACCCTAAGCAGAAAGACAACACAAAAATGCCTTAGCATTCAGCCAGGTCTGCTGCTTTCCCTACTCTGATTCACCTGGTAGCGACATAAAAGCAAATGCCTGCACCAAGGAAGCAGCAGCTGCAAGCAAGGAGAGAAGTGACCTCTAGCACTAAAGGCTGAATTGAATAACTATGAAATGGCAGTTTGGCAGGAATGTGTTTATTTTCTACAGAGCTCAGCAGTGTTGCAGCAAAGGAAGGAAATGGATGTTTGTCTACAGCATTGCATAGATCAGAATCCTGCCATGACTCTGGACAGCCCCCTCTTAAAATGATTTAAATATCTATAAACATTGCCTGTTCAAGATTAAACAAATTATTTGGTCTGGCAGCACACTTTTAATTACTCCACCAACCTTTGGATAGTTTATCTAAGCCATTAACCCTGCCTCACGTTTCTCTACTTCAGAACTCAGTCTCATATCACAATTTCACAATCTGCCAACTTCATCTCTGCTAGATGGAGAAAAGGACTGCCTGGTACCTCTTCCTCTCAGCCTCTGGAGAAACAGAAAGGTCCACATGAACACAGGATGAACCCATGTTGTCCACAAGACTTGATCTTTCCACGTGAACATTAAATAGTATTATGAGGGAAGGGATGGGAGACATGATGACCATACCTGTTCTGTGTTTGTGAAGCCTGGGTTGCTGGAAATGCCTACCTGCTGCATATCTACAGCAAATTAGTGGTAAAAGGCACCTCCTGCAGAGCCAAAGCTCACCCCACCCCTAAACAGAGTTGCTGCACAAAGATTTGAAGTTCTGCCTTCCTCCTAGAGGGAGACAGGGATTCTCCATACCACACAACTCAGTAAGAGCTCAAATCAAGGAATCAAACTCAAGATATCGCACTCACGAGACCACTAAGGCTGGCAGAAACATCGATTTTAATCAAAATCAAATAAAGTGAGCCAGTGAACCTTCAGAGAGCTGCCACAAGCAAAATATGTACAGCTTCACTTTAAAAGACAACAAGAAAAATCTCATAACCACAGCTGTACTAAAATATATTTGACATCGGCCACGTTAGCCATCCCACTTTTTCCCACCGGTATGTGGCTGCAAATTGCATCTCTTTACACAGTAAGGCCTAAGAGGATTTGCCCCAAGAGAGAGCTGACATGGCTGAGCTAACCTCCCCACAAGAGTTTTTACCAATGGAAGAAAACTTTAAATTTGCAGCTAGTGTTCTGCAGTATCTTCTCCATTAGAGGCTGCCGGGGCAAAAAAAGCTAAATCTGCATCTCTGTGCAACCAGGACCAACTACCTCAGCACTGTCCTGCAGAGAGAAGGAATCTTGTCCTTTCCCTGCAGATATAGTCATTCCTATCACCAGCATCTTTGATCCACTGTCCTCACCAATGAGGGGTCAAGTCTATAGGATTCTGTATTCTTAAGCACTAGTCCCTGCAGTATGCCTCAATTTATAGCTTTGCCTGAGAAATCAATTTCTTCACTGGGAAGCCTAACAAAGAAGTGTCTGAGATACAGCCAAAAATGTTTCCCCACAACATTCCTCTCAAGCTTTCCATAGTAAGAGTCACAGATAAGGCCTCCTATTAGCTAAGGACTTTTTAGAACCAAATCAGAGACAACCTATAACATAGAATCACAGAATCACCAAAGCTGGAAGAGACCTCAAAGATCATCAAGTCCAACCTGTCACCACAGACCTCATGTCTAAACCATGGCACCAAGTGCCACGTCCAATCCCCTCTTGAACACCTTCAGGGATGGTAACTCCACCACCTCCCTGGGCAAAACATACTGCAAGTGAAGCTGCTAAAGTACATTTTAAGAGTAAAAAGTGGTTTAAGAATCTTTGGGCAACAAAGCAAGCTGCAATGCCCACAGATAAACACTGCAGGAAACATTTTTTCATCTCTCCTTTATCACCTCCTTTTTATTTAAAGAAAAGCCTTTTGCATGTTAAAGAATTTGTAGTCAGTGGATTCCACTAAGCAAAAATAAGTGAAAAAGTAGAAGACAGAAGTATAAAGATGATGTAGTAGTAACCCAGACATCTTTGAGACTGGCTTTTTCAGTTTAGTTAATGTGTTTCATCCTTGTTACAGAAACAGGGACAATTATGTTTCCCAATCTTTAAGGAGTGAGGTTGAAAATCATTAGCAACACCTGCATCCACAAATCATTTTGTAATGCTCTGAACGAAAGATGATAATAAATTGCACTGACATTTATGGAACATTTGCAGTTTCATCACTCAAGAGAACATAGGGATTCTGGAGAAGCATGATATAAAATCTTATATGATAGGAAATAATGTGGGTAGCTTGCATTTATATAGCTCTCACTACATAGAGAATATTTAAAAGGGAAAAAAGACATCAACTGTATCTCTGAAAATCTTTCATAAGATTCTATAGGCTTCTTACCAACCTCAGATTAGAAAAAGATCACACAAAACAGTGACTTTTTGCTTCAGTTCATACCACAGAGTAAAAGGCAGAAGAAGAAACCAGTCAGGAATTCCTTGCTCTACCTATCCCATGGCTTCTTAAATACTCAAGTGACAACATTAGGAAGAGAAAATAATTCTCTAAATCATGGTAAATATTTCTGTCTGGATTGGAAGGGACCACCAAAAGTCATCTAGTCCAACTCCCTCTGAAGTAAGCAGGGGCACCCTCAGCTAGATCAGATTGCCCAGAGCCCTGTTGAGCCTCACCTTAACATCTCCAGGGATGGGGCCCCAACTACCTCCCTGGGCAACCTGTTCCAGCATTCCACTACCCTCGTGGTAAAGAGCTTATTCCTGACATGTAATCTAAATCTGCTCTTCTCAACTTTGAAGCCATTGCCCCTTGTTCCTAGCACTACAAGCCTTTGTAAAGAGTCTCTCTCCATCCTTCTTGTAGGCCCCCTTCAAGTCCTGCAATGTCTCCCCTGAGCCTTCTCTTCTCCAGGCTGAACAATCCCAGCTCCCTCAGCTTGTCTTCATAGGAGAGATATTCCAGTTCCCTGGTCATTTTTGTGGCCCTCCTCTGGACCAGCTCCATCAGGTCTATGTCCACCTCCACCCCGCCTTCTTCCCTCCTGTCCCTTCTGAACAGCTTGTACCCATTGATAGCCAAACTCCAGTCATAGGATTCATCCCACCAACTTTCCATAATTGCCACTACATCATAGGTTTCCTGCAGCAGGGTACCTTCCAGATCCTCCTGTTTGTTGCCTATGCCACGTGTACTTGTGTAGAGGCACTTCAGCTGGACTGCCACCCATGTCCATCTTGGCATCATCTGTGCATTTACTGATGATACACTCTATGTACTTATCAAGATCATCAATAAAGATGCTAAACTTCATTTGTTGCAGAAATTTTGGGGAGGTCAAACAAGCATAAATGAAAACCAAAACCAAGACTTCCTAAGCCATACAGACATTATCATGTTGTCTAGCCCACTACTAACTCTCACCAAGATTCAGAACATAGTTAGCCGAGGAGCAAAGACTAAATCAGGCAGCTCACAAATAATTATCGCTTTTTACAACATTTCTTGACATGCATTTCTACTAGCACTCTGCTCTAAATTTAACAGGATTCTGAATCCTCTGGACACAAAGAGAAGTATTTATATGGAATAATGTTGTCCGATGTGGTTGATTTACTGTTGGTAGAAAGAACACATTAGCTGTCAGGCCAGTTGTTGAAAATACCATAATGGCAACGCACAAAGCTGACATAAGGAAAATAAAGGAAAGAATCTGGGCCAAATTCAGAGGTAATCTGTAAAGTAATGTAATTCATTCAGAGTTCCTTAGAACTTGTTCTACCCAATCTACTGATGCCTGAGAGATGCTCTAAATTGATTTAACTTATATGCCACAGATTCAGAAATGCTGTAAAGGCCCAAAGTCAAGAGCAGTTCAAATGTTTCCTACATATTGTTCTCTTCACTAATTTGTCGTGAGTCATCCCTTCTTTCACTGCTTCACCCTGGGTTTATGCTGAGAATCCATGAGATGCAACAGGCCAACTAAAAGGCAGAGTGACTAAGGAAATCCAAGTTGATGTAACAGAGAAACTAGGGAAGCCAGGTATCTCTCACATGCACATCTACTCTCCCCATCACTTAAAATCAATTTGAGATTTGGCTCTGCATGTCCTCAATTACCACTAGTAATTGAATCTGTTACTCAAATGATAAAAGCTGCTACAGCTCACAGACCCTCATTTTAGGGCCAGGGAGATCATTATAATGATCTAGTTTGACCTTCTGCACAACAGAGGCCATCAAGTATCACCCAGTAACCTTTGCATTGAACACAGAAAGCTGGGAATGAATGAGAAAGGAATCCAAAGTTGATTTAAAGGCTTCAAGCTATAGGGGAATCTGCTGCATCCCTCAATAACCTGTTCTAGCAGCAAATTACTGTTACATTTCAAAATATGCACTGTGTCATCTCTTGACTTTTACTGCCTTCAACTTTCAGCCATTGGCTCGTTTCACTAGACTGGATAAATTTCTCTATTTCTTAAAGAGAGTATATCAGATTGTGTCCCAGCCTTCACTTCTGTGTCTCTCAGTTTCTAGATCAAAAGAATACAACATTTGTAATCAAAATAGTTCTAGAAAGAATTGAGCTTGCACTGAAAAATACTTACGTATTCTCTCCTGATAAAAGCTTCTTCATTTAGAAAACAGGACAGCTGGAATCTGGTGATCACAGCTTCCTCCTTCACTTTCTCAATACTCCAAGATACTACCAGTTGAAGTGTTTATTCTCTCTGCTGGGCTATCTTTAGAATAGAATAAACCAGGTTGGAAGAGACTTTCAAGATCATCATGTCCAACCCATCATCCAACACCATCTAATCAACTAAACCATGGCACCAAGCACCCCATCAATCTCCTCCTAAACACCTCCAGTGATGGCAACTCCACCACCTTCCTGGGCAGGGGTGCCTAGGAAGGCATAGAGTTCCAGGGTTGCAAACAAATTGTTAAGCCACCACTCTTCAGTCCCTTCCAGAGGTCTCCAACTGACAGCTATTCTGCCCTAAGTGAACACTCCATCACACACAAAAAATGCTGCATGTATCCCAAAACTAAAAAGAATGCGGTCAAGAGTCATTCTGGTGGTGATGATACACAGTCATATTTTCTGGTTTCCTGTTGAATTACAAAATACTGTATAGTACAAAATCCTCACACCTAAAGGAAAATTACTTTCAAATTCCATTAGGTCTTCAGGAATTGCAGGAACGCATGAAAAACACACAGAGATGTTCTGAAATGGTACTCTGGTCTCCTACTAGTAAATGGGATTATCCAAAATTGGATGTTTTCATGTGGTTTGCCTTCCGTAGGGTTTTTAAACCCTACAGGAGGATTCAGGTGCAGGGCAACCAAGTGATCCAGCCTAGTCAGCATGGGTTCATGAAGGGCAATCATGCCTGATGAACCTGATCTCCTACAAGAAGATGACCTATTTAGTGGATGAGGAAAAAGCTGTGGGGTTTGTTTGCCTGGGCTGTAGCAAAGAACCTGACACCATTTCCCACAGCATCTCCCTGAAGGAACTGGCTGCTCATGGCTTGGATGGGTGGACACTGTCTTGATGGCTGGACACAGAGTGGTGGTGAAGTTAAACCCCGTTGGAGGCCGGTCACGAGTGGTGGTTCCCAGGGCTCAGTATTGGGGCCAGTTCTCTGTAATACCCTTATCAATGATGTGGATGAGGCGATTGAGTGTACCCTCAGCGAGTTTGCAGATGATGACAGACTGGGTGACAGTGTTAATCTGCTTGAGGCTAGGGACCTCTACAGAGGTAACTGGACAGGCTGGATCAATGGGCCAAGGCAAGCAAGGCCAAGCGCCAGGTCCTGCACTTGGATCACAATAATCCAGACTTGGGGAAAAGTTGCTGGAACGCTGCCCATCAGAGAAAGACCTGGTGGTATTATCAACAGCAGCTGAACAGGAGCCAGCAGCATGCTCAGGTGGCCAAGGCAGCTAACATCATCCTGGCTCAACACTGGTAAGGTCATACCTTGAGTAATATGTTCAGTTTTGGGATCGTCACTACAAGAAAGACATTGAGGTGCTGGAGCAGGTCTATAGAAGTGCAAAGCTGGTGAAGGGTCTGAAGAGCAAGTCATATGAAAAGCAGTGGAGGCAGCTCAGATTGTTCAGCCTGGAGAAAAGGTAGTTAAGGGCAGACCTTACTGCTCTCTACAGCTACCTAAAAGGAGATTGTGGCAAGGTGGTGTCAGTCTCTTCTCCCTAGGAACAACTGATAGGACAAGAGGAAATGGCATCAGGATGCATCAGGGAAGGTTTAGATTGAATGTTAGAAGAAACTCTCCCACTGTAAGGGTTCTCAAACACTGGACTAAGTTCCCCAGGGAAGGGTTTGAGTCACCATCCATGGAGATGTTTAAAAGATGTAGAGATGTGGTGCTAAGGGACATGGTTTAGCACCAGGCTCAGTAAAGTTAGATAATGGCTGGACTCAATCTTAAAGGTCTTTTCCATCTAAAACAATTCTACAATTCATCAGACAAAACAACATGAATATTGTTTCTGATTTCAGAGATCAGCACAATAATCTGTTGTGCACAGGAACAATGCTGCCTCTCCCAGACAGAATGATGTTAAAGGTTTACACTTGAATGAAACAGCTGAAGAATGGACTAGCCCAATTTCTCTTTTGGTCAGAAATTTAACTCATGGATAGAAACTAGCTGCCTCTCAAAGTTAATGTTTCTCTATTATGTGTCAGGATTAGCTGTTCATCTGGGACATCTGCTCCCCAACAGTGACACAGCCTTCTCACAGAAGCATCAAACAGAGCCATAAGGAAGCGAATCACTGCAGCAAACCACAAAGAGCGGCCAGTGTCAAACACCAGTTCAGTGTTTCCTCTTGGTATATGCCTTTCATCCCATTACCTCCTTCACCTCCAGACATGGCCTCTGTCTGTATTTATACCTTCCCAGAATAAAATCTTTGATTCCCCCACCCACTTAGTAGCCATCATTCAACTACTTTGTCTATGACTCATCTACTTCAAAACTCTGCTGACTCACAGTCCTCAAAAAAGAAACTTGCTCAAAGAACATACCAAGAAATGAGTACACCATCCACACCAGCAAGAAATTCACCTGAGGTGCCCTGGTCTCTTTACTAGGGAAAGACAAGAAAGATGCACTTCATTTGTGAACATTTATCATTTTAAAACCTAATTAGCTCAGAGTTATTTATAACTCATGGCCTGATTTCCAAAAGTCATATGCACTCAGTAGCTCCCACCAAGCCTAAGGGGCAGTCAGTAGTGAAAAGAAGGCGGCTGGGCTTTTGAAACAAGAACAGACTCAATAAGGTTGGAAAAGACCTCAGAGATCATCAAGTTTAACCTATTACCTAACACCTCATGAATAACTAAACCACGGCTTCAAGTGCCACATCCAGTCCTTTTTTGCACACCTCCAGGGACAGTGACTTCACCACCTCCCTGTGCAACACATTCCAATGGACAATTACTCTTTGTGAAGAATTTTCTCCTCACCTCCAGCCTAAACTTCCCCTGGCAAAACCTGAGACTGTGTCCTCTTCTTCTGCAACTGGTTGCTCAGAGAAGAGACCAACCCCCATCTGGCTACAGCCTCCCTTCAGGTAGTTGTAGACAGCGATAAGGTCTCCCCTGAGCCTCTTCTTCTCCAGGCTAGGCAACCCCAGCTCCCTCAGCCTCTCCTCATAGGGCTGTGCTCTCCCCAGCCTTGTTGCCCTTCTCCGGATATGTTCAAGAGTCTCAATGTCCTTCTTAAACTGAGGGGCCCAGAACTGGACACAGTACTCAATACACAGCTGACTTCTTGAACCCACTGGTAAAAACTGCAACTTACACACGTATGTTTAGCACCTTTGAAAAGCATATGAGGTTAAACCAAAACCTGGGGAGAAAAAAAAAAAAAAAAGGGGTATTGTTAAAACATAATAAAGACATTTCAGACAGAGCTGTCACTCCTGGGTTGACCATGCTCCTTCACCTCCCCTCCATACATTCTACTACAAATTAAGTGTTTTTATGAAGAACAGACAGCATGCTGTCCTTCAAGGACAAAAATGAGAGAACCAGAGAAATTTGCCTTTCCCCCTCTCCTCCCTATAAAATTATTAGCACATTGGATTAGGAGCCTGGTTAGATAGCAGAACATTGTCAAGCAGAGGGCAGCCTCCTCAGCCCCACATCTCACCACAGAGTGGGAATTCTTTGTGTCTCATTATAACATATGCCACTGAGAAACATCTGATAGAGATTATGTAAATCCACTTGATTTCACCTCTGAGGATGGGCCAATGGTCTGGATGATTTATTGAGGTCTTTTCTAATACTGTATCCTAACAAAATACCAGGCCACTGAAAAAATAAAGTAACTTCTCACTGCAAGATGATCCTCCTTGTTGTCCTCTTTTCTCCAAATTTTTACTAGAAATCCTCCTCCTCCACCAATTGCTCACTCAACGCATAGCCTAGCTCAAATCCATGCCTTCATATTGAGTGGTTTGCCTTCAACTCTCTCTAGCTACCACCTGCATCACTTCTCAGTTAAAAGCTAGAAACATCTATCTTCAGTAGAACACTATTGGATGCATTCATGTGTGTTCATAGATTCATTGAACAGTTTGGGTTGGAAGAGACCTTTAAACATCTGTTGGTATCACTGACAAAAATGTTGTTGGCAGGACAGGTGTATGTATTCGCTTTAATATCCAGAGTTCACAATTGGAGGAGATTAAAAAAGAAAAACAACAAAGAAATAACAAGAGGACAAGGCATCTCCTGAATTAACCACAGGTCTCCTTGCTACAGCTTGAGTTTCTTCAAAACTTTCTTACTGAATTAGAATTAACCAGGTTGGAAAAGACCTTTGAGGTCATTGAGTCCAACCTATCATCCAACACCATCTAATCAACTAAACCATGGCACCAGGCACCCCATCCAGTCTCTTCCTAAATGTCTCCAGTGATGGTGACTCCACCACCACCCTGGGCAGCCCAATTCCAATGTCCAATCACTCTTTCTATGAAGAGCTTCCTAACATGCAGCCTAAACTCCTCTCTGGTGCAGCTTGAGACTGTGTCCTCTTGTTCCGGTGCTGGTTGCCTGGGAGAAGAGATCAACCTGCTCACACCTAAGGAAGATGCCCACATGTACAAACTAAGTATAAACTAACCAAGGTATTTCTGACAGAATGGAAACAAAGAGAAGACAATTATGTTATTTTTATTTCTCTTTGTAATAATTTGAGAAGAGCTAAGTACCTTGTTTACACAGACTACATAGTTGAATACCACAAGACTAATAAGGGCATTGGAGGGGGTTAGTCTCTTCTCCCAGGCAACCAGAACAAGAGGACACAGTCTCAAAATGCACCAGGGAGGTGGTAGAGTCACCATCCCTGGAGATGTTCAAAAAGGGATTGGATGTGGCACTTGAAGCAATGGTTCAGTAGTCATGAGGTGTTGGGTGACAGGTTGGACTTGATGATCTTTGAGGTCTTTTCCAACCTTACTGATTCTATGATTCTATGGTTGAGAACCGAATAACCAAAAAAAGTAAGTCCAGTCACTGTAGCCTTGCTAGTTTTAAGACTTTAGTCCTGTCTATTAATTTAAACATTTGCTTTAACTTGAATCATTTTAGAAGGTAAAAGACTGCATGTAACAGTTCTCATGAGCTGATACAGAACTGGTATGCATCACCTGTAAGAATGTAAATATTATTTGAATGTTTTACAAACAACCTAGATAGCATTGAACAAAAAAGAAAAGCCCTGTAACACTGGATATTTGATAACTTATCCATTATCCACTTGATGTGATGTTTAGTAAAACACATTTTGTAAAGTCAGTATTCCATCTATAATGCTGGCACTTGTCCCCCCAGAAACCTCAGTAAAATCATAAAAAAGGAAAACAATGAAAAATAAAAAATACTTTATAGCCCTTTCCACTGGGGACTTAGAATAAAATAGTTTGAAAAGACCTTTGAGATCATCAAGTCCAACCTATCACCTAACACCATCTGATCAACTAAACCATGGCATGAAGCACCCCATCCAATCTCTTCCTAAACACCTCCAGGGATGGTGACTCCACCATCCCCCTGGGCAGCCCATTCCAATGGCCAATCACTCCTTCTATGAAGAACTTCTTCCTAACATCCAGCCTAAACCTCCCCTGGCACAGCTTGAGCCTGTGTCCTCTTGTTCTGGTGCTGGTTGCCTGGAAGAAGAGACCGACCGCCATCAAGCTACAACCTCCCTTCAGTCCCTCACAGGAAGCATTCAGATACTGCAGTGATGGGCAGCAGTATAAAATGCTAAGATAGAGAGAAAAATAGATAAAATGCCCTCAGGAACAAGTTTCTTTCCAGGAAAACTTACTAAACCAAGGCTTAAATTGAAACAGTATTGTTTTTCTGTGTAGCGGCAGTTTTTCATCTCTTAACTCTCTATTCTTTGTAACAGGCTCACAAAATGAAATTTCTTTGCTAAAGGCCAAATTCTGCCAGTCTTCTTCCCACTGAATAATTCCTCATCGTGTATGTAGCCCTGTGCTTTCCGCAGAGTTTCTCATGAGGTAACGTTCAGCTGTGAGCACACCCGGACCACAGGATGGGGCCCAAAGGGAGAGCTCCTCACAAATTAGCAGTCTCCCAACATAAGCACCCCATTTGTCAGGAAATCGCTTCTACCAACAGCAGAAAGGAAATTAATACAACTAAACAAACCTGGCTCAAGTTTTTCCTCCAGATGTCTGCTTTGGATATTCCCACTGTCAATGCTGAGTAAGCAACAGATGCAGGAGCACTCAGCAGCAATACAAAACACAAACGCAGAATTTCGAACAGCAAGCCTATTTTAAGAAAGTCTGTGATCATCATTTGATTGTTAACCCCCAAACATCTCAACCTATACGCTTAAGAAATAGTCAGAACTTCAACATCTGTCTGTCTGTGTGATTTTTAAGCCTTTTAGGTACACCCAAGTCAGATATTCAAGCTTTTCACTATGGTCTAGAGGGAGATAAAAACTGGCACAAGCACACATATTGAAAATTTAGATCCTTTCAAACTGCTGCACTTTTAGGAATAATAAATTCCCATCACTTAATAGAACCATGAAAGCTGGTAACAGACCAAAGCAGGAAGTATTTTTCCAAGTGCACATTTCACAAAAAACAAACTCCACATAACTGCTTGAAATGCCTCTGTCTAAGCAAATAATAATTACCTAACAGCCTTGCATACCAAACACTGTGAGATTATTATTTTTTTTAACTAAAAAGGGATGAAATTATTTCCATCCTCATCAAGCAATTTAAGATGTAAGCAAACAACAAAGTTATTTAAATATCACTAGCATTATGCTGCTAACAATGCAAAGTGTTACCCGTAAGAGACACAGAAGTATTTGCTTTTGTAAATAGATTCTATTACTGCTATAAACCAAAGGTCCCTCCCTTGGTCTCCCAATCCCTCTTTTATCCCCTAAGAAAAATACAGTAAAAGTGAGAGAGGATTTCCCTATCAGCTTGTAACTGCTATTAAAAAATAGAGGTAACATTTAAGCCCTAAGGAGCTCCTGGTCTTCAAAAGTGCAAAGTACATACGGTTCTAGTTGAAATTAATAGGAGCTGCAGGTGACCAGCACTTCTGACTCTGAGGCCCTGAGCTACTGTACAACACTGTCCCTTTGAAATTTCAGCCTAACATTTATCAGCAGACAACTTGCTGAAGTGCAAGACATATGCATCCCTTTCCCCCATGGTATTTACTTTTTCAAAGCACTGAACAGTTGTAGGAAACATGGATCTCCTGCAACAGCCTAGCAAAATGGAAATCAAGTATGAAAAAAATACCACCTCTAATCCTCACCAAGCACAAGCCCCTAGCCATTGCACACCATGATATTTCTAGAGCTTTCATCTGCTGGGAATAGACCTGCTGTCTCACACTGACCTCAGCTGCTTTGCACAGTTCCATTTCATTCCCCATGAAGCCAGCCAGCAACATCAGCTAAGCCTTTATTTTTGAAATGCCAGCATACTGACACAGGCACCTCCAGAGAACCACGCTGCAGTTATTGCCAACACCAGACAGAAACGTATGGGACGACAGCCACCAAACAGCAAAGACATAGAAATCAAAGCCCCAGGAAGCATCAAGGCAGTTGTGAAATGACTACATGCAACTGCAACCCTAAATATTAGGAAAGAACATTAAAAAAAAAAGCAGCAGCTGCCATGTGTGACTGGAGAACGTAGAGCAATTCATTCCCAAGGTGATGGGAGTAGCACAGTATATGGGTGAACAATAAACACCAGTTACCATCTACCATCCAGGTCCTGGCACTGCTCTGAAATGAATCTCCCACTTCTCTCTGCTTCTGTTCCTCCTTACCTTTGTAAGCCTGTCTTATTTACATTGCTCATAAACTCTTGCAGGCAGGGACTATCTCTTACCCTGGCTTTGTATGCAGCTCAGCGCAACAGAACTGCAAAGTCAGAGGCAGTCTATAAACAGTAAAACACCATCGAAAGAAAAAGGAGTGGTGGGAGGAGGGAAGAGTATGACTGGCTTAGAAAATACAATTGCAGTATCTGGATTTTTAAAAAGTGATAATCAAATGGTAGAAAATGCACGATGACACACACCCAAGTGTTAGATGTATTTCTCATATAAAAATGAGAAACAGAGGAGCTCTTCAAAGGAGGAAAAAACCACACCAAAACAAGGCAAAAAATCCAAAATAGAGAAAATAATAAAAGAGTAGATTTGCTAAATCACAAAAGATAGACAAATGCTAGAATAACAATAAGGCTTCTGGCTTCCCTTGCATTCATTTTGTGCTGATGGTGCCCACACCTCATGCTTTGGCCTTTTCAAGGTCTGTCCTTGTCACCTAAGCATCAGATCACCTCTTTGCCACTCAGGCTTGTTAAAAAGGCAGCATAAATTTACCCAACAATTTCTCCTGACAGCAAATGAGAAGAGAAGAATGAGGAAGAAGGAAGTAAAATTTTCCTATCTCTACCCTAGAACAGCTGACTAGCACAGAAAGGAAGTTACCTGTTGAAGGTTAAGAAATAATAAACAACTAATAATTTACTCTCTTTGCTAAAAGACAAGGAGAGATGAAGCATAAAGACAATCTGCTTCATCAGCTGTTGGTGGAGCATGGCCGTCACACTTCATTCCTCAACACACACTGTAAAATCAGAGTCTACATCTTTGTGGTCATTGGCATAGTTCCTTCTGCAACTTCAAAACCACCAATAGTCCACCCTTGTTTATAGTGCTTTCACACAAGCCCTTGGGACACAAGAAGTCATCAGCATCAGGATTATCATCCATTTCTCTCCCATCCACAATGTACCTTCGGTTCAAACAAGCTGTAGTTTTTAAATTTGTAATTACTTCCAACGCAACAGTAAGGGAAGCACATATGATAAAGTCACAAGCCAAGATGAGAGGAATAAAAAAACAAAAACCCAAACAATAATGACAACAAAAAATCTAAAATAAATCCTGGCAAGACATATAACATCAGGCATGAGAAAAGACAGTTGGCTCTGATGAATCCATACCAGCTACTATTTAGCTAACACCTACCCATAAATAACTTCTTTGCTATTCCCTTGCTGACTAACAGCGTGCTGTAGATTAGGAAAAAAATATTATCTTGAGGGATTCAAATACAGAGCCATCCTTACAGGATGCTGATAAAATCATGACAGTCAGTTGACATACCCTTCTTATCAGCACCTGCTGGGAGGCTCCACAAGCACCAGCGAGGCTGGGGGCTGCATGCAGGGGCAGTTTGAAAAGTTTTTTTCCTTTATTTGGGAAGGATTAACTAGTCCTTTGCATCCTTATCTAGGTGTTCACTGAGTTTTTAATGTCTCCTGGTCCAAAGCATCAGTCGTATCTCTGCAAAAGTGCAATCTGGGCCCTGATCTGCTCCTCATATCACCAGTCCCACACTCACAAATGTCCTCAGTAGGACTGCAGAAACTGCCTTCCCTAACACTGAAACAAGAGGGAATCCCTCTCCTTCAGAAAGCGTGTTCTTTTACCCTGCTCCATTTCTTCCCTTACCCAATACAAAGGCTCAAGGGCTGTTAGATATAACACCAAACCAGTAAGGTTGGTTCAGGTGGTCAATTCAGGTAAGCAATTCTTCAGAGTGCTCTGTAATTCTGGATGTTTGTTTTGGGAGTCACATTTGGTCTGGCTTCACATGTCTTTGAGAGTTCCATCTGTTGTGAATCGTGGGTACTCAGCACTCTGGATAACCAGAGTAACATGCAACCTTCCACAAATGCTTTCTCTTTATTTTCCCAACTTTGCTTCAGCTCTTACACCACTCACACAGCATTTGCTCATAAAGCAGCAGCAACATTCCCCATCTCCCGGTTCTGCCCAAACAAAGAAAGTGTGAATGCTACACAAACCTCTCCCCAAACTCCCAGTAATTCAGTATAGGCTTCTAGAGGCTAAGTCCATCATTTGCATGCAGCCATTACATGAGCAAATAAGGCGTTTAAGGCATCTCTCAGAATGGGCTCTGAAGATTAATTAATGTTTATACAGCCCACTGAAAACTAAAACGACTGCTACATGCTAAGTATTACCATCACCAGGGATCCATTTCAGTAAAAGCAGGGCAGAAAGTGAAGGAAACAAAACTTATTTCTTCTGTCCGGCACAATTATTGCCAGACTTACGCATGCTAAAAACACCCAATAATTCATCTAACACAGTAAATTAATGTTTATGCTATTAAGTTTAAACAATCTTATGCTGAAAGCTTTTCAAACTACAGGAAATTGCACGTTGCACAGGGACAACTGTATGCAATTACAGTGATTTTGCAAAATGGCAGGGATAGAAAGCAGAAACTGAGTGGCCAGCAAGGCTTCTAAATCACACAGATAACAAGTATGTCCTGGTGAGCCAGTAGCCTACAGTATTCTTGTGGCTTTTTTCCAGAGAAGGCAATTATAGTCATAATCTCAAAATTCAAGATGACTCAGTGCATTGCACACCTGTATTTGCGAGGTCAAACAGACAGGAGGGATCAGGATGTACACTATTGCCATCCTGGAATCATCATACATCAGCCAGATTTATTATTATCACATCTTATACCACCAGCTGGCACCCCTGTAGAAGTGCCACTGGAAAGGACACTTTTACTGGAAATAATGTGATCAACTCCCATGTTTCTTTAGGGTGCAAAAACTCCAGAGAGATACAAAGAGCACAAACACAAAATCAAGCGAGTTCGATGTTCTCCCAGGCAGAAAGCTTCCAGCTGCTTTGCTAGAGACCACAGCAATATATCTGTTTTATGCTTGTTTTGATGAAGGATTGTTTAGCAGTACTTAGTGCAGCTTTACCTTGACACAGTAGACATTGCCTTAACACAGCCTAGGTAAAGCATTCAGGTTACCAAGACCTACTGCATGCTTTGTCAAACATCTGAAGGACTGCAGAGCCTCTGACTTTTTCTGATGTCTTTCAGGTATAGAGAAGGATTAAAAGTAGACTTTGTGAATGCAAAAATCAGGCAGGGACTTCTACAAGAGCTATCAGGCCTATTCTTTACCTTATTCATTGTACCGTTCACAGCTCTTTTCATCACCAGTCTCCCTTCTGCTAAACAGTTTCAGAAGTGTCATTAGCACAAGAAACAAGTACATACTACACCGTTCTGTTACATATGGTAGATTACTGGTTTGTGTGTATCAGCTAAGCAGAACATCAACAGCTGTGTGGACACATCTCTGCTGATACTAAAATAAGCCTCATCAGCAGTTTTGATCTTAAAGGAAACACACTGAAAAACTTAGCTCTAATTAGGCTGAAGGTAGATATTATTTTCTTGAATAAATGTCAAATGAATGCCGCTGGTAACACCACCTTTGCAAAATATTGTTTGGCTCATCTTAAAAGGATAACATTTGCAAGGTAAGGTGCTCTGACTTACGAGTGATACACCCCTGCTTGCATGTTTGTTAAAATCTGAATTTTGTATCTTAAGATGTGTCTTATGCTTCATTAATATGAAATCAGCATCCTGCATCACAGACATGTCAGCCAAGCTCTAGGGGACCTAATTAATTTTTAATATTTCATAGTTTGTTAAAAGCTGAAATGAGAGATCACTAATGCAGCTCAGACCCACACACACACCCCCCAGTCAGGAGCCAAAAGATGTAAGGAAAAGGTCATCTAACTGGCATCAAATCAAATTCACCACTATAAAATGAGAGAACAGAAATGAGAATTGCTTCTCTTTGTAAGAGAATCCATCAACTCGCATGATACCAGCAAGTAGAATTTATTTATATGCTTGTCCACAAATAAAAGGTCAGAGAGATGTGAGAAAGAAGAAATAAGGATTGCAGCCTTTGACTAAGCAAGAAGTAGTTCCTTCCCTTTAAAGCAAACTCAGCAGCAACAGCCTTTGAAGACCAAAAGAAGAAACAATTCCCAACCACATAAAGAAACTAACAAGTCCCTTATATGGCCAGGAATTGCAATGTCCTTTTTTTCCTTCCCACAGCCAGAAAAATTAGAACAAGAGGGAGAAATAGAGCAAACTTTAATCACTCTGTTCTCTGAGCACCAGGGAATTCACACAGGCACATCATTCCAGCTTTAAGAATTGCTAACACTTTCTTCTTTAAAAGGGAAGGAGGACATTGCATCCAGTGAGTCCCTGAAATCTAGATTTTTTAACTCTCTTCCTGTAACTATGGATACCTAGTTTTAAGAACCTTTTGTGATGTAGCAGTACACCAGGCTCCCGTATCTCCTCCTCCGCCAAAAATGCCATCTGAGGTCCCCTAATCTCCTTTTATCTTGCAGGTCACCAATGCACCACCTCAAGGTTTTGTTAGCTCTGGCACCACACATCCAAAATAGCCCTCTGCCCTATCTACTGCATCTTCAACTTGCATCTCACTCTCCAGTAACCCTGGAGCAAAAGTTGTCAGCTTCCCACCCATGAAGGCAGATAGGGTGCATTGAAGGCTGTTCCAAATCAGCAGAGTTTGACTCGCAGGCAATTCAAACAGGACTTGATGGTTGATCCAGTCCTGCCACCTCCCGCCAGCGTGAGGCGGAAGGCAGAAAGTTCAGGCTCCCGCACAGCATCGATACTAAACTTTGAATGGCCTGGCTAGCCTTTAAATATAGCTATGGAAGGGGGTGGGGAAAGGAGCAGGACAGAAGCCAAATGAGCAATCAGTTAAATAAAACAACATCATGTTGGTCCATCTATAAGATTCTCCCACTCTTCACTGCCATGCTCTGCAGCAGAGTATTTAAGTGTGATTTCAAGATTTATTCTGCTGATGCAAAGTCGCACAACAGGAACAAAGTGCTGCTTGATTTACACTTCAGGAGGGGCAATACAAATCTGTCCAACAAATTTTCTTCTTGAATAAATTTGAATCTCACAGGAGTGACATCACTTCCATTACATGAGCGCCCATATATATCATCATCAACCACATAGTACCAACCATAAGACGTATGTCACAGAGACATCAATGAGGAACAATGTATGTGAGTGGTTTACAGTGTAAAAATGCAGTATCACACATATTCTGGCTTCTGCTATGATCTGTGTAAGTCAGATGCTTTATTTCATTTGTTTGCATCTGAATGAAGTCAAGACAATTAATAGAGGAGCCCTTATCCAAACAATTTCATCTGCACAGCTTTACAACAAATGAAACTTAAAAATGTAAATATTTACTTTCCTAATAAATTACTGTGTTCAATACTGAAGTTAACTTTACAACAAATAAACAGAGAAGGAATTTATTCCCATCATGGTTGCAAGCAAGGAGGCACAGAAACAAACAAGGCGCACAAGAAGAAGAAAGGAAAAAGTATTTGCCTCTAAAAGCATGAAAATTTATCTTTTTCTCTGATTTGACAGTGTCAGGCCTGAAAAGTCTTTCAGCTAATATAAACTTCTAGGAGAAGATTAGATTTTACTGTGAACTAACAGTATCAAACAGACCATATGGCTGAGGAATTCTATAGGAGCCTCCAATCTGCAAGGACAGACAGGACGAGCAACCTTTGCTTCACTTCTCCATTTAGAAACATTGTATCCTCACAGAAACATTGTATCCTCACAGAAACATTGTATCCTCACAGAAACATTGTATCCTCACAGAAACATTGTATCCTCACAGAAAACTGCCCAGCCTCAAATTTCAAAGAGCCTCCACAGTGTTTTTTACCTTAAGAACGATGCAAATAAAACCAAAATCAGTTCCCCATTCTATCCTTCACTTTTTGTGGATTAACCACAAGTTTCTATCACAGAAATTGCTACTCTTTGTTAGAGGCACTAGGCATCATGCACAACATCTCCTACAGCAATTAGGCTTCCACTATGTGTGAACCATGTCTCTAACGTGGCAGAGAGAGGAAACAGACAGGAAAAGCATCTGGGTTTTGCTACTCATTTTAGACAATTATAAATCAGAATAAATAATATTAAATGGAAATTATAGCCACAGAAAACCCCAAATGCTGTTAAATATGACACAAAATAGGCCTTCACCCACGTGTATAATGTATAACCATCTGGATAAACAGTTCTTGTTTCTTTTGCTGTCTTGGATTTGCCATGAAGAACAGTCTTTTGTGGGCCTGATTCTGCCTTGCCAAAGACAATTGAAGCTCCTTCACTGATTTTTCACAGGAAGTAGAAGGGATGATGCTTCTCGCTTTAACTTCTACTCAAGAATATTATTGCTAATCAGCTACTTAAAATATTGGTATGTCATTCTGCATCAGTAGACACGATTCTCAGACTGATACCCTGCATACTTAGAGCAACACTCTGTGCAAAACGTCCCTCCACCACTTAATCTTGCTCATACAAGTGGGAAAGCAATTGTGAAACATCACTACACAAACACAATATAGACTGTGACAACACCCAAGTAAATCACTGGTCTCCATCTCCCTTCTCTGCCCATCTGCAGTCTTTGGTATGGAACAACTATATTATAAAAGCTCTTATTCACACATGCTTTTGATATTACACTATTTAATCACATACAGCTGTAGCTGATGAGACTGTTAGAAAACACAGTTTTAATGCAGCACTGGAAGCAAGCTCTGGAGACACTAACCATTTTCCTCTACGTAAAACTTCTAACATTAGAGAACTTTCCTTTAAGAAAAATAAAATAAAATAAATAATAATACCCAGAAAAAAAAATAAAAGCAGTCTACTCTTTAAAAAAAAAAAAATAAAAATCTGCTTCTCTTCCTGAACACTTTGGAATGAGCTTGTTTGCAAGTGAACTCAAAAGTCTTCGCCTGGAGCACAGACAGCAACAAATCCACTTCCCCACACACCAGTTAAAAACAAAACAAAACAAAAACACAAAAACCCCTGCTTGCAATTATATGCAAAGGGAACACTATGAAGGCTACTTTCAGCAAGACCCAAAATGAACTCAGTCATCCTACTTAGAATGCCTCTTTTCTTATCTGGCTCATGGAAATTGAAGAACCAACAGTGCGATGTTTTTTACCAAGACACTTGGATTAAAGTGCAACTATACCACCGTGCTTACATTGAAAGGCCCCATGCATTAAAAAGCAAACCAGTCCAGTATGAAGCACTGTGCTTTATTTTGAAAGGGCACCTTGTATAAGGCATTCTGATTTATAATTATTAACACACTGCATTTGCCACAGCAAGATGTATGTAGCCTAATCTGGCAAGTGTTCGTAACTTTCATCTTTCCATAATGAAAGTTAAATACCTGCTTGCAATACAGTAATATGTAAATGTTGACAAGAGTAAAAATTTGAACTTCCATTTCCCAGAGTTTTTCAGGGGGGAGGGGAGGGGATTGGTGAGTTTGATTTATTTAAACAGGCTTGGATTGAGGCAACACATGAAAGGAAGATCAACCACGAAATTCAACATCATTGTAATGTATACCACAGTGTCCCTTATAGCAACATAAGTATTTTTATCCAGGCATGTAAGGAGACATGGCAAACAGTAGCACGAAACAAACGAGTTCACATATATCTGCATATTTCAGAGGAATACAACTTATCTCTCTTACTGTTTAAAGCAACCAACAAAACATTAGACTTTAATATTGATTTTATAGTCAGGCTTAAATATTTTCAAATGGCACTTAAACAAATTCAGATTTATTTTGGGCAGCTCTTAGAGACATTTATAACATGCTGTGACATACTGAATCAAACAGGGGCAAACGAACTTAATTCCTAGAAACGCATTTCTCTATTTGCAAGTGTTTGCCTTCACTTTGGCAAAATCACATGGGCTCCAGCTAGACTTTTGAGCTCTGGCAGCAATCCAAGCTGCAGATGGTTGGAAATGCAGCCTGAAATCAGTGTGTGGTTGATGAATTACTCCTTACACCTGACCCCTGCTTCACACCAGGCACCAAACACAATCTGAACACTACCAGCCAGAGAAGCCCTGTCAGACACCTCCGTATCTGGAATGCTTTCTCCAAGGCCTTCTGTATGGCCAGATGGCCAAATGTGGGGAATGTGGTAAACTCACTAAACAGAAACGTGAGTGACAAAAGAGATGGGATTGGTAGGTACAAAGTGAAGAGAGACAAGAGTGTTGCACCGATTCCAAAAATACTCTTTCTAAAAGAGGCTGACTTAGCATGGAGGGAGATGTGCTTGTGGCACACAACTCAAAAGGGTCCCAAAATCCTGCATGCTCTTAAAATGGTAAAAAGTAAACATAACACACATACATACACCCAAAAGTGTACCTGTAAAATTACTTCATCAAGCTTAAACTCTTCTGAGCACACCTGCTTGTATTTCCCAATTGCTTTTTCCCCAGTTTGGGCATATACTTGTGACTTCACAGAGGTGCTCTTTAAGCCGCTCACACCTTTGGACCACTCTGCACACTTCTAACATTCAGAGACAGGATTTTATTCACATAGGTGCTAGGAAATCACACCTCCTTTTGTGTGTGTTCACATGCGTATCAGGCAGGCATTGTGGGTATGCAGTAAATACTGCCTCTCCATTCAGTCTTTCAGCCTTTTGACTAGGTAGAAGAGTCAACACCATGAGAGTTAAACCACCAAACTCAAACCATGACTAATAGCTAAGAAATATCTTGAGAATGCCTGAAAGCAAGCCGCACAGAAATAGCTGCTAAACTGGCATATTTTTACCCCAAAGGCAGGTACAGCAATCATAAACCAAACAATTCCTGTCAACAGGTAACTGGCACCTCCTCCTTTCTACCCAAGTGATTCAGTAGACTGTCTGCAGAGAAAGTTTACCCCTGTGCTAAGTGCAATCATAAGCTGCAGAGGACAAATATAAAACACAACATTCACTAAACCGAAGAAATTCTTTCAAATACAATCAAATAATTCAGTTCATATACCTCCTCTCCTTTCTCATACCATTACATGATATTTCATGGTGCTTCGTTTTGTTTTCCTGTGTGCAAAATGGCAGAGAGAAAATAATTTACTTTGGCAAGCAAGAAACAAGCAAGGAAGAAATTCAGACCACAGCGCAAGACTTGGCATGATTATCATTTCACATGTGACAATTTACAACATATTCTGGTAAACCAATCACTTGAGTAGCTAGGAAATTTACTTAACACCTCAAAATAAAATAAAAGGCCATGATAGATTCTTACCAGATATACATCAGCTGAACCACATCCATGCCATAGTCTTTGGAGCAAGTACACAAGACTAGCTTTCACTTACAACAGTAACCAAAAACCTTTACTCCGATATAAACTCCTAGGACAACCAGACTCTGCTCTCAGGATCTGCCGAAAGAAATCCCAACACTCTACTTTCAAGTTACAGTTGTCAGACAGCATCATACCAAAAAGAGAAAAATGAGGATGTGTCTTTCCTCAAACTCAATGCTTGTCCTTTGGAGACGTTTTAAAATCCTTTCAATTGTCTCTAGAAGACTGGCCTTCCCCCTCCGCTTTTTGGTTTCAGATGACAACAGATTTGTCTAAACCTGCAATTAAAGTTTTAGCTTCAGTGGTGGCATCTGATAATGAAGGAGCACAAATAAACCGAATAATGAGCGTGTGCTTCATGTTCCACAAAAGGCCACGAAACACTAAAATCTTAAAGTAGTCAGACAAACATATGGAATCCATTTTTCCTATTTATAATCCCATTACCCATACAGCTATTCATTTACACCATTTCAGCACAACGACGTGCTGGCTATGTTGGAAGAGACGCACAGACTGACATCTTGCGCAGCTCTTTGCTCCCCCATGAGAAGGACATGATGTACAATAACACGATACGTCTCGAAGAAGACTGGAGACAACTTCACCAAACAAGAGAAGCAAAAGCAGCATTTCACTCAGATGCACTGGGGAACACGGATTTCCAAATTTTGCCCATGGAACATGCACCTTTACATTTCACAAACTCTACACAAATGCCATAGAAAAGCCTAGAATTTCTTTCTTAATTACACATGAATGTATACACACACCCCCTCAGTGTGAATGACTAAGAGCACAAAAAACATTCTTTCTGTAGAGCTGAATCCTACCATCCTTGCTACAAAGAACAGCTTTTGGAAAATAATAAGCTGGAGTTCACAGGACAGCTGTAATGATACAAGGGTTTATTAATATGCATTTCTCCAACAGGCATGATAAAAGATACAGATCCCTACCACAACATTAATTGATTACCCAACTATTAGCTTCAGACCTACAATGGATCTAACTGCTTTAAAGCATCCCAAAAGCCGATGGCTAGCTTTAAAGGTAACAAAATCTGCCTATCTGCACTACTCTAAAGAGTTTAGAAGAGAATTATTTGTGTGCGTATATATACACACACGCATATACGTGTATGTGCTTATTAATCAGGTTTGTGTATGCGCTTAACTGCGTGACAAGGAAAATAACAAAAATGAATGTTGTATCAAGTGTATCACCAATCTGAAATGTTACCTGTCCATACAGTGCAGGCACACATGACTTTTCACAGGGTTGGCAATTTTATATACTGGCTATAACAATTGCATTGAATTGGGTTGTGATGTTTTTTTTTGTAAAGCATCGAGTTAAAAAAGCCATGGTATGAACAAAAAAAATCTTGTTACTCTTTTAAGCTCAAATATAAGGTTTAGTCCCTCAAAAGACTTATTTTACATTATTTTTTTTTCTCCCAACAAAACCCCAAAAGAGAGAGACTGGCAAAATGCAAGCTATGTGAGTAAAAGGCAAGGAATGTCCAATATTTCTCTTCCAATAGTCAAGGCTATTGTTCTTTCAACAAACACCATCAGTTGTTTCATGTCCTTGGCTTGCCAGGTTTTGAGGAATAGCATCAGTCTGTCCCCCAATCCCCTAAACAGTTAAAGCTATAGGCAATATTGCAGTCAAGCTAGTGACCAGCAGCTGCTGCAACAGCAACGTTGCACACTACATAGTCAAAAAGGTAAAATGCAATTTGGATCGACCTTGAAAGGAAGGAGGAAAAGAAGGGAAAAAAAGGAAAAGAAAAAAAAAAAAACCAAAACACCACAAACCGAGTCACACAGTAATAAGCACTCAAAAAAAAAAAAAAAGGTACATTTTACCCAAAAAAAAAAAAAAAACCCAAACCAAAACCACAACCAAACAAAAATTATCTGCATGGTATCATGAAAGAAGCAGCAGTGGAAAGAAGCCAGAGGTAACCCTGCCATGAATTAAGGCTCTAATCATATAGAGTGGTAGATGTGTCATTGCAACTCAACCAGCATTCAGTTGCAGCTTTGACAGTTAATTTATATAATGCTGTAGTCAGGCTACAAATGTTAATGGGAAAGTAATTTTATTAATAAGAAAAGATAACTTATCATTTCAGAACTGCAGCTAGATCAATGTGCTTCAAACCAAAAGTCTGGAGAAGTCAGCCTCCCTTCACCACACACAGACGCCTACATCGAATGTCCCATGTGTTAAATTTGCCACAGAAGCGTGATGTGTGTATGTGCATGCATTGCCATACGCATGTGTATATCCTGCCTTAATTTTTCCCCCCCAAAAGGACGTTCGTTTATTGACTGAAACTGTTAATCCGTGGTTGTGAGGTCACACTTCAGAATGGTATGTCTTCCCCCACCAGTTTTTTGTTTGCTTGTTTTTAAAGAATATAGTGTCCTTAAAGGGTATGCAAACTTTCAGTTTAGGGCTTTGTTACTGTCCCTTGGTCACACAGGAAATCTTTTCAGAGCACACTATTATACAATAGCATTGGGGGGGGGGGAAAAAATAAAGCTATAATTAACTAACTCATGGCCAGGTAGCATCGACTTCAGTCAGCCTCTTTAGGAGAGGCAGGCCTGCTTTACAGTCTGTTGGCGGTCTACAAATTAAGACGAAAGAAAAAGGAAGAGTCCATGTTTGGATACGCTCCACAGGAGTAGTTACCCTGTATTTCTAGACTTTTAAAATGCAACTGAGTACAACTGTATCATCTTCGACATTTTATGAAATATTAAATGCAATGCAATTGACTGAAACAAACTCCACCAGCTTCACAGTAGGTTAGCTCCGAGCTTTCTTTTCTCTGAGCTCCACATCATCTCCTCCTCTAAAAGTTTGAGTTGCCACAGCTTTTCTAACAACAAAATGCTTTACGCTCCGAATAAACTGTAGAAATCACTAGAAGAGCAACCAAAACAGTGCTTCGTGCCTGATGCTGTCCAGAGCAATCTTTATCCCATGCCATAATAAACACAGTACCTGCCCAGTGTTACGACAGCGTTAACAGCACCGGTCTCCCCAAACAATAAAAGGAATTAGCCGACGCCAGCAGCCCTCGGGGGGGAAAAAAAAAAAATAAATAAAAACCCCTAATGAAATGAAAGGAAGGACAGACAGTAACCTTCTTGCCTCTCTCACGCCTGCTTTCTGCCTACCATCTCGGTTCTGCGTGACACCAAACCCGAGAAACCAACGGAAAAATCACTTAAGAGCAAAGGCGAGCCCGCAATTTGCGCCGCTCCGCTCTCCGTCACCCGCCCAGTCCCAACCCCATCGACCCCTACCTTGGTTTGGAGATAGTGGGGGTAGTAATAGGTGTACTGGGGGTACATTGGCTGCTGGTCCAGGCGTTTGCCCATGTAGCTGGAGTCCTTCTGGCTGGTGCAGGGAACTCGTTGGCAGGGTATAGTGCCCCAGGGCCTTTTCTTCCTCTCACGCCGCTATTCCTGACAGCGCGGCCGACGGAGGAGGCTGCCGAGACTTCCTCGCCGTCTACCGAGCGCTACTTCCAGCGCAGCCGAAAACGCACCCACACGCACATAAATGTGGGGGGGGTGCGGGTGCCTGTATGCACGGGGCGGGCAAGCTGGAAACCCCCTACCCGTCTGCCCGCAGCGGAGCAGCCCGCCTCCCCGGCTGGCAGCAGCGTGCCTCCGGTGGTGCCCGCTAACCGGCTCGGGAAGGGAAACGTCCTGCGAGAGGAGGCGAGGAGACAGTGCAACTCCAGACCTCCGCAGAGCCGCCCGCCCGCTCTTCTCGTCCTCTTCTCGGCTCGCCTCGCTGTCGAGCCCTCCCCTCTCGCTCCCCACCCACCCCCCTTCCAAAAAAAAAAAAAAAAAAGAAGAAACCCAAAAAAACCAAAACCAAACAAAAACAAAAATTTAAAAAAAAAAGGAAAAAAAAAAAGAAAATAAAAAAAGGGGGGGGTGGGGAGGGAAAGAGCCTTCCCCAGCCTAGTTGCCGCTGCCTCCCTTACGGAGTGACATGGTGCTCAGAGCTCGTCCTGTCTTTCATTCAAACCCCCTCCGCGCCGCGCCGCCGGTGGGAGGGACCTCGGCGCGCCGCTCCCCCGGGAGGCCGGCGCAGGCCGCGCCACCGCCTCCACGACGCGACCGCCCTCGCCACCGCGCCCGCGGCTCCCCGCGCCCCGCCGCCCGGCCCCCTCCTGCACCCGCCCCGCCTCGCCCCTAGCCGCCGGCCTGCCGAAGCTGGGAGCGCCGAAAAGCGGCCGTGGGAGCCGGGGAATCCTAACGCCGGGGGGCGGAGTGTTGGGGGGGTAGAGAAGCCCCACGACGCATTCTTTTTTTTTTTTTTTTTTTTTTTTTTCCCCTGAAAGAAACAGGCGGGGGAAGGTCACGGAGCCTGCTCGCCGAGCGGGGAAGTCATCGTCCTCCCCGCCAGGCCCCCCGCAGAAAACTACTCGTACCGTCATCCGGCACTTCGCGGAGAGGCAACCCGGGGACAGACATATTAAATACATACTTTGTTAGACCGCTTATATAAGACTTGGTTTGAAGTTGGAACAAAATGGAGGAAGAGGGTAAAAAAGAAACTCTCCCTGCCTGACTTAAGGGTGCTTGCAGCCCGGCGTCTTAAAATGCCACGGTACCACGGGAGTTACCGACAGCTCCGTTTGCCCCCAGCACGGGAGGGCTCCCCCTGTCGCAGCAGCGCCCCACGGCCTCCGCGCGCAGGCGAGGTGTGACACCCGCACCGCACCGTCGGGGAGCCGCACACCTGCTGCAGATCCCAGGCGTGCTGGACCGGTGTCAGCGCAGCCCTCCCCAATACCGACTCTCCAAAAGACTCGTAGGAAGGGGATGTCTTGCAAAGGGACTATAAATCAGCAGTAAGAAGCGTGCGAGTAACAAAAACGGTTCTTCTTGTACACAAATCCCAGCGTTTCTCTTTTTTTCTTTTCTTTTGTTTTTAAATCACTTACTCCTTTAACACGTCATCACATTCCTGGGCCTTTCTACAGTGGCTCTGCCTATTCGGGGGGTGAAGAGGGGAGTAAAACGGGGGGGGGGAGCAGTTTCCTTTTGTTTTTATTTAAATCATCGGTAGTATTGCAGCAGTGTTGTCAGCTGCTGTATTATCAACCAAATTGCTTGGGGGGGGGGGGGGAGCAGCAAATTATATAAAGAATTTCTTTAAAGGGACACTTCTCAAGGCTGGTAGAGCTAAAATTAGACTTTCCAGCTGTGTTTTGGTTTGTGGGCACGTGCTTGCACATGACAGGAACATGGAAATATCATGCTTTACTCTGGCACTTTTCTGTTCTTGTAAAGAGAGGATGGATGTTACGGGTCCTACAACTGCCCTACAGCCAGTTACCTCACGGGCAAAACCAGGCAGCCAAAGGAAACAGGCAGTTTGGGAAGCCGTGCATGTGCTCCAAGCACTGCCTTGGTGTCTGTGTATGCTGTACTTTAATCACCAGGCATTAACAATTGTTGGTATTTAGGTGCCAGTCCTGTGCCATATAGTGAGAACAACATACCATGCTTACACAGGTATTTGCACCCTGTTTCAGGAGAAAAGCTTTTGCAAAACTAGTGCTCTGTTCCCACAGCCTTGTACAGACATAGACACACAACGGTGGAGGTTGGAAGTCACCTCCAGAGATCATGCACAAGAATGCATCTCCAGAGGAGGAGATTCCACAACCTTTCTGGGTAGCCTTTTCCAGTGCTCCATTGTCCTCAAAGGAAATAACATTTTCTTTATATTTAAGTGAAATTTCCTGTGCTCCAGTTTGTGCCCATTGCCCCTTGTCCTATCACTGGGTACAACTGATAAAAGCCCAGCCTCACCCTCCTGACTGCTACCCTTTAGATATTTATAAACGTTTGGTAAGATCTCCTCTCAGTCTTCTCCAGGCTAAAGAGCCCCAAGTCTCTCAACTTTCAAGAGAAATGTTCCAGTCCCCTTATCATCTTTGTGGCCTTCCATTTGACTTTCTTCAGTAGTTCCCCACCTCTCTTGAACTGGGGAACCCAGAAGTGGAGACAACACTTGAGGTGTGACCTCACCAGGGCAGAGTAGAAGGAAAGGAGAACCTCCCTTGACCTGCTGGGCACACTCTTCTCAATGCATCCCAGGATACCATTTGCCATCTTGGCCACGTGGGAACATTGCTGGTTTGTGATGAACCATCTGTCCCCCAGCACTCCCAGGTCCTTCTCCATACAGCTGCTTCCCAGCAGGTCCACTTCTAATCTGTGCAGGTGCATGGGGTTGTTCCTCTCTAGGTACAGGACCCTACACTTGCCCTTGTCATCCTTGTTGTACCTTTGCCCAGTGCTCCAGCCTGTCCAGGTTTCATTCAATGGCAGCACAGCCTTCAGGTGTGTCAGTCATTCCTCCCATTTTTGTGACATCAGCAAACTTGCTGCAAGTACACTCTGTCTTCATCCAGGTCATTGATGAAGACATTGAACAAGACTGGACCCAGTACTGACCTCTGGGGAACACCATTAGCCACAGGCCTCCAATGGGAACCTTGCAACATTGATCACAACCCTCTGTGCTCTGTTGTTCAGCCAGTTCTCAATCCACCTCTTTGTCTGCTCATCTAACCCACAATTCATAAGCCCACCTGTGAAGACGTTACAGGAGAGTGTCAAAAGCCTTGTTGAAGTAGAAGTAGACAACATCCATTGCCCTTGCCTCATCTATCCAGCTAGTCACACCATCACAGAAGGCTATCCAATTGGTCAAGCATGATTCCTAAACCCATGCTGACTCCTCATAAAGATGCTTAGAGATGTGCTTAGACCTTAGAGCTCCAGAATGAGCTGTTCTATCACCTTTCCAGGGATGGAAGTGAGGCTGACTGGTCTGCAGTTTCCTGGGTCTTCCTTCTTGCCCTGGTGCAACTAGGTGCCCCTGTGCATCCCAAGGAGCACTGTGAAGCACTACCACACCACACTGTCACTGCCCCTGCTTCCCAGTCTGCTGAAACAGTTTCAGAGGAAAGGCCTTGTTAGATAAACTACTGAGTATTTTCAACTCCCAACTGAAGTCCAAGCTGACCAGGACCATGTGGTCCCTCAGTAGCTCAGAGCAGAGGTGAATGAAGAATTAAGGTAGTAATGGGAGGAGAAGCCTACAATTCCTGGTATCCAGCCATATGGTTTGTATTGCTGCTGAGCTTTAAATACATTGTCTCTCAAGGTAGTGCCTACTCTTGCTTAAGCCCTTTTTACTCCACCCACTGCTTTCCCGAGGGTGAGATAGACTGAGGGTTGATATCTGCAGAAGCAAATAGTGATTACTTGACAGTACATGATACTTTGAGCCTGACAACTTTCAGATTGTTCTTTCAACTGCCAGAATTAAGTTGTTGTGCTTCTCTCCCCACCTTCTCACTTCTCCCTCAGGATATTAACACAGTTTTTCTTGCTGAGCAGTTTGCTTGTAGAAATAGATGTAACCAGATTTGGAGGAAGAAAGAACCTGCATGTGTAGGGTGAAATAAAGGAAATACCAGGGAAGCAGAAAACCCCACATTCTGACCAAGAGATCTATCTGAGCATTATTTGTAGTCCAGAAAGGACCATTTTGTCTATGCCACATTACACCATAAAATTCCATTGCGAGATTTACACACACCCCTCTCTCCCCCCCATCAGATGCAGTGGCCAGTAGCACCAGCAGCTCTCACAACCAGGAAAAGGTTGGGAGAAGGAGAAGCTCAGCTGTTACCTGAGTCAAAGCTCCACCCTTCTTCTGCCTTCTCTCAGAAGAAGTTTTAAATGTGCAGATGGTTTAGATTTCCCTTTGCACCCATAATCCTGTCAAGGTGCTGAGCACTCTCTGCTGCTTGTTCCAAGTGCTCAGCACTTTGCATGTTTGAGCCTTCAGACACACAGTATAGACTGGAAGCAGCAAAAATAGGAATTCAATATAGAAGAGTGGGGGGCAAGGGGAGGCAATATAGCACAGCACAAATACAAATGAACAGCCACAAAAGCAGATTTAGATAGCACACAACCTCTGAACAAATGCTAGTGCTGGAAAATGGAAAATTTCCATTTGCAAAACAGAGACATCAAAAAGATCATCTGTGACTTGGGAGCACATTGTTTAAATAGAATCCCCTTCATTTTCTGGCCTGTGCATTTGAATAACTGAATCCACTTGCAAACTGAGATAGCAGTTTGCCTACCAAGTGTTAAGTATAAATGTTCCTCAAAAGAAAAGACAAGCTGTTGGATCCCAGTGAGCAACAGCAAGCAAAATTCACAACTTTTTTTCCTCCTATTGGAGGCTCCTTGTCAATTTCAAGGCAGGGCCAGGTGCAGTGGTCCAGCAAGCAAGGCGAGTTCCACCACACCTCCAAGAGTGATGTCACAAGACAGGCAAGCAATACAGATCTCTTCAATGGGGAATTTAGAAATGAAACAAAACAAATGGGAACATATCAACTGCAAAGCAGATGGCCAAATACATTCAAAGGCAGGCTCCAAAGAATATTAACTCGTCAACAACCAAAGCTGAGGATTAGAAACCTAGAGTTAGCTGACAGGAAAAGGGAGGGGAGGGGGGAAAAAAAGAAAAGAAGAAGAAGAGAATGCTTTCCCTGGCAGCCTGAAGTACAGAAATTACATGTTTGGATGTATTTTTACCTTTCATAAAATGCAGATTTCTTCGTTTGCAAAAAACGAGTTAGAAGAAAAAAAACCAGACATCTAGTAGAAGATGATCATTCAAGAACACTTATGTGGTGGGTTGAAGTTTCCCCCCCGCATCATTAACTTTGCCAGACCAGCTCACTAGGAAGCAAATGGAAGCTGTATTTACAAGCAAAAACTACACTCTATGATGGAATGTAATGAATATGTATGAAATATACAGTACTTACAATATTATACAGATATTTGCAATTCACAAACAACATGAAAAGCCTCCTGGTCAGAGACCAGGGAAGCCATTCCACTGCCCCCCCACCTCCTGTCCCAAAGGGAGAAAAGGGGCAGAGAGAAAGCAGAGGTTAGACTTATCAAGATAATTCAGCCAGGGTCAGCCAGAAGCAGATTACTCTCTCCCGAGTGAAGGAAGCAGAGATCAGAAAAGAGAAAGAATTGTTTTGGTAGAGCCACTCATTTACTAGACATTTTCTCCAATGAAATTGTTTAGAATAATCTTTAGTTTTCCTTTTTAAACCCAATAGTGATTTATTTATATTTTTCTACTTTTCTGCTCAAATTCTGTAACAAAATTTTTAACAGCATAGCCTAAACCCACCACAACTTGTTTGCTAAAATACCATTCTACTCATACTTCTTTTGTTTTGTTTTGTTTTGTTTCCTAATAAGTTTTTTACCTATCCTGTGAAGAACTTGTATGGTCACAGATATTAGAACAAGGGAGCAATCTGATCATTTTATAGTTTCTTGCTCTCAAACAGTGACAATACATCTTCTGGAAGTATTAACTTTTTTGTAAGATTGTGTCCAAATTACCTAAGTCAGAACTAGGGAAAATTTGGTCATTAGGTGGCTGAAATACAGCTACCACTCAGTTTAGGAAAGATGTTGAGTTGCTGGAATGTGTCCAGAGAAGGGCAACAAAGCTGGGGAGGGGTTTGGAGCACAAGCCCTGTGAGGAGAGGCTGAGGGAGCTGGGGTTGCTTAGCCTGGAAAAGAGGAGGCTCAGGGCAGACCTTATTGCTGTCTACAATTACCTGAAGGGAGGTTGTAGCCAGGTGGGTGTTGGTCTGTTCTCCCAGGCAACCAGCACCAGAACCAGAGGACACAGTCTCAAGCTGCACCAGGGGAGGTTTAGACTGGCTGTTAGGAAGAAGTTCTTCACAGAAAGAGTGATTGGCCATTGGAATGGGCTGCCCAGGGAGGTGGTGGAGTCACCATCCCTGGAGGTGTTTAGGAAGAAACTGAAAGGGGTGCTTGGTGCCATGGTTTAGTTGATTAGATAGTGTTGGATGATAGGTTGGACTTGATGATCTCAAAGGTCTTTTCCAACCTCATTAATTCTATTCTGTTCTTTTCTATTCTATTCTAAAGCAATTTAATAGGTTAAAGGAAAAAAAAGAAAAAAGAAAAAGAGAAAAAAAAAAAAGAAGAAAAAGGAAAAAGGATCTTGGGCTTACATTTGTGACACTATCGCTCTGCTTTCCTTCTCTCTATTTACTCATTAAAGCTATTTCAAAGGAGACCACAGTGATGCTTGTTTGCAATGAGTTACAAGAAGAATACTGATTTTATTTCTACATCTGTCAGCTCCTTCAATCCAGGTACCTTGAAGCTACATTGATGAACACAGAATCCTACTATTCAATAGTTCATTAATTAAGCTTAGTTGCCTAAGGATATCTAGCTGAATTTCTAAGAAGTGCTATAGCCAGGTGCAACCACCAGTAAAGCACGTGATAACCACGGGGTGAAAAAGACACAGAGGCACAAAACCCCATCATTAAGTATCCATGATTGACAGACAAAATCTGAAGTGGAGGGCACCACCATTTTCAGATACCCTCTCACAAAACACCAGAAGGGTGGCTTTCCCCACACTCACACACTTTCTGCCTCCATGAAAAATGGGCCAGAGTTAATGCATGAGATTTCAGACAACTGTGAAATCTTTCTTTTTATCTATCTATCTATCTAATCTATCCATCTACCTGTCCATCCATCCATCTTTCTTTCTATCTAACTTTCTATCTATCTATCATTAGATTTAATTACTTTTCACTTTATCATCTTCTGTCTTAATTCTGTGGGGCTCAGACAGCAGCAAACTGAAAAATGTTGTGAAAAAAAGTGAGCAAAAAGTGAGCATTCACTGCTACTAAACAGTTTTCTTGAGCTTAGAGAAAAGGAGACTGAGAGGTGACCTCATCAATGTTTATAAATATGTAATGGGTGAGTCCCAAGGGGATGGAGCCAGGCTCTTCTCAGTGGTGCCAAATGGCAGGGCAAGGGGCTATGGGTGGAAGTTGAGGCATAGGAAGTTTCACGTAAATATGAGGAAAATTTTTTTCACTGTGAGGGTGACAGAATACTGGAACAGGCTGCCAGGGGGGTTGTGGAATCTCCCTCTCTGGAGATATGCAAATGCATTGCCTGGATGCATTCCTGTGTGATCCGGTGCAGGTGATCCTGGCAGGGGAGTTGGACTGGATGATCTTTTGAGGTTCCTTCCAGCCCCTGCAATTCTGTGATTCTTTGAAATAGTTTCTGTTTTCCACCTGATATAATCTTTTTACCTGCACAAGCAAATGAAACAAGCATCTAGTTGTACAGATGGCCCAAAATTATGTGTTAAGGTTCTCTTTCTGCAGATGTTGGTGGATACAACCAAAGTAAGTAAGGTTTTCTCATTCTTTTATCTACAGTCTTTTTCCTACACATCTCAGAATGTTTTGCAAGCATTAATTCATTCTGTGATGTCAAAGAGAATCAAGTAAGAGGACCAGTCAGTGGCAATGCTCCAGCTGTCACCAAGAATGTTAGGTCCCTCTCTCCTCCCAACCCCTTCACTGCATGGTAAAGGTTAAAGCAAATAAAACTGATGTGGAAAAGGACTGCTGCCTCTTTTCAGTTGAGGGTCATGAGGAGAGAAAACAGTGCAATGGCAGAAGAATGCAAGGTGAAAAAACAGGACAGGAACATTGACTGACATGCATTACTGCTGTATCCTTTAATATGATTTCCAATCAATAATTTAGGGCTTTCAAAAAACACCAGGATTTTTCACAGGCTAGAATACATGCCTTTCAAAGGTGATATTTTCTATAGGAGCCCCACATCTCCAGTTAGTAAACACTATGTCTGTTCCCAAGTCTAAATGCTTAGGATAAAAAGGGCAAACAAACCCCCAGAGAGTAAGAGGGCTAACCAAGGCCATTTCACTCTTGCAATACATTAACTTAATACTACCAGCATCACATGTGGTATGTTTTCAGAAGGAGAAAACTCTCCACTTTCCACCTTTGTCCCTCCAAATTCCTGCTTATTAGCCACTTTCCCCACCCTCTGTTTACTTAAAATTGGATTGCAATCACAGAACATGAGATTTTTTTTTTCCTTAAGGAAGTTTATTTCTGAAGGTAATGGGGAGATGTAAACATACTGCCTGTTTACAGAGGCTCATAAACACATAAGCGCACAGGCAATTAATTGTCATTGAGAGAGTTCCAGCAAACAGAAAATCCTAGCTTTTTAGGGCATGTTTAACTGAATGTACACCCATCATGTACTGAATTACTTAGTGAGATATTAATTTTGTGCTCCAGCTGAGGGTAATCACAGAACAAACTGCGATATTCAAGTTGCTTTATGAAATTATAGTGAGGGTAAGCTTAGGAACAAAGGCCAGCAGGAGTCTAGCCTTTCAACTTGAAAGGAATTATCTTTTCCTCTAATTGAAGTGAGGGCTGATTTGCTTTGTTTTTCTCTTTCCTTCCTCTTGCTAGATGTCCAACAACACTCCTTGGCTGAAGTCTCCTTGCCTTGCAATGGGACTATCATGGGTAAAGCCATGAGTGTCATCTGACTGAGAAAGTTTACTAATGCACCAGTATCCTCAACAACTATAGCTATACCCATCTAACTCCTCATAAGCTCAGAAAGCCTAGAAGTCTGAGTCCTGTTTTCTTGATAGTACTTCTCCTGACCTACACCATGACATTGGACAAAAACCTTGTTTTAATCCCTCCCTTCCAGTTCCAGTCTCATGAACTTCAACTGAAAGCTCTGTGGTGGGAACAAGCTGGGTTTGCAGTACCACAGAGGAACCTTGATTTTGGTAGGGCACCAAAAAACCACATGATCAGAAATATGTAATAATATATATAAACAGCTTGCTCTTCTGCCATCCAATCAGCTACTGTTAGAGAACTCACAGGCTGTGGCATTTTTTTGCATGGGAAAAAGTTAACAATGCATAAGAACAGAGGGTCATTTCAGGCTACATTCCATCACTATCAAATATAATACTTTCTGCATTCTCCTTATCCTCCCCAGCGTGCCAAGGCACATTTCTTCTTCTCTCTTTCATATCTGGCAGGCTTATTTCCCACTAAATAACTCTTCATCCTAAGACAAGAAAGATATGGGCATGCTGGAACATGTCCAGAGAAGGGCCACAAGGATGATCAGAGTACTGGAGCTCCTCTCCTATGGAGACAGGATGTGAGAGTTGGGGTTGTTCAGTTTGGAGAAAAGAAAGCTCTGAGGAGACCTTATTGTGACCTTATGGTATCTTAAGGGGGCCTACAAGAAAGCTAGTGAGGGACTTTTCAGGATGTTGGGTAGTGATAGGACATAGGGGAATGGATCCAAGCTAGAGGAGGGAAGCTTTAGATTAGCTATTAGGAAGAAGCTTTTCATCATAAGGGTGGGGAGACACTGGAACAGGTTGCTCAAAGAGGTGGGCATCCCTGGAATTTTTTAAGGCCAGGGTGGATGTGGCTCTGGGCAACCTGATCTAGTGGAAAATGTCCCTGCCCATGGCAGGAGGGTTGGACCTAGGTGATCCTTGAGGTCCCTTCTGACCCTGACAATTCTATGATTCTATGATAATGCTGCTGTAAATAAGACCTGAAGGAGCCTTTGCTCAGAATTTGAATCTCATCTGCTACTAACCCCCCTTCTACAATGCAGCAATTATGGCACTACCCTTGCAATTTAGCTCAAAACTTCATTTAAAAGTGCTGCAAAAATATTTTTTCACTATGACTATTGTAAATGTTGCAGTTTTGATGAAATCTGAAAATATGACCTTTTTTCTTTCTTTTTTTCTTTTGATTTTTTTTTCATACAAATTCTGCCATAACCCAGCTGCAATTAAAATAAAAAATGTCCTTTTTATCTATAGATGTAGGAAAATCATGAAATACCACTATTTGAATCAATTTCCACAGAAATATGTTGACCAGTTTTTTGTTTAAAATTTAAATCATGACTGGGAAAAACAATCTACACTTTAGCTCACCACAGGAAGCCCTACAGTAAACCAGCCCAAAGTAATTTATAAGTAAAGAAAAAAATACAGGTTATGAGAAACTGTAATCTGCAGGCACAACAGCATGCTATTCTTCTCCTTCTACACCTAAATACAACTGGGAAGTGAAGAGGAAAGCACATAAAAAGACTTTCTAGGAACTCTAGTGCCTTGTTATCAACATGTAAAGCTTCCCTATGACATTACAAGCAAAATTTTAAGTGTCCACTAAATATGGAATCAAAAGATTGTGTGTAGCGATTCCCAGCGGAGTGGGAAATTCCAGCTCTCAAATTTTGTCTTGCACAGACGCGGAGAAAATGCATTACAAATGGAGAAGTACAGTACTGGGAGCTGAGTAAAAAGTTTCACATGCAGGTAAACTGGAGATCTGAAACAACCATTCCCTGATTTTCAAACCAGTTTGCTCTTTTATAGGAATAATGGCTTTTTTTTTGCTTTTTTTTCCCCTCTTTTTTTTTTTTTTTTTTTTTTTTTTTTTTTTTTTTTTTTTTTGGTAATGAACAGCTTCCACTTACCACAGAACCCGTGCAACCTGCTGTGCAAAATCAAACCCTATGTCACACCAGATTACTGTCCATGATAACCAAAGAAAATGTATTGAACTGAATATATTTGTTTCAGGAAATCTGTATTTTGTCAGCTGCAATGTAGCTCATTGTCCATTAAATGGTATCAAGCCCATGCTGAACAGAGCATGCTGTTGAAGTGTTTAAACTCCCAATCCTACACTTGTCAACTTTCTAGAACAAAAGGGAGGGTGATACCTGACATCTAACAAAAACAGAGGTAGGACTGCCACTTTCCTGTACCAGAAAAATTCTGTGGGTAAGAGATCATTTAGCTCCTGCAAACAGAATAATGCTAATTATAGCTCAAATCTTCTCTGTTTCCCTCTACCATTTTCCCCTTTTCCTTCCTTTCCCCAATGCATCTTGTTCATCAAATATGTTTTGCCTTAAAAAAAAAAAAATTAAATCTCATCAAATCTCTACATTCTTCTTCAGTTATCTGCTTTGAGAATAATTTGACTGCTGCCTTTTATATATTCCAGCTGGAGTTTTTAATAAAGTACAGACTCAAGGCTACTGTATTTTTATTAGGAAATGGTGGAAACTTTATCACGATTTCTACTCACATTCAGCAAACACTCTTCCCTATTGTTCTACCCTATTTGCCTCTCCCAACATCCTGTTCCCAAAACATTTTTATTCTGTAGTCCTTCATCTATTTTATCTCCACTTCATTCCTGTCCTCACCTAACCCTTCTCTTGCCACCACAAGTACTTTCTCTCTCTTAACCCTTTTTTTTTCCTTTTTCCCCTGTTCCTCAGTCACAGATCCTTTAGGCTCCACTGATGTTTTCTTACTCACATCACAGTTACTTGAATGTTGAACCAAAATATTCATGGAGAGGAAAAAAAAGATATCACTGAGGTATTCTTTTTAACTTGGAAATCCATTGTGCTAGATGCGAGGACAAAACACTGTGTGCCATAAACATCTAAATTTACGTCAGCTGAAGTGCCTCAGCAGGGTAACTCAGGGACAGAGTTAGGAAGTTTAAAACATAATAGTAGGAGAGGATATTAAGTTCATTAACAGTAGAAGAATAGAATAGAATAGAATAGAATAGAATAGAATAGAATAGAATAGAATAGAATAGACCAGACCAGGTTGGAAGAGACCTTCAAGATCATCACATTCAACCCATCCTCCAACACCACCTAATCAACTAAACCATGCAACCAAGCACCCTATCAAGTCTCCTCCTAAACACCTCCAATGATGGTGACTCCACCACTTCCCCAGGCAGCCCATTCCAATGGCCAATCACTCTCTCTCTGTAGAATTTCTTCATAACATCCAGCCTAAACCTACCCTGGTGCAACTTGAGACTGTGTCCTCTTGTTCTGGTGCTGGTTGCCTGGGAGAACAGACCAACCCCCACCTGTCTACAACCTCCCTTCAGGTAGTTGTAGAGAGCAATAAGGTCTCCCCTGAGCCTCCTGTTCTCCAGGCTACACAATCCCAACTCCCTCAGCCTCTCTTCATAAGGCATGTGTTCCAAACCCCTCACCAACTTTGTTGCCCTTCTCTGGACACGTTCCAGCAACTCAACATCTTTCCTAAACTGAGGGGCCCAGAACAAAGAATTAGTCTCATAAAGTGAAGATCCAGTGAATCTCACCTCTTCCTAGCTTCCTGTCGATAAAAGGATCTGAAGACATTTCGGCTAAGTAGAGATGCACACAGCTTCCCTTCTGCTCAATTGCAAGTTACACACCCCTGACATCAACACACTTATCTTTCAATCATCTTGCAGTAGCAAAATGTATCAGTTTAAAAACATAAAACCAGCCTTTGCCAAAGATTTCTCACCTCACATACAACACTGTAAGAATGAGGAGAAAAATCTAAAAGCAAAGGAGAGTGAAATGTTTTGACACATTTTTCCCCAAAATAATGACACAGAAATATCAACACTGATAATTAGTGGTTTGGCCATTTGGTACATTCCCAACAAGCAAAGGTAGATGTTTCTATACTGTGTAGAAGTTGTAGGAGGAAAAACAAATCAAAACAAAAACCCAAAACAAACCAAGTGTAACTTCATTTAATTTGGGAGCTGTATTTTAGCCATAGGCATTCCTTTGTGCTAGTCATATTTTATCAGAAGGGCCAGCAGAGTTCAATCACTGGGGGGGTTTCATGTTTCCCTCCCAGGCCTCCATTTGACTAAACTACTGGTTTGTTAGGTCTCTACAGTTTCAACTATTTCTATGCTGTAGATCCTTTCAAATTCATGGTGAGAAATTTCAGCCAAAATGTTTGTCCTTTTCTTGTGTCTCAAGATATATACAAGGCTTTTATCCTATGTTGGAATAAAGTGGTGCAAAATGTAAGCAAATATGTCCAAGCTCATCCAGCTTCTTCTCCTTAGATAGTAGCTGGAATAAGGCCAAAGGAAGGCAAAGTTTCTTACTATACATGGAAACAGGACCTGAAATTTGGCCAGATGGGTGCTGGCCAGGTATGGCCAGATAGGCATGTGCCTTTTGCCTTTCTTGGGAAAATTCTCCATGTTTAACCACATGAGAAACATTTGATGTTGCATAAGTTCCTGCATTCCCAGCAAATACCTCCTTAGATTTTCTATATCCGTTTCCCTCCCAGCTTCCACAGACTCTGCAGACAGACAAGGAATGGTAGGAATACCTACCACCTAGCTATCGGGAAGTGTGCACACAGAAACAGAAGCTGTGCAGAGCAGCACTGGTCTGACTTGAGCAGCACAACAGGAGGCAAAGGTGGCAGATATGACAGGAGATGTTGGCACCTAACTCTAGTAGTACTGTGGAGCACTGCCTTAGTGTTTGCAATTATGACACTGCTGTGCTGTTAGGATATTGCCCATCAGTAACTCAGATGAGGAGATGTGGAGGAGGGAGCATAAAAGGAGACCAAGGAGGGAAAAGGGGATATACTTAGGTTATACAGGGACCTGAGGACTGGCATAAAACGAGTCCAGAGTGAGTGAATGTAACGGTCTAGAGTAGAGAAGAATCAAATGAGAACTGGAATTGCTTGTGTGAAATAGGACATAAGATTAAGAATCAACTAAAATTAAGAATTAAAAAGCAGCAGTGATGACAACCAGACAGTTAAGAAGAGCTGAAATGATTTGAGAGGTCCAGAGAGGACAAGAAAGGAGTGAAAAGAGGTGAGAATGGAAAGGGGCTGGGAAATGTACAAGGGAAGAAAAGGACAGCCCTTTCTACCTGCATCCTGACTGTAAACCCCCAGTTCCTGATGTTGACCACTCCTCTGTTGTCAGTAAAGATCATCTATGCCCAGCTGCAAAGTAATTCAGCCCCTTCTAGCTCTGGTCCACAGAGATGATTAAACTCTAATGTTGCCAGACTCTCCATGTCTCTGTGAAAAATAGGAAGATTTCAACCTTGCTGACAATCCATTTGTCAATATGCCACAGGATGGCATTTTCGGGGGGGGGTTTATTATTTTTTTTAAAGCTAAAACCTTTTTTCACACATAAATTGAATTAAAAGAACAAGGGAGAAAATTCCATGTGATCCCACATTTAAGGTTAATAAGTAATAAGATAATTATAATGAATAATAAAAAGATAATGAGTGTTCACAGAGAAGCACATTACGACTGTGAAGATAACCATTACTCTGTAATTTTATACCTTTCAAACACTTGACTTTGCAACCTTAATGCCTTTTTTTTTAACATTGTTTTTGCCTGTGCAATGACATTATGCAATCTCCAGACACCATCTGCAGTCTTCGTATATTCTTGATCTCAAACAAATTTTAGGACTACATGTGAGCAGAGGTGAGTGATTAGCTCATCAAGCAACAGCCAGCAGACAGTAAGGGGCGCATTTGGTTGTTTCCTCTACACACATTCATAATTTCCATCTCAACAGCTGGGATCACACTACAAGCTCTCAGGCTTGGTTTGTTGGCTTTAAAGCCTCTGTGTTTATGACAGTTCCATCAAAATTTCTTGATTCTGCAGTTTGCTTCTCCCATTGGTCTAACAACCTAACTCAAGTTAATGAGGCTTCAGGACACAATTAAATATTTAATGGTTCCATTAGGGTGGTGGCCAGGAGTATGGCATCAACCATTTTCTTCATTCCTTTTCATCTGACACTGCTGATTACTGCAGTTGTACAGTTGTTCAGGTGCTTCCATTGGTAGCAGAGATGTATATTTGCAATATAAATGTAGCAAAAGGCAGAAATTTGTGGAAACAGCTCAGTGACTCTACTATCTGTGAAGTACACTTTTGCATTTCCAGCTGCATGACACTGGAGCAGTCCTTGCAGTCTGAGTGAGAAAGGAGAGTTAATGCTAAACAATAATAGATAAGAGCTAGTTTCTACTCAGCACTCTTCAAACAGCAAGAGAAACATGCCTTACATGTAAAGTGAGAGATCAGGTAGGAGGAAACAGTAATGAAGAATGATAGGGCAAATGAAAGACCCTCTGCATGCCTCTCTGAGTTGCTCTTTTCTATTATTAAGTTTTTTTGGCTATAAGAGAAAGGTGACAGATCCTGTGCTCTTACTGTCACAGCAAATCATTTATTTCCTCAACATTACTAAGAGCAGTGTATGAACATTACAGCTCTAATTTTATGCAATAATTTAGCTGCTGCCTCCTGTTGTGAAGGAGGCACAACGACACCTAAGTCATGAGTTAGCCTTGTAACAGCACTATCCAGCAAAGCAAAAAAAGAACTAAACTAAAAGAACAGCTGATATATATACTTAGGTGCATCACTCCTATAAAGACAAATGAATTCCAACGTGCTAGTTTGCAAAGGACCAACTCTGAACTGAAATGAGAGATGGTTTTCTATATACAAACACTTATATACATGTAACTCATGATCCAATTAGGCAAATAGATGATGGTGTGCCATTGCACACTTCAGTCCCATAGAACTGTCCAGAAGCATCTTGACCTGGTTCAGCAGAGCTCTCTCTTAAGTGTCTCCTGTACCACCTACTAAAAAGAAAAACCCTTCCAGCAGCAAATTTGCAAGCTGCACACCCTGCCACTTGCTGTGCTCCTGTAGCTGTGCTCAGCATGTCGTTCCAGTATACCTTCAGCACTCAGTCCCCAGTTCTGGCCTCAGGCCTGGTGGTTGTTGCACATCTGCCAGCATGAATACCGGTGCCTTTTGGCTGGGGATGAGGTGTCATACCAAGCCTGGGATTTCTGGCATCTGATACTAGGATTTCTACATGAGTCTGAAGGAGCTTCTAATTTTCCACCTTAGTCATTGTATATAACACAACAGAAAGTATATTAAAAGACAATTTGCAAAGTAAACAGCTAAAATTTGTGAAGTACCAGAATTAAAACTGCTTATCCCACCATAACTACCCCTTTAAGCCTCTTCATCAGAATAAAACCAGAAGAATTCCATCTCATTCTAATGTGAGGACCTCTGGCCTTGTTCTCATTGCTAACCAAATTACAAAATATTTCACACTTATTTTCCTATCACTTTTTAATGTGATACCATATTTATTGCACAGTCTTCAAACTCTGCTCTGAAGACAGAATTAATAATGTTTGCCTAGACTCTCGAGCAGGTGTTTTTCACTACAGTGACAGTGTGCTTTCTAATACATGTTAGTTTATCTTCCCAACTCCTAAGGAGATGTTCATCTCCAGCTAACAGGTAGGCAACTGAGGCACATACAAAATTAATTATAAAGTCAGCACTGAGGTTTGGTGCACATTTTAAGGGCCTATACTTTCAGAATACTGTCTTTTATATATGACACCCTGTTCAAAGGTGCTTCAGCTAGGATATATATGCTTCTTGGTCCCAACTCACATGTACACTCAGGGCTTTAGGCAAGCCACCACGCCATGGCTCTACCACAACATGAAAACCTGAAACTGTTTCTCAAATAAGCCTCAAGCATAAAGCGATCACAGTGACTGGTATCAAAAAGACTTTCCTGTAGAGTCAACCCACTGAACTGCAGCAGTGAGCCTTGTGGACATCATGGCAGCCGAGACCTGCTGAACCTTGGCAGGAGGGTGCTTTTTAGAATTGGAATTAACCAGATTGGAAAAGACCTTTGAGATCATGGAGTCCAACCTATCACCCAACACCATCTAATCAACTAAACCATGGCACCAAGCACCCCATCCAGTCTCTTCCTAAACACCTCCAGTGATGGTGACTCCACTGCCTCCCTGGGCAGCCCATTCCAATGGCCAATCACTCTTTCTGGGAAGAACTTCTTCCTAACATCCAGCCTAAACCTCCTCTGGCACAGCTTGAGACTGTGTCCTCTTGTTCTGGTGCTGGTTGCCTGGGAGAACAGGCCAACCCCCTTCTGGCTACAACCTCCCTTCAGGTAGTTGTAGAGAGCAATAAGGTCTCCTCTGAACCTCCTCTTCTCCAGGCTAAACAACCCCAGCTCCCTCAGCCTCTCCTCACACAGCTGTGCTCCAAACCCTTCCCCAGCTTTGTTGCTCTTCTCTGGACATGTTCCAGCATCTCAACATCTTTCCTAAACTGAGGGGCCCAGAACTGGACACAGTACTCAAGATGTGACCAAACCAGTGCTGAGTCCAGGGGCACAATGACTTCCCTGCTACTGCTGGCCACACTATTCCTGATACAGGCCAGGATGCCATTGGCCTTCCTGGCCACCTGGGCACACTGCTGGCTCACGTTCAGCCAACTACCAACCAGTACCCCCAGGTCCTTTTCTGCCTGGTCGCTCTCCAGCCACCCTGACCCCAGCCTGTAGCACTGCATGGGGTTGTTGTGGCCAATGTGTAGAACCTGGCACTTAGATGTGTTAAATCTTATGCTGTTGGATTCTGCCCATCTGCCCAGCCTGTCAAGGTCCCTTTGCAGAGCTCTCCTACCCTCTAACAGATCAACAACTGGCACCAGCTTGATGTTGTGTGCAAATTTACTGATGATGGACTCAACCCCCTCATCCAGAGCACTGAAGGTATTAAACAGGATGGGGCCCAGCACTGATCCCTGGGGGACACCACTAGTGACTGTTTGCCAGCTGGATGTGGCACCATTCACCATCACTCTCTGGGCTCGGCCCTCCAGCCAGTTCCTAACCCAGTGCTGAGTGCTGCTGTCCAAGCCACGAGCTGACAGCTTGGCCAGGAGCTTGCTTTGGGAGACAGTATCAAAGGCCTTGATGAAGTCCAGGTAGACTACATCCACAGTCTTCCCCACATCCAGGTGGTCCAGGTGGTCACTTGGTCACAGAAGGAGATCAGGTTGGTAAGCCTTGGACCCTTCTCAATCTTACTGCTCACTAATCATAATCCCACTCTTACAGCAAGGGAAAATAAAGATTTTTAGTGGGAAAGGATGGGAAACTTTAACAATAAGCAGTTGCGTGAGTCATTTTCTATACATAAAATTAAATACACTGAGCTGTAAAACTATCAGAGAGTGAAGCAATAATTTTACAAACTGGAGAGATAAAATAAGACTCTGAAGGATTAACAGTCACAGTAGATTATCACCTCTATACTAAACTGAGCAATGGATTTTTCTGAATAGGATATTTCTTTATAGCAGAATTATGAGATATTCTTTGTAAAAAGATCTGCAATATCTTGCTATACACATGCCTTTTGTTTTCTTTTGCTGTTTGTTACAGTCACTTAGAAGTAGTGATCTTGACTGAAGACACTGGCACACATTCTTGTTGAGATGTCATAATACAAGGGGGAGGAACAAACCAGCTACATGTGATCTCATTTGGAAACACAGAGCAGAGTTCTCTGCTTGAAGATTTCTGGTCTCTGATGGAATGCAGTGCAACTCAAGTAAGCAAAGCCAGCATTGTGGTTAAGATACTGGACTAAACTTGGAGGATATCTTCTGGTTCCTGGCTCTGCTGCAGACATTCTGTGTGTCCTTGGATAAATGCCTCTTGTGAGGTTAATTTCATGTATGTGCTCATGTACATAGAACAAGTCTCATAAACAGCCTATAAACTTGAAACACTTAAAATAACTTTTTAAGGTGCAATCTCTCATATTTAAGTGAGGGATTGCATGTTCTTTTGGGAAATGTGAAAGCGTTTGCTAGGGCTAAAGGCATGAGATGGGTTTGGATCTATCTCAATTTCAGTGGCATCTGTGTGCACATTTAAATTTGGCATGTGCAGACCATTATGACAAAAAAGAGTCTCCATTTCTCATTTTCTTTCTTGGACTGAGGTTCTTCCAAATTATAGGAAGTCAGTGTGTAGGAAGCAAGGAGAAACATGTATAGATGACGGTATCTTTGAAATATGCACTGGCTCTGTATCCTTTTTGTTCAAAATGCTTGGAAACATCCTGTAAAAATCTGTGTGCATGCACAACAGTTGTAATTACTCACACAGACCCTACTGTAAATCACAGACTTATGTGTACATCTGGAAGTTACATGTCTCAACAGACAAAACACGTGGGGCTACATGGTTCACAAGCAAACTTCTATGGGAAAGGAGGTCCTAGCACAAATGCAGGTTTGCCAAATTTGCTAGATAGTGTGGAATTTGACTGCTTCTGGTGCCACGAGGTCATCTTTAACTAACTTGTTGAAGAGCTGGATAGCCTAGGATTGTTAGATTCTTGTTTGGATCTAGATTGTTAGAAAAAAAGATTCTTAACATAAAAAAGGGAGCAGGCAAACAGACAAACTTAAGGATCTAAGCAAAAGATACCTCCTATGTCCAACTGAAAATCATCTGTTTAGATGATATGCAGATAGAAAACCTGGGACCGCAGCTTCTACAAGAGCTGATAATTCAAATGTAATCACTTGTGTATATATATAAAGAACCCCAAGTAACTATAGTGTTAGGTAGTTGGTCCTTTTTTGGATGGAAGCCTTAGTGTATTAGATTTCAAGTGAATTCAAGTTCATTTAAGGGCAAAATATGTTTATAGAACTGCCCCTGGTCTGTTGGTGAATTAACAGCCTTAGCAATTAGTAGCCAAGTCTTACCAAGCAGTACCCTTTTGCAAGGGAAAGGAGAGAAGACACCACATGAAGAACCAGTGCCCTCTCTTCTTGCCTCTTAGGAATGGTCTGAGCTATTTGTTAAACGCCTCCGCACTGGGATGTCTCGGTAACAATAAGGTCTGTGGCAAAGCAAGAATCTCAATGTTCCCAAGAGCCTGTTAATTACGGCAAGTAAGCTATGTCTGGGGAGCTGAAGTGGAGCAAATGAGTATGTAACAATGTTGCATTGCAATATTAAGACAGTATGAATAACTTTCATCATGCCATGGGATACCTTCCATAAGAAGAATGGTGGTGCTGAAAAAAAAACACACCACAAAACTCTTGGTTCCCGTTTTGTTGGAGGTGAGGATACCGTGACAGCTCAGCAGTAAACTGCATGTAACAATTACTCAGTAACAAGTTTTATAGCAAGTGTGGATAGTTTCTTACTTGTATCCTTCTTTTGGCATTCTTTTTCTCTCTCTCTTTTTTTTTCTTTTAGCTTAATGACAAGGGCATTGCTTATGTTCACTGAAATGCCTCCAAATGCACAAATGCATACAAGCTGTGCTGAGTATCACATTTACCACTGTCTCACGCTGCCCCTATATTGCTATTTTCTATTTTTCAGGGAAATACTTTCAACATACACACACACACACAGGGTAAATCCAAAATGAGGCTTAAATAATCTTGTTCGGGGCAACAGAGAATAATGACTGTGTCTCCAATGAGGGGCATAATTACAACAAGCTGTCAAAGGAAACTTTAAGAAGGTTTTGGGGGCAGGGGGAATTAAAAGCTATTTACCTCTATCAAAGCAGAATGAATAAGGGTAATGAATAATAACCCTGAGAAAATGACAACAACGGGGAAGGTTCTCAGCACCATGAGTGGGAAATTAATCAAGTCTCTCTTTTGTTAACAGGTGTTACACAATAAATTCCCTGTGTTCCAGCCTGAAAAGGCATCCTTAATATCAGAAAACTTCTAATATGAGGCAAACAAGAAAAATGCTACCTTGTCCTTAAAACGCATCCTTTGCAAATGTCTCAAAGCACCTTTCAGTTCAAAACAGTAAAAGAAATTTTGAAGCTCAGTATCTTACAGTGTTTTGATTTCAAAGTATGGAGAAAATGTAATGCCCTACATTAACTGGTAGACAATGGATCCATGACTATGACATCCATTTGGACAACACCCGATGTTTTTCAGGAATCTTCACACTGTACTTAGTGGTGTGCCTGCTAGAGATACACAGATTTGGACATTTGATTACATCTGCAGCAGCACAGTCCCCTAAGCTAGGGAATAGTTGGTTCAAGTCAGAGCAGTACAATGTAGTTGTATAAACAAAAGACTGAAAATCAGGAAATCCTTAATTCTAAAATGGGATCCAACTGTGCCCCTTTTTCCTGCCCACAAAAAAGTTAATGAAGCATCTTAAGTCACCTGCCCTCTCCCCTCCTGCTTAGAAACAGTAGTAGATAACTACCAGTCTCAGTAAAGTGTTGGATGGATTAAATAAATTAACATGGATGATTAAATATGTTCACATCTTTAACACATTTTGAAGAAGAAAAAGACTCTATAAGCATTAAATATTATTGAAGTTGTGAGCAGAAGATCTTTTCAAGGGGGGAATTACTACATTTCCTTTCTTTACGTATCAATTACATACTAATGCAGCAAAACAAAGAATTATTAGATTTGACAGTTCTCAAGGAATAGTTTTCACTGTTACATGTGCTCTTGATTTGACATACAAGTAAAAACATTATTTAGTAGACCCTGATCATGTTCCCAAACCATTCTTGAGGGCTACAATTTTAAGACTTTCTGTGCAAATTGCCTTCTCTAATGTTCAGTTCAGCTTAGTCTTACATACTTCTGTAGACCTACGAAATAGGCATGTCCAAAGCCTCTATTGCCACTCCTTGTAAAATTATTTCAGGACAAGTAGTTTAGATGCTAACTCATTTCAGAGATTGTGAAACATGTGTCTCCATACCTTCAGGTTTAGTAAAACATTTTAAAAAGCTAAATCACTCAAAATAAATCTAAAAAAAAAAAAATATTAAAATAAAATAAAATGAAAAGCAAAGGCTACTGCTAAGCAGAAGCCAAGAAGTATTGAATGTTCTGTAGGAAACAGCTAATGTGAATGCCTGAGAGATCATCCTGTTTCAATCAAAAAGGCTATGAAAAAAAGGCAGGTGGAGGCATTATATCAGATCATAAAACTATAAGCTTAAAAACAGTTCAGGAACCTGAAACACAAGCAGCACGTCTTGCTAAGATAATTCTGCCTTTTAAACCAGATATCAGATTTACAAACTGTGGTAAATTAAGGTTAAACAAATCCCACCAGCTAACAATCACCACCACCAAAAAAACCCACCACCATCACCTAACCAACTGGAGAAAAAAAAAATCACCCCACCCCAAACAACACCTTTTCTTTCCTTTTTCCATTTAGGCAACTGCTGTAGCTGTAGTGAGGGAGGTAGGCAGCAGAATGCTGGTAGCTACTATAAATGAGACTGAACAGGAGGACAGCTTTCAGATAAGACCCTCTAGGAAGAAATGAGCTGTGTAGAGAAAATGAGAGAACCCTTTTGCAGAACGCAAATCACAAACTTTCTTTTGCATTTTTCTCTTCTTTTAGAAGCTATTTCAAAATAAATAATGTTCTTTCAGTAACCATAAATAATTGTTTTAAAAAGAAAATGATCCTCTATGAGCACTATCAATAGAACAGAATAGAATAGAATAAACCAGGTTGAAAAAGACCTTTGAGATCATCAAGTCCAACCTATCATCCAACACCATCTAAGCAACTAAGCCATGGCACCAAGCACCCCATCAAGTCTCTTTCCAAACACCCCCAGTGATGGTGACTCCACTGCCTCCCTGGGCAGCACATTCCAATGGCAAATCACTCTTTCTGTGAAGATTTTCTTCCTAACATCCAGCCTGAACCTCCCCTGGCACAAATTGAGACTGTGTCCTCTTGTCTGGTGCTGGGTGCCTGGGACAAGAGACCAACTCCCACCTGGCTACTACCTCCCTTCAGGTAGTTGTAGAGAGCAATAAGGTCTCCCCTGAGCCTCCTCTTCTCCAGGCTAAGCAATCCCAGCTCCCTCAGCCTCTCCTCGTGGGGCTTGTGCTCCAAACCCCTCCCCCAGCTTTGTTGCCTTTCTCTGGACACGTTCCAGCATCTCAACATCTTTCCTAAACTGAGGGTCCCAGAACTGGACACAGGACTCAAGGTGTGGCCTAAGCAGTGCTGAGTACAGGGGCAGAATGACTTCCCTACGCCTGTTGGCTACACTATTCGTGATGCAGGCCAGGATGCCATTATGTCCTAAGAGAAAGAGAGGGTTCTAAAAGGCAGGAAGTCTGATTTATTTTCAAACCAGGTACTACTTTGTCTGGAAATTCTTCCCCCAAAAGCTTTCATAGCTTCTAAATTATGAGTTCTGCTTCTTGTTGAACAATATAGTTAAAAGAAATGGTACAGGTTGGACTTGATGATCTTTGAGGTCTTTTCCAACCTTATTGATCCTATGATTCTATTATTCTATAAATATGAGAGTCATGAACCTTAGATGTGTTAGCAAACTTGCCTATTTGGCCTTTGAGTGAGATTTCACATGAACATATATAAGCATTGTATTACATCTTAACTTGCTGTGTTTAGAATAAGACAAGAAAGTTGATCCAGTCACACTAAGCTTTGAAGAATCAATAAATGTTTTGAAGCTCACAGAAAGAAGTCTTTACCAAAACCGCACGCTTAGAACTTTCTGTGTGTCATTGGCCATGCTGAGCAGATAGGCCTGTGATTTCTAATCTAATCAATCTCAGAGTGACTGGGAAACCAACAGCTGTGTTTGAGCAATTGAAAAAATAGAGACAGAACAAAGGGGAAGACCCAGCTCAACAGGGATTCTCCCTCAAGTACATAAACTCAGCTTCAGTGGAAAGTATAAATATTTCATTCACTATTTTGTACTGTATTTCCCCTGTGATTTGTGTTCCAACTACTTACTTTTAAAGGTGCATTAATGTATCCTTTTAACAGCATCCCATCTAAACTTTTCCCCTTGCTTAATGGGCCTGAAGGGATTAAACTCTTAGCAGGAAAAAAAATGCATCTGTTGTACATAACATCACAGTATTAGACTATCATAATAGCAACTCATTTATTTTCATTTTGTGGAAGTATGCTTTCCCATGAGAATGCTGCTACAGGGTATATTTCCTTCCTGATGCTTCCTTTCATGTATTGTATGATATTAAGGAGAAACACTTGTATTCAGACATCAGAAGCCCAAGGCCTACTTTTTTTTTTCTTTTGCCTTGCATTTTGAGGCTACATTATACCAGAAAGATATTTAGGCTAACTAGTGAAGAGCTTCAAAAATCCTGCCTGCCTCAAAGTACAAGTGATCTGTGTTCTTTGTGAAGCGTCAGTTCTGGACACTATCCAGTCAGAACTGACTTAGATTTGCTTTTGGTTTGGGAGACTTTCTTGTGCATAAATTAGAGAAAGCTGAGCTTGACATTTCAATGAGGTCAGCTGTCATCTCACGGCTTGAACATACACCACAACGGTCAACATCAGCACATTCATCATGTATAGGGCAAGGCTTCATTTCATCCACAGGCAGTCACAGCAACAGACCTTTGCTTTGCACTGAAGAGGATTCCCTGCAAGCTGCACTCATAGTCTCCATCATAAACAAAATCCAGACCAGAATAGAATCCCTCATCCAGATAGGACAGGATAGGATAGGATAGGATAGGATAGGATAGGGTAGGGTAGGGTAGGGTAGGGTAGGGTAGGGTAGGGTAGGGTAGGGTAGGGTAGGATAGGATAGGATAGGATAGGATAGGATAGGATAGGATAGGATAGGATAGAATTGGATTATCCAGGTTGGAAAAGATAACCAAACCCACCTTGAAATCAAGAAATCTGAGCTTTATAGTTAATAAAACTGCTACCTAAACTTGATTACTTTGGTGACTTAGCTTTGATAAACATGCCAACATTGTTATAGTTCACCTGAACAGAACAATGTTACTTCATCTGTAAACTAACTTCACTTTAAGCCAGCTAAGAGAAGTTCTGTGTATTTGGTGATAGAATCATAAGGGTCTATCATTTCCTAAACAAATACAAAATGGAATACAAAAAATACCTGGACACTCACTCCAGGGTACCTCTGTGTAGGTTTTGGGCAGCTGTAGGTCTTCAACAACTGGTGCTTAATGTGGTTGATTTAACCTCTTTCACTTATATTGCCAAACTCACCTGACATCCCAATAAATTTCTAATAAGAACTGTAATGGCAAAAAGCATTGCATAGTGAAACCACTTCAGTGTTTTCTTTGAAAGAGCACAGGCACAGTGCAAAACAGTTCCTAGATACCCACATAGGTAAATTCCACTGGACCTGCAGCTGCTGCAGGCACCAGAAGGAGATATCCTCAAATTTGGTTGCAATTTTCCTTCTTCTTGGTGAGAGGTTAAAACGGACTTTCTGTCATTGCTGCAATAAGCAGGATACAAAACCATATTTCAGAGGCAATTACAAGCAATCACTTCTATTCATTATACAGCACCCTTACATTGCACCAGCATATACACTGGACACTTCCGACCAGGATTGGTTGAAAAAACCCAAAACTTTAATACTTCTGAAAAATCCAATGTTCCCATGCCTGCCAGGTTTTCCTAGATTATTATGGTTTTGTTAGCATACTGTGCAGATCTTATACCTCATGATAAATTCCACAAACAACCATGGAGGAGGATTCTAGTTTTTGTAGAGAAATTGTAGAGATTGCATAATGAAGGATAAAAACATAAGACGGCTACTTTCCTACTAGGGCAAAAATTTCCAGGGCCAGTTTCAAGCAAGCAGTTTGTTGAACTGCAATGAGAAGGTTGCTTAATTCTCCTAGTTAACATGATAGTGATCAGGAAAAAATACAGAGCCAATGCTTAATGGTTCAAATGGAAATGTTGGCAAGCAGCTGTTTTGGAAAGAGGCAGATCTACAGTGATTTTGACTCTATGTTGAACTGAAACCCCAAAGTGATCGAGAGTGAAATGTACCAGTCTTCTTGACTGTTCCCTCATGCTAGCCTTTTGGCAGGATCCAGCACTCTTATAGGTCTAAGGGCAGTCATCAGTCTTAAGAGAAAATTAAGATGTTTGGTAAATAAAGGCAGAGGATGGAGAGGTGGGGAAGAAAGCCATTACTTCTCTCACTCATTCAGAAAATAGATTATACATCCTGCAGTAAGTTTGCGATGTGACAGACCTCGAGAGCACAAGCGTGTTAATCACTAGTTAGGAAGTGTCTAAATGTGTAAGAAGCCACATCTTTTGAGATGTCTAGAGTAGAAGTGACAGAAACAACTCATTTGTTGATGGGGCAAAATGCTAAAATGACACAGGAGTCCAAGCATGGGGACTAACAGATGAAGCCCCATCAACAAATGAGTTGTTTCTGCCACTTCACTTTGAAGAACATGAAAAAACGCCTCAAAATGGAAAGAAGTCGGAAGTGAACTAGCAAAGCCATTCTACTTCCATGGAAATGAAGGGCAGAAAGAGTGGTAATGTACATATTTAGAGAGTTATATTAGAGAACAATATTTGACAAGATGGGTAGAATTTTTACTCTGTCATGACATTAGCAGGCAAAACTAAGGTCAATTTGCTGAACTCTCCACCAAATAAATATTCTTCATTTGTTCAAAGTGATACTCAGGCAGATAACTGGCTTTTTCAGAAAGAAGCTAAATCATAGAATCACAGAATCAATAAGGTTGGAAAATACCTCAGAGGTCTTCAAGACCAACCTGTCACCCAACACCTCATGACTAACTAAACCATGGCTTCAAGTGCCACATCCAATCCCCTCTTGAATACCTCCAGGGATGGTGACTCCACCACCTCCCTGGGCAGCACATTCCAACGGCCAATCACTCTTTCTGGGAAGAACTTTCTCCTCACCTCAAGCCTAAACCTCCCCTGACACAGCTTGAGACTGTGTCCTCTTGTTCTGGTGCTGGTTGCCTGGGAGAAGAGACCAACCCCCACCTGGCTACAACCTCCCTTCAGGTAGTTGTAGAGAGCAATAAGGTCTCCCTTGAGCCTCCTCTTCTCCAGGCTAAGCACCCCCAACTCCCTCAGCCTCTCCTCATAGGGCTTGTGCTCCAAACCCCTCCCCAGCCTCATTGCTCTTCTCTGGACATGTTCAAGAGTCTCAATGTCCTTCTTAAATTAAGGGCCCCAGAACTGAACACAGTAGTCAAGGTGAGGCGTGACCAGCGCTGAGTACAGAAGTGTTAGAAATACCATAAACTGCATGGCATCCGGTTTTAGGGCTATTCCCTTCATATCTTTATTTAGATTTGAAACTACGGTTGTGCTGGTGACTGGCTTCTCCTTTATATACCCTAAAATTAATCTTGATAGATGATTATAGAATAGAATAGAACAGAATAGAATAGAATTAACCAGGTTGGAAGAGACCTTTGAGATCATTGAGTCCAACCTATTATCCAACACCATCTAATGAACTGGTAGTTTAAAAAACAAATCCAAACTAAAAAAAAATAATCCCCAACCCTTGAAAGTACAGCACCTCTTACTTATATGACTGATGGCAGTATGTCCACATATGCAGAGAAAGCTTGAATGAAACGTCATATTCATAGAAAGTGGAAATTTGCCATTTAAATCTGCAACCAATTTCTACATCATCTGAATTACAAATTACGTTTCTCATTATGAAGAAAAACAAAATCACTTGGGAAATTAGTTTTACTTCTCACCTTCTTTGTGTTAAAAGCAGAATGTAAAAATCTGAAATGAAAAACAGGAATAATTGACAGACCATTTCCCCAGTGTAGAGTTATTATGGGAACATATAAAACTGGAGAGGCATTCTAAGCCCATCCTATAAAATGAAAGGCAAAATATTTTTTTGCTTCATTTTGTTCAGGTGTCAAGTAAAAATCTTTCTGTCCTATGGACTACAGAATTGAAAATCCACTCTAAAATATTCTGTTAAGATCTCACTTATCATCAGTGCTGAATTCAAATTAGTTTCAAGCATACTGAACTTTGTAACATATTGTTTACCCAGGAGGATTTTTATTTTACATGTAGTACTACTAAAAATTCCTCTCTTTTCCTTTGTCACATTGTTGTGTACATAATGAACATCGTGATTTCTCACAGGCACAATGTAAAGCTTTTGGTTTGATTTCCAGGTATTTTTTCCCCCAAGCCATTTTGCAGTAAATGAAGAAAGCCCAAATACAACAACTTGCCTTATGAGATTTGTCATCTTATTTTATTACAAGACAGGATACTTGGGCTTTCAAAGATTTAATGTATTGAACAGGTCTTTGCAGAGTATATGCTTCAGAAGCATTCACCCTCATGTCACTCCTCTTCTCCAGGCTAAGCAATCCCAGCTCCCTCAGCCTCTCCTCGTGGGGCTTGTGCTCCAAACCCCTCCCCCAGCTTTGTTGCCCTTCTCTGGACACATTCCAGCAACTCAATGTCTTTCCTAAACTGAGGGGCCCAGAACTGGACACAGGACTCAAGGTGTGGCCTAACCAGTGCTGAGTACAGGGCAGAATGACGTCCATGCTCCTGCTGCCACACTATTCCTGATACAGGGCAGGATGCCATTGGCCTTCTTGGCCACCTGGGCACACTTCTGGCTCATGTTCAGCGTACCATCAACCAGTACCCCCAGGTCCCTTTCTGCCTGGCTGCTCTCCAGCCACTCTGACCCCAGCCTGTAGCACTGCATGGAGATGTACAGGGAGATCCATGTGGCAAGCCCACCTTCCTTCCTACCTCAGGCAATCAATCATGTCTATGCAGCATCATTTCAAAAGCACACAACTTTAATGCTGCCTCCAAATTGATACTAGTTTCAAAAGATCAGGTTGGCTATTGGGAAGTGTTACCCAAGCATTCTGCTACGGGGGAAATACTACAGAAACATATGGGGGTGTGATACCTTCTGGTACACTTATCTAGGTGGTAGGTAATAAGAAATGTGAGTTCTAATTTCAGTAATGTTTTCCATCTAATTTCTCTGTACATCAGCTCTCTTAAGCTGTAAAGGAAATGTTCCCCCATTGAAATATTGTGGATAATTGCCAATACTTGGATGCTACAGGATTCTTTTACTAATTAATCTGCAAATCACTGTCAGCCAAAGTGTGGGGGGAACCTTAGAATTCCTGGCTTTAGAGCCTGGGCTTCTTCCAACAGCTTGCCTGGCCTCAAAGGGGGCAAAAGCAATTTGCAAATAAAGTCAGCAGTGAAAATGTTTCTTCCACAAATGCCAAAATAATTTCTAAATATTAACAAAAACAATAATTATTTTTTTAAAGTATGAATCAAAATAAAATAGCAAAGGTATCTCCATGAAACAGAGCTTAGTGCTGAGAGAAAAGTTGAGGGACATATTCCAGCTTTGTAATGCTCTGCAAGTTGGTAGTTGTGTTAAACACACTTTACTCCAGCATCTTTAAGCATTCTGAACACTTCTGACAAAATAGTTGGAAATAAGAACTATCCACAATTGACAGAACAAATGTAAGCAGCAGCAACCATACAAGCAATTATGTAAAATGTGCCTAGGGAATTTCCCTCAATCAGATGAGAAAACAACACTGAAGAAAACTGTATGGGGATGGAATATAACATGAAAATATTTTAACTGTTGCATCAATAAGAGGAGCATGACAATTTTCTATGGGAACATTCTCATAGATGTCATTCCCTCGAGACTCTGCATTTGTGCTCTTTACTGATTGCAGGAATACTCTGCTTTTTATATTCATATTATTTAAGAGCAGTTACAGAAATGGAAAGCAAATTTCCTAATCATATTCAGAAATATTGACAACATTACTACTAATGTATTCTGGAAGTGAGGCAGTAGAAGATTATCAATTTTGGGGGGGGTCAGAGGGGTGGTGAAGAACTTCTTCCAGGGAATGGAAGGGAGGGTTTGCAGACTTTATTTATATTCAGCTCATCACTGTTTGTTCAGAGGAAAATGAGATCTACTTAAGGAGTTGTGTATGCTAGTTCCTATTGTATCATGGTTTTTCCTTGAAGGCGTCCAAAGCAGAACCCAGGCTTGCTTAATTTGTGAAATTTGACATGATTACAGACTGGGGTTGATAAGGTTTGTGTTTAGGCCTTCTTGATGGCATCTCTGAAGATTGCAATTCTTCATTCACCTCTCTTTCCTGACAGGATTGTATAAAACCGGAATAAAACCCCATTGCTTTATTCTTCTTTTCTACATTAAGCAGAGAATGGCTTTCTTCAGAGTATGTATTTGCACTGGACTCAAGAAAACAAACCCCTGTGGAGCACGAAATGACACTGGGGAATATATTTTCCTTGACATACTGGGAATTTTTCATCAATCTGAGGCAGTTCTCCACCACACACACACATATACCCCCACCCCTTCTCTTTCTGTGTTTTTCTTCTTTTTTTTTAAACAAAGTTATGCAGTACCTTATATCAGCACTTATTCTTACATTCCTCTTAAAGAAAGAAAATGAGCACCAACAGTACAGAGGGACAAAAAAAATGCTTATCATAATAAAACCAATACGGTCTCAAGGAACCAAGCACTATTTGGGAAATGGTATAAAGAAATACAATGCTCATAGTTTCCTAATACCCAAAATTTTACAGTTACTGGTGAAGGTGTAAAATATTTCCTATACACCTGCTGAAATTACATGAAATCTAGTAGTTAGATGCCCAAGGCAGAGCTAATAAACTTTCCCTGCTCCAGCCCAAGAATTCTACTGCCTTGAAAAAGCAATACTCTACAGCTGAAGACTCTCTTGGATATCAGACCCATTTCTTCAACAAAATAACTCCCACTGAGGCTAGTATTTATTCTGACTGGCATATATTTCTATTCAGATCAGCAGTGTGCTTTTTTCAAATGTGAAGTGTTGTACAAGTGAATGGTCTTACACTTTTATGATAGGGAAATGGCTTCCAAACCCCTCCACTTTCTGCATTAACTTGGTCTGTTCAGCTGCACAATAGATTGATTAAGATGATTCTTAGTGATATGACTACAGTTATTCTGGCCACCATCATTACTAATGCATTCAGAGCAAGAGCTAGAAATAGCATCCTTAAAAGAGTGGCTAAAATGGAACAAATGTTCAAAACTAGTATCTAGTAAATGAACAAGGAAATTCATTGAAGTACTTCTCAGTCAGAAACTGAGATGAAAAGCTTGCTGTTGAACAAATGTCACCAAGGATATTTCAGGAGCCACTACAGACTGGTGGTGGCATGAGAATCATGGCAAAACTCCCTGATAGTTGGTGAGTCCTGTGGGATGAATTGTCACTAGATGGTACAACCTCATGGGTCTAAGCCCCATCTTACTCTTGCCTTCATATAGAAGTATCCCAGATTCAGAAGGAATGAGCCCATGGGAAGCACAGTGACTAATCACAGAATTATTGAGGCTGGAAAAGACCTCTGAGATCATCAAGTCCAGCCTAAGACCTAACACCACAACATCAGCTAAACCATGCCACCCAAGTTCCACATCCACTCTTTTCTTCAAGACCTATATTGATGGCATCTCCACCATCACCTTAGTCACCTCCACCATCATAGACTAATTGAATACATCCAGAAGTGTTTCACTACCATTCACTTGGTATCATTTTAGTACCTAAAACTTTACTCACCCTGGTTTGAACCTTTTTATTTTCCTTTTAGCTATCAGTTATGCTGTTATAAAAACAGGATCCAAGACAACATCTTCAGCTTGACTGAAAAGCACAACTTTTGGTCATCTTATTATTGGTTCAGTACTAGTAAATGAAATTTAAAGACCATGAATATATCCACACACTATTTAATGAATATCCCACTTTTAGCAGTCCTAAGTGGCTGAAAGTAATTCCAGATACACAGGGTAAGATTTGAGGGATTTTAAAATATAGATTAGCCTATTAAATCTTGAATTGATCTTAATGAATTACATTTGGATTAAAAAGGTCTTGTAGTGATTTATTTATGCCTTATATTTCAGCTTTGGTCTTAAATCTGTCATAATGCTACTGTGAAGAAAAATATTTTAAGATGGATAGAGATGGGAGAGTAGGAGAGAAAATGAAAGCGTGAAAGAAATGCACACTCTTCCTATTAAAACCCTGTGGCCCCCTGAGGTGACTATCACTTCAGTAGTATACAGCAGTGTCGCGTTGAGTTTCTTGAAGGCTCAGATCTTTTGGCTTCTAAAATAGTAACAAATAACCCAAACCAACATTTTCCTGAATCACCATAGCAGGCTGAAGCCATCCGTACAGGGAGGCAAATTTTTCAAGGGATTTTGTGTGTATGGCAGTAGAAAAACGATGTGGCATCTGAATCACTAATATACATCTGGTAAAAAGGTTCCTGCATTGGCCATGTGCACTGTTTAAAAGTAAACACACAAAGAATCTGACAATTTTAATCTTCTGTTTATCTGAGAAACTGGACACTTATTCCTTATACTTAGAAAGAGATTTCCTGTCAGCTTTCATGAATTTCTCTCTTGACCCCGAGTAGCGAGAGCAGCAGCCTGAGATATATTGCAAAGCCAAATGTTTAAAGTTTATATCAATATACACATGGGACAAAGGTAATTTATTCACTCAAGGAAGAACCCCCTGCTATATTTAATCATGCTCAAGTACATGGGAAAGTGGCCTTATGGCTGTTGTTTCTCCCTGCCTTTTCAACTCAGCTATTGAGAAGCCCTTTTCTTCTCATGAAACACCTTAAACCTAAAACCTAATTAAAGTAGTAAAACACCATTAAACCTGGTGAGCAGACTTACCTCCAGCCACTACACTTTGCAATTAGATTTTGGGTGAGGGTAGAGGAAATCAATGTTATGTTCACCCCTTAATGAGAACATAAACACTTCCACATTAAAAGATTATTTTGTTAAAATTCCCACAGGTAGGTGAGGGATTCACATCACTTGTGAAAGAACAAAACATAAAGAAAGCAAGCTGTGGAAAAGAAAAACCTCTTTGCCTCATATCAAAACGGTATTTCTCCCATAATCTCACAAAGTGCTGTAAGAGGACAGAACAAAACAGTGTGTGTGTTTATATATATATATGTGTGTGTGTGTGATTAAAGTAACATGGTCAGGGCAAAACTCTGAGAGTCAATTTGCCTCTTTTCATAACCACAGGAACCAGGCTTTTTTCTGTATATAGATACAACAGATAATAAAGCCTTAAGTGCATGACAAAGAACTCCATGTCAGATTCAAATACAGCCTTCAGCTACTTTTGCTTATCAGATTAACAATAAATAAAAACGTGGATGGCATGGCTGAGGCCAATGGGACTTCATCACCTCAGGTCATTTGAGAGCTTGGCTGACTGTATTCTCTGCACAAAAAGAGCAAATGTATATTCGGGTGCGGTTTAAAAGCAGAAGCAAAAGTGATATAGCTGTGGGAAATATTCTGCACAGCAATACAGACCATCACCTCTTCAGACATCATTGTAGTGAGAGTTTTGTTGAAGAAACCTTCCCTCCCTCACAAAATTCAAGTATAGTGCAAAATAAGAAATTGGCTTCTCCTTCCAGCTACACAATTTGTGCAGGTGCCTGGAGGTACTGGTTAATAGTAGGCTGAACATGAGCCTGCAGTGTGCCCAGGTGGCCAAGAAGGCAAATGGCATCCTGGCCTGTATCAGGAATAGCATGGCCAGCAGGAGCAGGGAGGTCATTCTGCCCTTGTACTTAGCACTGGTTAGGCCACACTGTGAGTACTATGTCCAGTTCTGGGCCCCACAATTTAAGGAGGATATTGAGAGACTTGGGCTTGTCCAGAGAAGGTCAACAAGGCTGGTGAGAGGCCTTGAGCACAAGCCCTACGAGGAGAGGCTGAGTGAGCTGTGGTTGTTTAACCTGGAGAAGAGGAGGCATAGGGGAGACCTTATTGCTGACTACAACTACCTGAAGGGAGGCTGTAGCCAGGTGGGGGCTGGTCTCTTCTCCCAGGCAACCAGCACCAGAACAAGAGGACACAATCTCAAGCGGCGCCAGAGGCGGTTTAAGCTGGATGTTAGCAATAAATTCTTCACAGAGGGAGTGATTTGCCATTAGAATGTGCTGCCCAGGGAGGTGGTGGAGTCACCGTCACTGGAGGTGTTTAGGAGGAGACTTGATTAGAATACAATAGAATAGACCAGACCAGGTTGGAAGAGACCTTTGATGGGGTGTTTGGTGCCATGGTTTAGTTGATTAGATAGTGTTGGATGATAGGTTAGACACGATGATCTCAAAGGTCTCTTCCAACCTGGTCTGGTCTGGTCTACTTCTATTCCATTCCATTCCATTCCATTCCATTCCATTCCATTCCATTCCATTCCATTCCATTCCATTCCATTCCATTCCATTCCATTCCAGATGACTTTCAAGTTTTTCTTCCAATTCCCTATTTAGGACCAGCAAGTCATTCCTCTGTGATCACTGGCCTTACTTATATCTGCTTTTGAATTATATTTGATGCACTCTGGTTTAAATCCAAATGACGTATTTTCACTTTTCATGGAGTAAATTGGATATTTTCATTCCTTCAGACATATTAGTTTTTAAAACATGTAAAGTCAATTTCAAAAGTATCCCTTGAGTGGGAATGACATCTCTATGTGGTCTACGTGGTCTACAAGGGGTAGGATGTAGGGTGTTTGGGTTCTTAGGTCTAACTTAAGCATGGCAAACACAAAGTTTCTTAAGAATGTTAGAGGTAACAATTTGAATTCACTTTTGCTGACAGAGAAGTTTTGGTCTTCTGAGAACATCTCTGTCACCTTATAGGTTTTAGAATAAAATTAGACAGTGTCTAGTTAGATACTTGGAAAAATAGAGAAATCAGCCTGGTTTCACAGATAAGCAGCACTTGGAATTAAAGAAAAGCAAAGCCTACTGCTCTTCTTTTCCTTCCACAACTGCATAACCTTGGGCAGGATTCCTTAAATCAAGTGTCCCCACTTCCCTTCCTGCTTTCTGTCCCATTTAGTTACACACTTTGGCACCTTCTTTTACAGCATGTTGGAACAATTCTGAGGTCAATGGAGTCCTTATCCAGGAAAATGTCAACAGAGCACTGTGATGAGTTGTTCCCTCAGCAGCAAAAAAACTCCTGCAGGTGCTTGTGGATTTTTTATTTCTCTCTCAAAACCTACAGCTCCCTCCTTCATCTGCCCTGGGGAAACACCTTCCACACAGCGCTTCCAGTTTCTTCAACATAGAGTTAGTCCTCCCACAGTAACCTGCATCTTGAAACTGGCCAACAGTAGAGAAATTACCGGAAAACAGGCACTGAACAGGGATCACAGTATCTCCCAAGGTGTTTCTTTCAAAGGAAACCCAGCTAGTCAAAGCAACAGCAAACACTATAATAAAGGTGACAAAGAACAAAATTCAGATTAAGCAGATTAAGCATTGCCATGCAAGGCACTCTAGGATTTTGCTCTTTTTTGGATCACATGCTCACAACAGTCTAAATCACTTGCGGAACATATACCAGAAAATAATGAGGGGGAAATTATCTTTTGGGTTTCTACTACATCAGCATTTGAAAATTGTCAATTTCTTCAAAAGAACATTTCAGTTTTGACAAATAGGTATTCCTCACAGATGTGCATTTAGAATAGAATACAATAGAATTAACCAGGTTGGAAAAGACCTTTGAGATCATCAAGTCCAACCTATCACCCAACACCACCTAAGCAACTAAACCATGGCACCAAGCACCTCATCCAGTCTCTTCCTAAACACCTCCAGTGATGGTGACTCCACCACCTCCCTGGGCAGCCCATTCCAATGGCCAATCACTCTCTGTGATGAATTTCTTCCTAACATCCAGCCAAAACCTCCCCTGGTGCAGCTTGAGACTGTGTCCTCTTGTTCTGGTGGTCGTTGCCTGGGAGAAGAGACCAACCGTCACCTGCCAACAACCTCCCTTCAGGTAGTTGTAGAAGGCAATAAGGTCTCCCCTGATCCTCCTCTTCTCCAGGCTAAGCAACCCCAGCTCCCTCAGCCTTTCCTCATAAGGCTGTGCTCCAAACCCCTCCCCAGCTTCTTTGGACACATTTCAGCAACTCAGCACTTTTCCTAAACTGAGGGGCCCCGAACTGGACACAAGACTCAAGATGTGGCCTAACCAGTGCTGAGTACAAGGGCACAATGACTTCCCTGCTCCTGCTGGCCACACTATTCCTGATACAGGCCAGGATGCCATTGGCCTTCTTGGCCACTTGGGCACACTGCTGGCTCACGTTCAACTTACTGTCAACCAGTACCCCCAGGTCCCTTTCTGCCTGGCTGCTCTCCAGCCACTCTGACCCCAGCCTGCAGCACTGCATGGGGTTGTTGTGGCCAACATGTAGAACCTGACACTTAGATGTTCTAAATCTCATGCCGATTTCTTCCAGTTCCCTTTGTGAACAGAAATTGCTGTTGCCAGTGCTGCTGAATATCATCCCATTTGCAAGACTGGTGTAAATAAAACCTTACGGTAAGGAAGGTAATTCTAAGTTCAAAAGGAAAGTTTTCATCCCCTATGATTTCACTAAATTGAGTGGGTTTATATTAAATCAATAACCCAATTAAAATTAAGAGACAAGAGAAAGAAAGACTCCAGCAAAATTATTTGAAGCCGTAATTGTTCAAACTAGTCCAAAACTCTTTACCCTTGGGAGCTGCAATACAAGGAAGTCTCCTGAGTGTGTTAATTATTTAAAATGGAAGCAACACAGTGGCTGGCCTTTTGCAAATAACCAATCTTTCAAAAAGTGTCAGGTGTCTCCAAAACTTGTGACAGGCTGGCAGTTTGTAGCTTCTACTCTTGAGCACTAATACCAGGATTTTGTCTGGAGCCTGGAGGAACTCATCATGTATACTAACAGATCCTAAAGACAACCTGTCTGGCTCACTGAAAATGTAATGCAGAAGCTAAATTAGAACCACAGACCTCTTATTTGCTAAATTAAAGCAGAGAAACAAAACTTACATAAACATTAGAAGCATGTGTATATATATATGTGTGTGTGTGTGTGTGTGTATATATATACACAAATATATATATATAAATATATACCTGGATGCATTCCTGTGCAGACTACCTTAAGCAACCCTGCTTTGGCAGAGGGGTAGGACTCAATGATCTCTGGAGGTCCAAGCCCTAATGTACAGTGATACTGTGATATATGAATGCATACACAAATACAAATAGATATATGTACAGGTAGATATGTATTGACAGCTGTAAATTATAGACATTTACAGAGATGTGTATTTACTGCCTCCTACAAGTCTATTTTACTGTCTAAATTTAGAGAATTTTCTTCCTTTCCTTCAGAAAAAAAAAGAAAAAAGGCAGCATCTGGTTTGTATTTTTCAAGTCTATTCCAAAATACCTTCCTCTTGCATGCATCTGCCACTTCAGTATGCAAGAATAAAAACATACAATCAGCAGGAAAATTCCTGTAGAGTCTGTTTGTAAACAAAAAGTTCCCATCCCCAAATTGGTCAACCTTGTTAGTACTTGGAGGTGGTGAGAAACTTTTCAGCGCTGCTTATTTTACCAGTGCTGTGGATACGTAACTACATGTAGTTTTTTGGTTATTTCAATTATAGAAGTCATTCTTATTGGAATGGAATGGAATGAATCAGGTTGGAAAAGACCTCAGAGATCATCAAGTCCAGCCTATCACCCAACACCATCTAATCAACTAAACCATGGCACCAAGCACCCCATCCAGTCTCTTTCCAAACACCTCCAGTGATGGTGACTCCACCACCTCTCTGGGCAGCACATTCCAATGGCCAATCACTCTTTCTGTGAAGAATTTCTTCCTAACATCCAGCCATAACCTCCCCTGGTGCAGCTTGAGACTGTGTCCTCTTGTTCTGGTGCTGGTTGCCTGGGAGCAGAGACCAACCCTCACCTGGCTACACCCCCACTCAGGTAGCTGTAGAGAGTAATAAGGTCTCCCCTGAGCCTCCTCTTCTCCAGGCTAAGCAACCCCAGCTCCTTCAGCCTCTCCTCATATTGAAAATAAGTACACAAAACTTCCATACAAAGGATTTATTTTTTTTTTCAAATCTTATTAAAGGTTCAGAAAAAAATTGGGTTTTCCTGTTTTTTGGTGGGTTTTTGTTTGTCTGTTTTTTTTGTGGAAAATGTGAACTTTTTGTCCTGAAATACAATCTAGAGACAAATCTATAAAAGACATCAATGACTATCAATTGAGAACTAATTATCAATCCTGAATTAATCTGTTGAAAAAGAATAAATACATATAATATATGTGAAGTGTAAATGAGGAGTGGATACAGGGAAAAATGACATTAAACCAGCATCCACATAATGAAATCAGAATGCTGACACCAAACCCCTCCAAGCTCAAATTGCCCCAGACTTACTGAAAAATCTTTCTTGCAAGTCAGTTGAAACATTTTACTTTATCAGTGCTCTCAACTCTGAGAGGCCCTGACATGCTCTCTTCAACTGCCTGATGGAGGTTGTAGCCAGGTGAAGGTCAGTCTGTTCTCCCAGGCAACCAGCACCAGAACAAGAGGACACAGTCTCAAGCTGTGCCAGGGGAAGTTTAGGCTTGAGGTGAGGAGAAAGTTCTTCACAGAGAGAGTTGTTAGCCATTGGGATGTGCTGCCTGGGGAGGTGGTGGAGTCACTGTCCCTGGAGGTGTTCTAAAAGGGACTGGATGTGGCACTTGAAGCCATGGTTTAGTAGTCATGAGGTGTTGGGTGACAGGTTGGACTTGATGATCTTTGAGGTCCTTTCCAACCTTATTGATTCTATGATTTTGGGCAATCAACTTCAGACTGTAATTGTCATCCACCAAAAGTCCTCCAGAGGGGGAAAATCTCACTCAGCCAGGCTGAACCACTCAGCAGCAGTGACCTTCGTACACTCCACATTAGCCCTCTCAGGTCTGGTGGGCTGCATCCTGCAGCATTGTACCACTGCAGAGCCACAGACAGCATTTAACACAATTATCAGAGCTCCATATACAGAGGTAACACCTGTCAACTACTCTGCCTAAAGTCCTATATTAGTGGTTACTTTTCCCTACAAAGCTTCACAGAAGTTCCATTTCAAAGCTTAATACACAAAACAAATACAGTGCATAGCTCAAAGACTGGAGGCAAAACACAGTTGTGGATTTTCTGATTTTTTTTTTCCATTTTTTTTTTTAAATTCCTGGCCAAGTTTTAATGGCCTATCACACATGAATGGTTATGAAAGCACTACAATGAGCTGAGCTGATAAGCTGATCTCATCGGAATTAACTGCATGTGATTGCTGCTTTGAAAAGCTGGCCTAAAGAGGCAGAATTGAAAGCAATCTCACAAGTCACTGGTACCACTTGCCTCAGCTATAAGTAAAGCACAGATGGTGAGAAAAGTTAATTAAGAGACATATTTGTTTGAGGGTTTGAAATTTTACACCCTCTCTTCTCCAAAGAAGCCAAGCCACAGTGAAAATGTGGGTTGCATTTTTGGCCTAATAAGTTCATGTTTTTGAGGTTCTTTTCTTGTAGATGGAGGCAATAGATAAATAGCACAAATTATTTATGTCAGCAGTTAGCGCATGGATTTGCAGTTGATCACTAAGGTACTCATTGCACCTTTTAGCTACAATACCTTGTCAATTAAAGATATTCCTTTCTCCACAATTCTTCATATAGTTTCCTCCTCCCTGGCACAGCTTTTCTTTTATGCTGTAACTGACACCCAGCAACAGAGGTGTCACCTTTTCATTCTTTCTTTAATCACTGCCTCTTTCATTTGCTCCCTCACTTCATAAGGAACATATCATCAATTACAAACAAAAAGCTTCTGGTGATAAACCTTTTTTCTTTTCCTGCTGGATAAAAACTCCCTTTCCCCTCTCTCTCCAGCCCACACTTGATATTTCCCCAGATTAACTAATGGGCTTCTGAAGCCAGGGCTACAAGAGTGCTCTGAAAAGTCATCACCAGCTTTAGAGGATCAAAATACATACTTTACACTTCATATACTGAAAGACTGTGACCAAAGTGTCACATAGCAGACGTTTTGCTCAATGGTCCTTCAACACTGTATGAATCTTTGGATCCAATTCAATTTTCTTTTAAATTGGTGTCTATTATAATGACAATGGCCAGTAGCACCAAAGAAATACTGGCTGCAGAAAGGTAGGGATCAATCTCACATGAAAGGCCCTTGATGGTAAGAATGGATTCATGTAATGGACAGAGAAAATTGGCATTTCAGAACTTAAGTGAAATTGAGAGGTTCTTAGAGAGACATTACCAATTCATGCCTACTGTACTGTTTATTTCCTTTCCCATCATTACTGATTATAAGGATGTTCACATGTAAAAGGAAGTTTCTTCATCTCTAATCACATCAGCTCTATTCCATGAATCCACAATCCACTGTTTGTGACAATACAAAAAGAATCAGACAGGAGGCTCAAGACAGATCAGAAAGTGACAGCTTCTGTTTAAACAGGTATCTTGGAAATTAGTGATGATAAGAGACAGTGTTATACTGTATAATCATTTCACTCTTACCATGGTCTCATTTGTTAAAAAGAGGTACAACAGAATTACTCACTGCAGAGATCTTGGTATTTAAAAAAATAAACTGGAATGCTGAACAGTTCTACTCATATGTCTAGAGAAATAAAGGCCTGGTTTGAATAGAACACCAATGCTACATGTATCAAACACTTCCTGGATTTAAGCAAAGCTGCTACTTAGAACATTACCCTTGCATTTTAGTGTAGGTCATATCATCTATGGTCTATCTCAAGAATCTGGCATGTATCAATATATTGCATCTGTCAGTTTTATTTCTGTGCTCCAGCACGGATTTTGAGCAGGATATTATACTCACAAGGATGTGTTCCCTAACTAGTTTTACATTTCAGATGGTAGGAACACATCAGAAGACTAAGAGACTGACACTCAAGATGAGCCTAGCATTGAGAAAGTTGCTATGTCAAGGATGCTAGCCAAAACCAGGATCTGTGTACATAAATATACATAAAAATAAGTAATAATTAAGGCATTGTATATATGTACACATATCTATACATACAAATTAATAATTGTCTCACATTCTCTGGTGGTCCCTAAATGTGCTAGCTAATCACATCAAAATGGCAGCTTTTCTAATGTTATAAATGTATACAAATGAAGTTGTTCAAATAGTCCAGCAAAGAGAGCTCAGTATAGATGTTATTTCAATTTGTGTGACAGTGGTCAAAACAGTCAGCTTACACAAAGCACTACAGCTGTGCAATATTGCAGCCCTACAGTTCTGTCATCAACAATGAGTGAGTTACCTGACACTGGAAATTCTTCAGCCACATCATGCTGACAATTAAGTAGAGCCTTCCACTGGCATTGCCCACGCTGGCAACTGTGCTCTTTTTCTGCTTTTCCATCCAAGGATTGTCAGCAGGAAAATGTAAAAGGGAGCTATAGCTCCTTCTACTGAGTCTTGAGATGCCTAAGATTAACCATTTGGGGATCCTACTAGGGCTCAGAGAATTGAGTAAAAGAAGGCCAGCAGCATCTCAAATAGCTCTGTGTGACTTATTTTAAATTCTGCTTTGCACATTCTCACTAACACCACAATTTCAGAAGCAATTATGTGTTAAAAGAAGCTAGCAGAAAGAAGTGTGGGGACAGGCTGTTGGAATGGGGACAGAAGTACTGCTAAGCAAACTGATTGTCTGATCCGCATATGACATCTCAGATATAACAGCTTGTAAACATTATCTGTAGAGCTTCAAATAATAACTTTACAGATTTAACCAATCATGCTTTGAAGGCTGTCACTGATCTAGTGGAGCATGACCAAATCCCGTTAGAGTGCAGAATAGATTCTGGCATAATGTCTTACATATGCTGAGTTACATATCTAGATAAGGAATGCAAAGACATCACACGTGCTATAGGCATGCACATGAAGTAACTAATACAACTAAATTCATCATCCCAAGGGACTATGAGGGGAGGCTGAGGGAGCTGGGGGTGCTTAGCCTGGAGAAGAGGAGGCTCAGGAGAGACCTATTGCTCTCTACAACTACCTGAAGGGAGGTTGTAGCCAGGTGGGGGTTGGTCTCTTCTCCCAGGCAACCAGCACCAGAACAAGAGGACACAGTCTCAAGCTGCACCAGGGCTGAATGTTAGGACGAAGTTCTTCACAGAGAGAGTGATTGGAGAGGGATTGGACGTGGCACTTGGTGCCATAGTCTAGTCATGAGGTCTGTAATGACAGGCTGGATGTGATGATCTTTGAGGTCTCTTCCAACCTTCGTGATACTGTGCTGGAGTCACTGTCCCTGGACGTGTTCAACAAAGGATTGGATGTGGCACTTGAAGCTATGGTTTAGTTAGTCATGAGGTGTTGGGTGATAGGTTGGACTTGATGATCTCTGAGGTCTTTTCCAACCTTATTGATTCTATGAAAGAGCATCATATTGCAAAATTCCTTCACAGGTAAGAACTAACTTCTTCGTAACTGAGCATGGTATTTATCTGCCACTGCAAGATGAATATTCAAGACAGACATAAGAGACAGTTTTAACTGAAGAAATCAAAAGCAGATGAGATCTGTGTTGTGTTTGCCCACTTTACACATGCACTTCTGAAAAATTACAGCTCAGTCTAAGTAGTAATTTGCTAGAGATAATTTACTGGACAAGGTTTCCTAAGATCTACTGAAAATCTATCATCTTTCCAGCAAGATGCAGAGAAAAGCAAACAGACTTTGAGACACTAGAAAAAGCATGGGAAGAAAACCTCCACAAAAAGTGCTCAAACAATTTTTCCTATTTTCCCCACTGGGGATAATCAGAATTACTTTGGTTATTTTTCATTTTCCTTCTTCCCTTCCTGGTGTGAAGAAAGTTCAAGAGAAAGTTCAAGACAAAAGCATATGTTAGATGGCTAGGTGTCTCCTCCTATTCTGAGCACTACATGCTGCACTTTTCTGTCTCCAAGCCTCTGCATGTAAATGCTAGGGGACCTTCTAGACCCTAATATCAAAAGCAAGTCATCATATATTTTGCAAGGTCCTATCACTCATATTAGTATCACAGATCCTTCAGGGCATCCTACTTCGCAGTGTAGCTAGGAGAAATTAGCGTTTTTTTGTTCAAGAATTGCATTACACTGCTGACTAGGATGATATGCAGTCTTTTTTCCCTTAGATAACTCCACAAACTGAAAAATTACTCCATTTAAACAAAATTCCTTTTCTTTTATTTCCCAGTGTGAAAGGATTGCTTTTAATCAACTACAGCAGTATGGATGAGAGATGCAGAGTATGCTCTCAGATAAAATAAAACCCTCACCTTTGGCTCAGAAATATTTCTCAGGAACAGTCATAAGGATCTCTTAACAGTGGCCTTTGTATGATATTTTTCCTTTCATTTAGGAAAAATAAAAGAAAATAGAGGATTATTATTTTTTTAGTTACAATTGGCCCAATTATCACAAATCTTTTTTGCCTCCTTCAGCTTTTCTCCAAACAGTAGAGAAATCCAAAGCTTTTCACTTGGCTCTTTCTCCAGGGACTAATACCTTTAAGTACTTCAAGGCCAGATCCAACTCCCTGACATTTGTCTGCCCTGAACTTGCAAAGCACTTGTAAGTTTGTTAGCCTCCAAAGTGTCAAGAAACTACAACAATCTTTAGACATATTTCATGTGGGAGTTTTGCAGAAAGAGCTTCATACAGCAATAAAACCTACAGCTTGTTCTGGCAAACCTGTGTCAGATGAGGGCAGATAAAATCCTCTGAAGTACAGTAGAGATCCAGTTGAGCACGTTACATTGGGAAGATTCATGAATAAAGGAGCTCCCCTGTATCTTGCTTTTATTGTTTATTTGCCATGAAAGTGTTGGCTTGAGCCCAGATTAAACAAATCTATGTTAGAAACAGGAACCAGACTTACTCTAACTTTAATATATGCCCTGCAACAGATACTCAAGCAAATATTAAGGCATTGTATTTTTCTTTGAAACTTGACCCTCATCTGATGCTGCAGGAGGGAGGAGCTGAGTTTGCTGGACTTTGCATGGGCATCTCTTATGGCCTCAGCCTTGGAAAGTGCAAAAGTAGGGAAGGTATGTAAAAGTGTGTGATCCCAATGGCAGGCACTGCAACAGCAACTTACTTGTTGCTGTTTCTTACCACCAGCCTAGGAAATCAGCCTGGTGACCTGCTGCAGAGCTTCTCAGATGAGCATGGAGCCAAGAAAAGTGCCTTTGAACCCAGAGACACTGAGGGCAGGACTAATCAAACAGTTTAGTTATTTATCTTGTTTTGGGCATTTCTCATCTGAATGAATGTTTATGCAACACCAGCTATTCTGAAATCTCTACTTTCTAGCAGTCAGCTAAAGCAGCTTCCAGACTGAAGTATTGTTTCCAATGACTACATTATGGTGCTCAGTGAAAATAAATGATGTAAAGATACAAGAATTCCAGTTGAGGTACCATCAAGTTTGCCTAAGCAAAGGGAAAACCACCTAAAAAAGACTCCTGTGCCTTGACTGACTTTTTTGTTCATATGGGTACAAAGATGCCATGATTTTTACATCATTTTACAGAAGCATTCTTCTTGTATGCTCTTATGCTCAGTAGAGTCAAAGCCTGACTCACAAAGAGGGTAGCCTTTACTCTAAATGATCAATGTTAAGGAGCAGTTAATAACTTGAATACCCAGAGTTTAAGTTAAATTAAGCTGTTCAGCAACTCTTTTTGAGACATCATACTAAATGAGTAAAATATCTCTGCCTTTCCAATGCAAATACCCTTCTTTCCCTCACAACAGTTTTTATCCTTTTCCAAGACAGTCTAATGGAATTGTGCAAACAGCAGAATGCATAGAGATATTAATTCAGAGACCTTGCCACCTCAGAAAAGAGTTAATATGTTACAAATGTATTCTCTCCTTTATTTCTACTAGCCTATTACTGCTTGAGACAATTCCTAACCCAAACTTCTGGCCACAGCTCTGTTGGCAGGGAAGATAAGATAGCAGATCTAAATCAAATCAGAAAGATCTTGCAATGAGATTGCACAGCACAATTTCCCATGCAGTAAAAGCTGCACTCTCCCCTATATTCCTACTGAAATTAACTACAGGATGGCAAAAAATTCATTATATACACATGACAGGATGTTAAAATAGTATATCCTTTAAGAAGTTCTAACAATATTCAAAGCTAAGTTCAAACACAAACATTAGCACAACAGAGTGTGGAGTGGGAAAAAGGAAGATTCCTTATGCTAGCACTGTCTTCCCCATTTAACTCTCAGAGTATTTCAAAACCAGAAACTAAAAGAATGAAAGGACTCTGCTATAAGCAGTCTGCTACATCAATATGACAAAAAACCCCCACCATCAGCTTTCAGTTGTGACCCTATCATGGTTATCAAATTAAAACACACAACAACAGTGAGCGCCTTGCCCCATTCTTTTTGGCCACCAGCTCATGAAAACTAGTAACAACTTTTCATGTTCACTACTGATCACACTGGTGATAAAGTAGTGAATATTAACAAATCTAATGATGAGAAGAGATGCCTTCCTTCACTAACTCATCCACAGAATTTAAAATTTCTGCAACAAAGAATAATTCATTCAGTTAACAGACTCACTAGAAACAGAAAAGAGGTCATCAATAGTACTGCTTTTCAGCCCTCACCCCAGACACTAAAAACCATGCCCACAACAGTAACTTCATGCAAGGAGAGGACTGCTAAATGTACAAAAATGTAGGTACTTCTACTGAGCCATAAACACTTCACATTTATTTACATCTTACTCATTCTATTTTCTAGAGTTATGGTTAGTACACATGACCTGTGCTGACTGCTGCAGTGTGCTGAACTGACTGACCTAAAAGCCTCTCCACTTCCCAGGGAACCACACGGGTCATTCAGGTAACTGCAGAAAAGGTTATCATTACTTACAGCAGGATGTCCAGCACAGTAGGTGTAGCTAGCATGAGACTGGTAGTGCAAGCTTGCTCTTGGAAAGGTGTATGTATTCCAGGCAGGTTGGCTGCTGTTCCACTGGGAGCTGAAGCCAGGGCTCATGGTCACTCTTGATTTACTGTTTTGGTATGTTCTCACCGTGGAGCTGGACTATCAGAAAAGAAAGAAATGCAATGTAAAAATAGCCTTTAGAGCAGAATACAAACAATGCAGCTATGTGTCATCATTGTGTATATAAATACTGCCACACAGTCTGGAACAAACTCAAATGTTTCCTGAACGGAACTGGGAAAAGCAAAACAAAATGATACCTTCAAAGACATCATTGAAAGAGCTATGTTACTGTAATGCCCAGAAGAAAGACTGATGACTGTTAGAGTTTGGGCTGGGATATGAATTAACAAGGGCAACAGATCAGTTCTGAAAATGAGTAGTGGGTGCAATCCTGCACAACAATAAGAGTTGAAACTCCCATGTTTATTTATTATAATGAATCAAAGGACATTTATTGAGCTCCTGATCAGCTGTGTTCATTTTGCAGTAAATGGGCCAATATTTAGGCATCTTTCTCAAAGACTTGTAAACCCATCCAGTGGCTAGGTAAGGCAAAGGTGTAAACTACCCTTGTGTTTCAAATACATAACTTCTAAACAGACTTTGAAACTTCACAACACTTTAAATTTATTTAAAGAGCAGAAGAAAAAAAGCAAACAACAAAACCTGAAATTAATTTTTAAAGAAGTTAATTTAATAATTTCATCTGACTATGGATGTGTAATTCACTTTCATCCTTTCTTTCTATCATTGTACTTTATTCTAACTGCAGTTTTCTGCTTCAGTCCTTGTTTCTGGGGGGAAAATAATATTTCTAGTAAATACTTGGAGTGGTAAGGATGGTTTATTAGGGCAGTAAAAAAACACCCTCCATTTTCAAACAGACTAGAACATGCATTAAAGATGGATGCATTTTTAGCAGGTATTTAGGCTGGTCTTCAAAGGCATGCAAATGCACTTTCCCTCCATATCTTGTTAAACATTTACATTTGCTTGCTTGCTTTTTATTGGCAGAGGTTCTTAATATCCCATGCAAATTTCTGCCAACTAATTGTAAATATTGCAAATTACTTTTTAAGCATTAAATTCACAAGTAACCTCACAAGCAATACAGTGAAAGTTTGAAAAATATAAACACAAAATATGTGTTTTAGAAATCCTTATAAATGCCCCTGTTAGTAAATTGACACTATCCATTTCAAAATTAATACTCAGGAATGACCCTTCATTAATTCTTGCTCTCAAAGACAACTTTTCTACATGATATACCAGCACCAGAATAAGAGGACACAGTCTCAAGCTGTGCCAGGGGAGGGTTAGGCTGGATGTTAGGAAGGAGTTCTTCCCAGAAAGAGTGATTGGCCATTGGAATGGGCTGCCCAGGGAGGTGGTGGAGTCACCATCACTGGAGGTGTTTAGGAAGAGACTGGATGGAGTGCTTGGTGCCATGGTTTAGTTGCTTAGATGGTGTTGGGTGATAGGTTGGACTTCATGATCTTGAAAGTCTCTTCCAACCTGGTCTGGTCCGGTCCATTCCATTCCATTCCATTCCATTCCACTCCACTCCACTCCACTCCACTCCATTCCACTCCACTCCATTCCATTCCACTCCACTCCACTCCATTCCACTCCACTCCATTCCACTCCACTCCCCATCCCATCAATATGGACCACCATTGAACAAGGTGTTTCACATGGTCCAACACCATCCTCACTCTGAAGTGCTTGCAAGACAAATGAGAAGGTCAGGGAAAGGATGAAAGAGGAGAATCTGATGCTGAAGGAGAGAAAACAGCTTTGTAAACATGGATTTAGTTATTATTTCTATTTTTTAGCTCAGTTTCATTGGAAGAGGATTAGTGAAACAGAAGGAAAAGACGATGGAGAGAAGACATATGAAAAGATTTCCAGGACACATTCTAGCTATAAAAATATATACCCTGTATAATCTTTCCAGTTTTTAATAGGGTATTTCGATAAGCTGGTTGTAGAAACTACAGGCCACACTGGCATGGGCTGAACAAGCAATCTTTATTTCATTTAATTTGCAAAAGTTTAAGTGCACAAAGTTTGCCTCAGTTATCAATTGCTATATAAACTTTAAGTTCAAGAAAAGGCCAAATGACTTCCTGCATGTGTTTATTTCCTCTGCTGCCGATTAGGAAGCCTGAAAAGAACAGTTTCAGCTCACCAGTTCTCAATATCTCAAGAGATTCTCCTCCCGCCCCCACCTCTAAGCAAAGGATTCCTGCGGTGTGGTTTCTAAAGATTTAACTTACAACTAGCTGAACACAAAGCCTATGAATGAACCCTAAAACCCACACTAAACTCTCATTAGTCACTGTGTGTGACAAGTGGTTACTTTGGCTTAAAAAAGGCTTTAGGGGGAAAAAAAATCTGCCCCTACAGTTAGAGGGGCTTACCTGAAATAAATCTTTTTGTATGAATTTAAATCATGACAAATCAAAGGAAAAAGGTTCTGGCTATAGCCAGAAATAAACTGAAGGGGTTTAATGTGGGGATTTTTTTTCTTTTTTTTCTTTTTTTTTTGCCTTCCCCTTTCACCCTCTTTCCCCAAGGAGCAGAAACTGCATTTTCTTTCCTTTGACATATTACTTATCTTTCAGATCGCTCTCTTTCCGGGCCTTGGTAGACTTGTTTCTACATGAGAGATGAAGGCTAGGCTTTGTTTTGGTCAGATCAAGCAGGTTTTTAACCATAAGGTATATACTATGTATATTTCTCCCCTTTATAAGCATTAGGTATCCAGGTGTGGCTGCTTGTTTCCTCCTCATGAGGAGTACATCCCCAGCTGAACAGTCTGTGAATACTGAGCTGCTGTATCCTAACAATAGCTTCCTATTATTTCTGATGTGTCTGCATTGTATGGACCAGTGGAAAAAACCCTGTGGCTGATGGGATGTGATGATACATTTTCAGCTGTGATAATTGTTAACTGATTATTTTCACTGTGGCAGCGAACTCTGCTATAGTAAGGAGAGACACTGTTAGCACCTTAGTGATGTGCACAATACCTGTTCCTGTATTAGAACAGGGCAACAATAAGCCAGCTTTTAAAACAGCCTGCCTCAGATGCTGAACAACCTTCTGCCTGTTGAAGTAAGTTTTGTTTAATGCTTGTATGCCACGCAAAATGCCTTTTCATATCTGCCACAGTGCTGGAGATATGGTTCACCCCTGGAGCTGAATCCAGGCACAGAGATGAGCCCTTCTGCCCCTATCTGCTCCACCACCCCGCTTCCCACCTCATGAGAGGAGCACTAAAAACAGTGAGCCATTCAGACCAGGCATCCTCCCCATGCAGGTAGTTTGGGATGCAGAGATGGGAAGCAAGACCTCACATATCCCACTCTCGTTCAGGATGGTGAGCAGCCATGCAAAGAGAGGCCTCTACACTAAACAGCTTTGGAGCAGGGCTACTATTTCTGACCCAATAAGAGCTTCTCTTTTCTGCTGGCTGACCTTGGTGAAAAAAGCACAAAACAAATCAAAAGTCAATACACCAAGACAATCCCAGAGTAATCGACGTGGAATAGTGTGGTCAGTAGGAGCAGGGAAGTCATTCTCTGCCTGTATTCAGCACTGGTAAGGCCACACCTTGAGTCCTGTGTCCAGATGTTGTATTGCTGGAGCATGTCCAGAGAAGGGCACAAAGCTGGGGAGGGGTTTGGAGCACAAGCCCTATGAGGAGAGGCTGAGGGAGCTGAGGGTGCTAAGCCTGGAGAAGAGGAGGCTCACAGGAGACCTTATTGCTCTCTACAACTACCTGAAGGGAGGTTGTAGCCAGGTGGGGGTTGGTCTCTTCTCCCAGGCAACCAGCACCAGAACAAGAGGACACAGTCTCAAGCTGCACCAGGGGAGGTTTAGGCTGGATGTTAGGAAGAAGGTCTTCATAGAAAGAGTGATTGGCCATTGGAATGGGCTGCCCAGGTGGTGGAGTCACCATCACTGGAGGTGTTTAAGAAGAGACTGGATGGGATGCTTGGTGCCATGGTTTGGTTGATTAGATAGTGTTGGGTGATAGGTTGGACTTGATGATCTCAAAGGTCTCTTCCAACCTGGTTAATTCTATTCTATTCTATCAGCTGGAGAAGACAGACATCTGTACCACCAGCCACGAAGTCCCAGGGTGGCATAGTTACCTCATGGCTCTAACCTAGGGTGGTTGGGGACCCAAGATCAGGGGCCCCAAAAATTGATATGTTGAATTCAGTGTGTCCTCTGAATTACAAATACTGCACATCTCTACAGTCTTCTCTGCTTAGCGCAGAGGCACTTGTTGGTAAGACACTGGAATAACTGGGGGAGCTGGGGGGAGTGGGGGAATGGTGCACTGGGGGCAGGTGTCCAGGTGCTGGTAGTGCAAGGTGCTGTGCAGCCTCTGTGAGGGATGGTTCTGGATGCCCCATGTCAGACACAGCTGGTTTCATATATCTAAGCATTTGTTAAGAAGTCTAGCAGTGGAAAAAATAGATCAGTATTTATGGAACAATTTTTATCTTCAAAAAACTATGGAAAAGTTAAATGGTGGCAATTTTTTTTACTAGAGCAGTATTTCCAACTTTGAAAGACATTTATAGTAGATGTATGAACTAGTAGCCACTCCTTATTTCTATGTGAATGCAGCACACCATTTAACTAGGACATTAAGCAAGGTAAACACTTCTGACATTCTTACATCTGCAGGTTTTCACCCCCATGCTCTCCATTCTTTCGCAACACAGCATCATTATGCAGTAAACGAACAGAGACAGTATGAAACTGGAAAACCGGATCTGCAGTTCATCAGAAAACCCACCTGAGAGACCCGAATGGTTGTACTAATTGTGTAACCAAAGAGTGGGGTTGCTTTTTTTCTTTTTGTGTTCTGAAAATTAAACATGGAAAATACTACAGATTACTCTGTCTTAATAGCAGGAAAGAGGAATTTCGTGCTGTGTTTTTCCCAATATTTCGTTATAGATTTCAAGTCTTTTCTTGTCTAGAACCAGATTCCATCTGTTCCAGTAAGAACTGAGCCTTTAATATTTGGCCACTGCAGACATTGAGTTTATCAAGTTTATCTCATAACCTTTATGAAAAAAACTTCAGAGACATGACCAAATTTAAGAGAAACACTGTTTTTCCAGACATGGGATTGAATCTCAGCATGCTGTACCTGGAAAAACGAGAATCAGCTGAGAGAAATAGCATTCCACTGAAACCACAGAAAAATGATGAGGCTGTATTTCGTATCTCGGCATACATACAGGGTAATAGCTCATCCAGTAGATCCAGGAGCAGAGCACTATGCACATCATGCCAAAACCCAAGGTGTGCAGTCCATCTGCCCTCTCCTGGTAGGTGGGAGAGCAATGGTTTCTGTGGGCTAGCTCTGCTCAGCAGGCTCCCCACCAGCAGAGTGAAGTGGAACCAGGTCTGCAGGGCACAACTAATACAGCTGAATTACTTAGAGCTGGGGTCCAATAGGAATGATAAGTTGAGAGCCTTTCTGGGATAGGTCCCAAGTGGCTTAAGTAACTCTTGAAGAATGTATTCTAGAAAAAGAGTCTGCCACTCATTGGTATTTTTTCCATAGAGTTAGGCTTTGAAAACAAAATAGGTATGGTTTTCACCCCTTTCCGGTTAGATCTGCCGTAACTCCCAGTGACTCAACACTCCAATTTATGTTGTACTTTTAACTGTTACTTGAATCCTAAGAACATCTGGGGGGGGATGACGGTGGGGGAAGCAAAGTATGATACATTATCCTTGTAGTTACAGAGAGTGAGCAGGAGAACTAAAAAAAAATTCAGGGCTTCACAGTTTGAGGAAGAGCATGTGAACAGCCTGTTTTTCTGCCATTGTATCATCCATGCCAATACCAAAGGGGCAAAGAACTGGTAACACAAGATAGGTCAGTCACAGTTCAGATTAAAGCCTTAAAGTGTCTTGGCAACCTCTGTGGAAGACCTGGGTGTGATTAAAAGTTGCCGTTACCCGATGGTTCTCTAGGCAAGAGGCTGATGGGTTTCAGTCAAAATGTGCACATATGCACCTCCTGAAAAGCATTGTCACCACCAGTATCTTAGCAGGCAAGTTCAGTGTAAAGACCAAGTGAAATTCACAAGAAATGCTCCTCTGCTTAAAACTGATTTCTCCTGAATAAGAAGAGAAATTGTACATATGGAATGGAATGGAACGGAATGGAACAGAACAGAATTTACCAAGTTGGAAAAGACCTTTGAGATCATCAAGTCCAATCCATCATCCAACACCATCTAATCAACTAGACCATGGCACCAAGCACCCCATCAAGTCTCCTCCTAAACACCTCCAGTGATGGTGACTCCATCACCTCCCTGGGCAGCACATCCTAATGGCGAATCACTCTCTCTATGAAGAATTTCTTCCTAACAGCCAGTCTAAACCTCCCCTGGTGCAGCTTGAGACTGTGTCCTCTTGTTCTGGTGCTGGTCGCCTGGGAGAAGAGACCAACCCCCACCTGGCTACACCCTCCCTTCAGGTAGTTGTAGATGGCAATAAGGTCTCCTGTGAGCCTCCTCTTCTCCAGGCTAAGCAACCCCAGCTCCCTCTGCCTCTCCTCATAGGGCTTGTGCTCCAAACCCCTCCCCAGCTTTGTTGCCCTTCTCTGGACATGTTCCAGCAACTCAACATGTTTCCTAAACTGAGGGGCCCAGAACTGGACACAGTACTCAAACTTTGTTTGGTTTTGCTGCTCATGTTGCATCTAGTCATAAGGAATGGGGACACTCATGCTACCGCTCTTTTTTATCTCTTACGAGAATAAAATGAAATGTAAAACAGACTTTCTAAAGGATTTTTTTGTTTGTTTATCTTTGTTATTACTCCACCACCAATGGCTAACAACTCTCTCTGTGAAGAACTTTCTCCTCACCTCGAGCCCAAACTTCCCCTGGTGAAGCTTGAGACTTGTGTCCTCTTGTTCTGGTGCTGGTTGCCTGGGAGAAGAGACCAACTCCCTCCTGGCTACAACCACCCTTCACTCAATCCAGTACTCCTAAGAATGCACATAGAGCTCATCTGTACAGAGTGATTGGAGAGAAAGATGTTCTTTCACCAGAAGTTGTTGAGCACACAATTCACAGAGGCAAAGAACTTGAAGGGGAGGATTTGTGCCAGGTAAGAATTCCAATGTTTAACACTAATCTTAGGGAAAGTTTTTTATTACTTACAAAACATATCATATTAAGTCTCTGATCTTGGCAGATCTCTGGAGAACTTTTACACTGTCTAAGAATTCCTGTCTCATATATGACAGTTGCCACACTTGAAGTCTTTTCTACAGCTACAAAGCAGTGGTTGAGATTTGCAGCAAGTAAAGGACACAGAGGGATGCTGCAATATTTTGGGAAAAAAAAATAATATGGTAAGTGTGTTTCCTAGGTTCAAATTCCCAGGTAGAGAGGGCTTTTGGACCAGTTCTGCTGTAAGGCAACAAACCACTTTCACCTACATTTTATTTATTTATGTTGACCTAAGTACCACTGACCAAAACAAAATTTGGAATGTGCTGCCTGGGGAGGTGGTGGAGTCACCATCATTGGAGGTGTTTAAGAGGAGACTTGATAGGGTGCTTCGTTGCATGGTTTAGTTGATTACATGGTGTTGGATGATGGTTTGGATGTGATGATCTTGAAGGCCTCTTCCAACCTGGTCTATTCTATTCTATTCTATTCTATTCTATTCTATTCTATTCTATTCAGATTAAGGACTGATTTTAGCATTTACTTGTCTGCTAAATTGGGACTTTTACAGATAGCCAATATCTTTTATGAAACTCATTATTTTTTGATCATTTGCACAGAAAAATAATTATTTCATTAACATTTGAATTCCTTCTCCTTTTACAGTACCCAAAGGTATGTTCCACTATGGCCTGCAGTAGCTTAATGGGGTTTTTTTCTGAAGTATCTGTTCACTACATATAGATTGAATTACTCCCTGAACAATAAATCAACCACTGTCTTGGATACAAAATTATTTTCCTCACACTAGAGCTGCAATGTACATTTTTTTTTAAGACAATCCCAAGAGGAACAGCTGGCTGACAATTTTAGCAGATTTGCAACATTAAGCAGTGAGTGCAATCCACACTCGCATACCAGGGAAGAGGCGTGCTTATAAACAGAAAATGTTCATGGCACAACATCACTTCTGTAGTCCTACCAAATGAAAAAAAAATAAATGTCCCATTTCTGTCCTCAGCTGCAGTAGGCAAGGCCTTGACAGCAGTTTCACATGCATATTACAAGCCTTCACATCCACAAAATGCTTACTTCACAGAATACAATGCTGTTATGAAATCCATTTGACTGTTAGGAAGAATTCCATAAATCCTGCCAAGCTGCCCAAGGTACCACTCTACTGCTAACTCCTGTGGATGGGTCTGCATGCTTTGGTAAACCTCACTGTGGGATTAGGACATTTACCAAAGCTATGATTTGTTTCCTGCAATGCTATGTCTTATTTTATACCAGGAGTTCTGCAGGTGTGTGATTTATCCATCCTGTTTTTAGCTACAGTACCCTGCAAGTGGGCTTTATTTTGTGCTGGAAAACCAAATTCTCCTCTCATAAATTGTATTACTGCTGACTGGGGAACAGGCTTCTGCTCCCTTGAGAATAGAATAGAATAGAATAGAATAGAATAGAATAGAATAGAATAGACCAGACCAGACCAGACCAGGCTGGAAAAGACCTTTGGGATCATCGAGTCCAACCTCAACCAGCTTAATTTCTCTGACCACAAAATTATAATTCCAGCAAAATAATCTGAAGCTCAACACCATTTCTTATGGAATTAAGCAATATAGGGACAATTATAGCTTACTTCCCCCCCAGTATTGCACCTTAATGCTTATTATCTATTAATTGTCAACATCACTTGAGGGACTTTACCAACAGCATAGCCCCTAATGATCCAACTGCAGGAACACAGGAGGAGGAATTAAATGCCAAATAAAAGAAACAGATAAAATTATCCTTTAAAATTAAAAGTGCAGTATAAATTTTGTAATTGGGATCAAAATTCACCAAAGGTTTCTTTTTGTCTGAAAGAATGTTCAACGAACATTTTAAAATCCAGGAAGCAAACTGGATATCCCAGAAATCCAGAAGTGAAAAGCACATTCTTGCTCAGCAAAATCATATGCAGACAGGCCTTTCACTCAAATAAATATTCAGAGAAACATATATTGTATGAGACACATTTCAATGTGAAAAGGCTAATATCATCTGCCTTTTCCATTTTCCCCATTCCATTAGGAATAGAATAGAATAGAATAGAATAGAATAGAATAGAATAGAATAGAATAGAATAGAATAGAATAAACCAGGTTGGAAAAGACCTTTGAGATCATCAAGTCCAACCTATCACCCAACACTATCAAATCAACTAAACCATGGCACCAAGCACCCCATCCAGTCTCTTAAACACCTCCAGTGATGGTGACTTCCACTTTCCTGGGCAGCCCATTCCAATGGCCCATCACTCTTTCTATGAAGAACTTCTTTCTAACATCCAGCCTAAACCTCCCCTCGTGCATTTTGAGACTGTGTCCTCTTGTTCTGGTGTTGGTTGCCTGGGAGAAGAGACCCATTCTCTGACCACAGTAGGAGGTATGAAAAATAAAAGAGAAAGTAGAATGAGCTACAAAGAGAAGAAAACAAGAAGTAAAACATATCTGAGACCACTTCTCAGGATACTTAGAATCTGTTGAGTATCAAATGCAGAACAGAGGAACATGCACACAGGGCTACAGTGCTGCCTACAAAAGATTCTTTCCTTCCCTTAACTTTGGGCACCAGGATGGAGAAGAGAGAGAGAGAGAGAGAGAGAGAGAGCGCACAAATTTATTAGAAGTGATGAGCAAATTATAACTGGAAAGTTGACTGTAAGCTATTTGAACTCAAGTGCAGCAAAGACAGGTTTTCCAGGATACATCAATGCAAGGTTACATATTTCATAAACAAAACAAACAACAATAAAAAAATCAAAACAAACAACAACAAAACCCCAAGAAAGTAAATCCCAATGAAAAATTACATTAAAACTCCCAATATAAAAGACCACAAAAATACCTAAGAGATAATGTCTATCAAATGCTTCTAGATATGTAAAACCTCTTTTGCTTTTGAGTGTCAACCTGAATGCAAACAAGTATCCTTCTCCTCATAGCATCTAGCCTTCAAAATATAAACCAATCCTTTTATTCTTGTCAGCTAACGATCAAGAGTTTTGTGAGCTGATTTGCTTATTGGCCACGCCACAGGTGTTTCAGAGCAGCATTTTATATGCCATGAACTAGAAAACAAATCAAAGTAAGAACAACATCAACAAAAATGTCAGTAACTTATGTTTTAGTAAGGTTACTAAAGTAAGGAAAAGTCACACAGGTCTGAAAATAGCTTCAGCTTTCATGAAATTACACAGCTGAGAAAAAAATAACCCCAACACATTACACATTGAAGGACTCAAAGTGGAAAGCAGAGATGTTATGAATTGTGTTGGAGGCTGCTCAAATAAGAGAAGTCATCAACCCTTGAGAGAGGAAATCTAACTGAGGCTCCTCAGTGCCTAGCATATGGAGCTGCACTACTTAGGAAACACTGACAGCTAGGGGAATAACAGCTCAAAGTAAGGGATTTTTCTGCCCCACTGCCTAATGGTATGAAGATTCAGGTCCTTCTGCTGAACTTCAGCATCATTAACTTGACAGGCAAAAGAAGGGGAAAGCATGAAGGGAAGCTCTGCTTTTGTGTTTCTCCCTGCTGTAACAAGAGTCTGATTTCATATTCCCAAATGTTTGTTAAAATGTGGAAAACTAGATTTTAAAATGTAAGTACAGGAGTTATATCCCAGAATATATCAGACAAGAGGCTACAAAAAAATCAAATGAGAGATGAGGAACAGTGACTGAGGACAAGAGAGAGGATGACCAGAAACCACAGTGGGAGGCTCCAATGATAAACAGATGCTACCCTGTCTCTTCTGTGCCTTCTGTTTTGTGTTTTTTTGAGCCTACTTCTCAAAAGACTAGACATAGAATGAATGCAGATGGAGATCTCTTTCACAATGTTCCCAGTTGGTTTAAAATCTCCACTTCTCAAATCAAATCCTTTCTAGAGATGATGACTGCTTTCCCAAAGCCTGAGGATGGATAGAATTTCTTACCACTCTACAAGGACAGTGGTCTAAAAATGCTAGAGAATTAACAGCAAATTAAACTAATACCATTACATAGAAATTCCTTTAAAACATGTATTTCCAATCTCCTATTTCTATGTCAGTAGATAGTCTCTGCAGCTCTGTGCTTAGAATATACATTTCAGGAAAATTTCCCATATAGCATATTCAGTCATTGTATTTCCTGGCACATATGTGTGTCATAACCTTACAGCAAAAAGAGGAATAAACAGTAATATTACTAAGATTTGTACAGAAGCTTACATTAGTTACTCTATTATCTGCCAAAACAGCTCACAATGAGCTGGTGGGAAAGTCTTTGAAGACTGCTAAAAGACATTTTTAGAGATACATTATTTGTTAAGTTTAAAATACATTTGAAAATCTCCAATCACCTATATGTAACTTCATTATTATTAAAGTGCAGCTTTTCATAGAATCATAGAACGGTCCAGGCTGGAAGGGACCTCCAAAGGGCATCCAGTCCGACCTCCCCGCAGTCAGCAGGGACATCCCCATCTAGATCAGACTGCCCAGGGGCTTGTTGAGTCTTACCTTGAATATCTCCAGGAAAAGGGTCTCAGCCACTTCTCTGGGAAACCTGTTCCAGTGTTCCACCAACCTCACAGTGAAGAACTTCTTCCTGATATCCAGTCTAAATCTGCCTTTCCCTAGTTTGAACCCATCACCCTGTGTCCTGTCACCACAGGCCCTTGTGAACAGTCTCTCCCCATCCTTCCTATACGGCCCCTTCAGGTACTGACAGGCTGCTATCAGGTCTCCCTGGAGCCTCCTCTTCTCTAGGCTGAACAACCCCAGCTCCCTCAGCCTGGTCTCAAAGCAGAGGTGCTCCAACTCCCAGATGTTTTTTGTGACCCTCCTCTGGACACTCAGGTCCATATCCTTCCTACATTAAGGGCTCCAGAGCTGGATGCAGTACTCCATCTAAGTGAACTGCTAGGTCAATAGTAAGAAAGTTAATGGGTGCAGATGTAAAAGAAAATAATCCCATCCTCTCTGTACTTGAGAAAACAGGACGTTCCTGAAACTAAGGAGAAAAAAAGCTATTATTTGGATCATCAAAAACCCCACCATTAGCTCTGAATTTGGCTTCTTATGTAACTCGACCTTTTCACAACTCTTTCCTGGTCTCTCTTTTGCACCCTTTGGGAGATGGAATAACTGTAGGAAATGCTGTTCAGCTGTTTTTGCCATACAGAACAGCAATGTTCCAAATCAATAAATCAACCAGCAATTGCCTAATCAGCAGATTTTGTTGTTGTTGTTGTTGTTGTTATGAGTATAAAAGTTACTATAATTAGGAGTAAACACAACAAAAGACACAAAGAGGCTTCTAGTAATTCTCTCTCACACTCACACACAAATACATATATATATACAGATAAGAATGAAGTGCAATATAGAACAACAGAGGCAAAATACAGAGAATATTTCTAATTAAATTTAAATCTATTGCCAAAGTAGTTTTTCAAGGAAGCTAATATCAGACCCATGAATCAGGTGCATTTAAGAGAGCTAAAGCACATACAAAAGCAAAGATAGAGGAAAGTAGATTTGAGGAGATGAATGATAATAATAGTGCTTTGCTTGATCTCATTTATCAAGGTTTGTTTACATGTATACATCTATGTAAATACCACATGGTGGGAAGTGTTGTGAAGCTATTCTTTAATTCATAGAGGTTAAAATCAGACCTTGTTACAACTTTATAACGTTCTTTTAAAATGTCACATATTAAAAGAAGTACCTAGAAACACTTATTTCAGAAGAAAAGGTGATTTATTCTGTTTTTTGTTTGACTGCTACTAAGATTTCATGCAATGTGTGAAGAAAGACATAGGAAAAAAATATAATGTTCTACAACTTAAATATAGAAGACAAAAAATATTTCATATTCTAAAACCTAAAACATAAATATGCCTCTAACTCCTTTAGCTTCAGAAATATCTGTGGTAGACTGTCAGTATACCCAAATTGTTAGCAGATGCTGCTGCACAAAGCAATAATCAGAGATCAGCTGTTGAAGTATGTGACGGTATTGTCAACCTGTTAACGAAAGGATTCAAGGAACACTGAAGAGATGCTAGTAAAACCAAGATTTGAGATTACAAACTGTTTTTAGAGCTCTTGTATTTCTGTCATGATATGGAAAAATGTGTTTCCTAAGAGGACTTTCCTAATAGGGATTGTTAACATAGATCAAATGTATAGAATATGCATGGATTTTTAAAATACTTTTTTTTTGCTTCAAATTCTGATTTTAACTACAAACATTTTAGTTCATTACTCACTCTCTAGAGAAGGAGAAGGGAAGTCATTCTGCCCCTGTACTCAGCACTGGTTAGGCCACACCTTAAGTACTGTGTCCAGTTCTGGGCCCCCCAGGAAAGATGTTGAGTTGCTGGAACGTGTCCAGAGGAGACCAACAAAGCTGGGGAGAGGCCTTGAGCACAAGCCCTGTGATGAGAGGCTGAGGGAGCTGGGGTTGCTTAGCCTGGAGAAGAGGAGGTTCAGGGGAGACCTTATTGCTGCCTACAGCTACCTGTAGCTGCGCCAGGAAAAGTTTAGGCTTGAGGTGAGGAGAAAGTTCTTTACAGAGAGTTGTTGGCCATTGGAATGTGCTGCCTAGGGATGTGGTGGAGTCACTGTCCCTGGAGGTGTTCAAAAAGGGCTTGGATGTGGCACTTGAAGCCATGGTTTAGTAGTCATGAGGTCTGTGGTGACAGGTTGGACTTGATGATCTTTGAGGTCTTTTCCAACCTTATTGATTCTATGATTCTACTCATAAGCACAGAAGGAAGTCTACTGTACCATACACAAATGCTTAAATATCAAATGGAATTGATCATTAAAGTGAAAGAAAAATTATTTCATTGCAAGAACAAAGAGATGGAGACTCAGATAGAAAATGTGAGTTTTGTTGTTTGTTTTGAAAGGATATAACTCTTCATCATACAGGCTATAAAAGAAGGTGAGGAGGATTAATGCTTTCTGGACAGCATACTCCACTCTTGTTGTCTACAGGATAGCTTGCACCTTGTTCAGAAACATTTAGCAATGGTTTATGGAACGAAATTTTTTTAATGGTCTGACAGGGCCTTGCTGCATCGATCACTGAGATAGAGCAATCAAAACCAGAGGGTACATATGGCCCTATTTGATCTTTACAAGAGAATTTCACTATGCTAATCTTTAAAACATATTGTCACATTATTCATTTCTCTCCCTTGTGTATTTCATTACTTTAAAGTAAATAAACCAATCAATACAACCATCACACAAAACTTCTGAACTTAAGGGCAGTCAATAACATTTGTAAATGCTTGTCAGAACACTGCCTCTTTGCGTATCAGGGCTGCAAATTGTGAGGGGCCCTATTGACTTTTTTTCTTTTAATAAACTCACTTTTGGAAAAAACACAGATGTTCATTACATCTCCTGCTTCCTGGAGGAAACATTGGTGCAGCTGAGGTCTGGATGCAGAAGACTCAGCAACAGTAACAAACAGTTGAAGTATTTCATTGCCTTGCTTTTGCCTTCAATGTTCTCCTACACAAGTGTTCTTCGTACTTCTGTTTACTTTGAATTTGGGCAAAAGTGTTCAAAAGATGCATCATCCACTGTATTTAAAAAAAAAAAAAATCCATATTTTTGCATGGAAAAAAAAGGATGAGCAAGCAGAAAATAAATGCTTGTGTAATTTGCACTTGAACAATAGAATAGAATAGAATTAACCAGGTTGGAAAAGACCTTCAAGATCATCAAGTCTAACCCACCACCCAAAACCATCTAATCAACTAAACCATGGCACCAAGCACCCCATCCAGTCTTCCCAAACACCTCCAGTGATGGTGACTCCACCACCCCCCTGGGCAGCCCATTCCAATGGCAAATCACCCTTTCTGGGAAGAACTTCTTCCTAATACCCAGCCTAAACCTCCCCTGGCACAGCTTGAGACTGTGTCCTCTTGTTCTGGTGCTGGTTGCCTGAGAGAAGAGACCAACCCCCACCTGGCTACAACCTCCCTTCAAGCAGTTGTAGGTGGCAATAAGGTCTCCCCTGAGCCTCCTCTTCTCCAGGCTAAACAACCCCAGCTCCCTCAGCCTCTCCTGATAGGGCTTGTGCTCCAAACCCCTCCCCAGCTTTGTTGCCCTTCTCTGGACATGTTCCAGCAACTCAACATCTTTCCTAAACTGAGGGCCCCCGAACTGGACACAGGACTCAAGATGTGGACTAACCAGTGCTGAGTACAGGGGCACAATGCCTTCCCTACTCCTGCTGGTCATGTAGTTCCTGATACAGGCCAGGATGTCATTGGCCTTCTTAGCCACCTGGGCACACTGCTGGCTCATGTTCAGAGTATGTTGACCAGTACCCCCAGGTCCCTTTCTGCCTTTAAAAATCCAGGAAATCACAGAAAAAGTGGGTGTCAGTGGGCAACATGTATCTCTATTTGAAATTATGAGCACATTCAACCTATTCCTTAAAATCTTGGGTATCTATTTTATTGTACCTGTGTCCCTTCCACTTCGCTCTACTTACTTGCACATGCTTCCAGTGAAACTTTGTTTTACTTCTCTTTCATTTTTTTTTTTTAGATATAGTAAAGAATTTTAACTTACATGAATATATGAAGAATCTCCATCTGAAAATGTGTACCTTTATATTCTGACACTCAAGAAATGAACAATTTAAAGGACAAGATTAAATGGGTAATAAAAGAGTCTGAGGTTTATAATGGCCAAAAAACCGGAAGGAATCTACTTTTATTAATTGCTTCCAATAAGCACAGACATGGCCACTGATTTTTAAGAGCTGAGATAGACTGAGTTATGTGGAGCTAGATATCCACAAATTTACTACATTCTTGGGAAAAGAAATTGTAGTCTTTTTGTTTTACACCACTGAATCTTAAATGTATATGCTGTAGTTTCCTGAAGGTTCAATTTGCTTTTTATTATTATTAAAGGAATGCAAAACAATCAAAAGATTGTCCCAGAAGGAAGGATAGGAGAGGTTAACCGGGGAACATGAATTCATGGTGAAGTCCTAAACTGAGCAGCAGCACTTTAAAAAGAGTTTAAAATACAATGCCGTCTGCAGTCCAATGCTTCATTGTCCCTACAAAAGTGCTGCTACTTACTCTCAAATGTATTCTTGTGAGCACACTCTATTAGAATCTTATAAGAGTTTAGTGTTTCCATAGTAAAGGACCTCTTGTTTCAGTTCGGCTAATAGAAAAAACCTAGGGGTAGACCCCCTTCCACTTAGTAATTCACAACTTCCCCAACGGATGCATAGGCTAGGGTTTTCCTTCTTCCCAGTACAATTCAAAGTCTACAAAGAGCAATGTGAGTTTACCACCATTTGTTCAAGTATCAGTGAAGGAAGAGGTGATAAGGTGAAAAAAATCCACAGGTGACTAAACCTGGGTGAAATTTTGAAAATGACTGGAAAACAGCTGGGAACACATCCAAGGGCAGATTATTATGCAAAGATTATAAGGAGAGAAACACTACTCTTGTTTAATGATATCTAGAAATAACGTTAAGCAGTACTAAGAGCTATATGGTCATGGGACAATCTGCCTAATGTTAACTACTCAGTGGATAAAACTCACTACAGGTCACACTGAAAACCCATGTTTCATCTACTGAATGTTCTCTAAAGGTCCTTAAATGTCCAAGGGACTCTGGGTGCATGATGAACAATACAGAAGTTTCTTCCTTTTAATTTTACTCCAAACTAGGGAGAAACAGGAGCTATGTAGAAGATCTACTGTTTCACTTTTTCTTCTGAGGGATGCAATGAAGTATGAGTCTGATGTGACTAGATGCTAAATCAATTATTTTTGCCTGTTGTGTTGAGAGAGAATGCTGTAGCTGGAGAACACAGTTCAATTGCTAAATTAATATTCACACTGTAGTTCCACAGTTCTACCCCAGAATGAAAAAGGTTGGATCATGTGAAGACAGATTGGGGTGGTGGGAAGGCAACCACTGAATGAAGAGCTAGAAGAGCTGTAGTCATATTGCGTAGTGCAGAGAGTGGAAAGTTCACAAAACGAAGCACTTTGACTTCTTGCCAGGTATACCATGTGAAATGAATTTCAAGATAAGGTTTTGAATTACAAATGGCTATTCCAAGCACTTGTTGGCATGAGCACTATTGCAGAAAAGCTGCGACACCAGCAGTTAGGGATAGCAGAATCTAAGAAATTAAGGGAAACTTGTCAAGCAGAACTTAAATATCTAAATATTTCTCCTAAATATTTGCTGAAAGAACTCACTTTGGCTCTGCTTGCATTTAAGTTTGCACCTTCTGGATTTTTTTGGAAAATATTCGCAGGCATTAGTTCAGAACTTCTATAAACAAAATACTAATTCATGTCTAGAAGTGCCATGAACAGGGAGGCTAAAGATAGATTTCTTTTAAAATACAACATGTGGTGTGCCAAAAACACAGTCCCATGAATTTTATGTTTGTCCTATCTGTCCAAGCAAAACACAGTGTGAGAATCTAACCAAAGCTTCTTGAATCCCTTGCCTGATGTTTTCAAGGAATGCAGATGAAGCATTTGCCGGAAGGATTACGCTGATGAAAAGAAACCATATACATTTAATGAGTGCCAAATAAGAATCACAGAATCATAGAATCAATAAGGTTGGAAAAGACCTCAGAGATCATCAAGTCCAACCTGTCACCCAACACCTCATGACTAACTAAACTATAGCTTCAAGTGCCACATCCAATCCCCTCCTGAACACCTCCAGGGAGAGTGACTCCACCACCTCCCTGGGCAGCACATTCCAATGGCCAATCTCTCTTTCTGTGAAGAACTTTCTCCTCACCTCAAGCCTAAACTTCTCCTGGTGCAGCTTGAGACTCTGTCCTCTTGTTCTGGTGCTAGTTGCCCAGGAGAAGAGACCAACCCCCACCTGGCTACAACCTCCCTTCAGGTAGTTGTAGAGAGCAATAAGGTCTCTCCTGAGCCTCCTCTTCTCCAGGCTAAGCAACCCCAGCTCCCTCAGCCTCTCCTCATAGGGCTTGTGCCCAAGTCCTCTCACCAGCCTAGTTGTCCTTCTCTGGACAAACTCAAGTGTCTCAATATCCTTCTTAAATTGAGGGGTCCAGAACTGGACACAGGACCCAAGGTGTGGTCTAACCAGTGCTGTGTACAGGGGCACAATGACTTCCCTGCTCCTGCTGGCCACACTATTTCTGATGCAGGCCAGGATGCCATTGGCATTCTTGGCCGCCTGGGCACACTGCTTCAGTGATGTCTGTGGCCCTTATCCTATATATTTTTGGACTCGATGATCTCAAAGGTCTTTTCCAACCTGGTTAATTCTATATAAGTGGCCCTTATCCTATAATAACTAACCATTCACAGAAAAACAAAATCCAGACCAGTAATTAACATTTTAAAGCATCATATAATGTCTGCACACATGCTGCTAGCACCATCAGAAGTGACCAATGCAGCAAAAAGTGTCATTTAAGTTTTCCAGAACCTTGAAAACTGTTAAAGCAAAGATCTATTGAATAAATGAGTTCCTAGCACTTAAAAGAAAATTATGCTTGGCCTAAACTGGTATCATTCACTAGCTAATGAGCCTATTTTGAAGTAGAGCATAAAGATTTCTGCAGTCTCCAACACCTAACACTGGATTCCAGTGACAGAAATTATTTGGTACCCTGTAACTCCTAACAAAGATGCAGAAGGTATTAGATGTAAATGCAAACAACTGGTCTGGCTCTTAATTCCCTGAGGTGAGTGAGAAATAACTGCTGGAACAGTTTCAGGAACTATATATTTTTTTAAATCTCATCCTAATGTGCACTATCCCTCTAATGGCTCCACCAAGCTGCTTGAAACTGTCTCCATCTCCTTAGGACTTCTAGGATAAACAAGTGAAAGAAAAGATGCCCAAGCCATACTATGGTTAACATAAGGTTAAATTCATATAGTTCTAATTTGCTACAGGAACTAACTTATCTCTTATTAAATCTCACAGCACACAGTCTTTGCCTTTCACTTCTCCTGCTGGGTCTAGCTAAGGATTGAGCCCCATAGCTGAATTTTGGGTATCCTTAAAGTTGTGGATCACAACTTGTAACAGACGTCCCTGCTGTGCAGGGAGTTTTGTTTAAAGGTCCATCTGCCTGAAGACTGAAATCTGGAATTCTTTGCTCACCTCCTACGAAACTAGATCTTTCAGACCAGTCACCTGAAAATGCAGGGTTGTTCTGAGGGGTAAGGAAGATCAACATGATGAATATGTTTCTCACTCTAAAAAGGAGGATCTGAGACCAAATCAAGCTTTGGCAGGACACAATCCTATTTGTGTTGATGTTGCTTCCTCAGAACCAGTTGCCTGCATATATGTGCAGATATGACTTTTTTCTTTAAACCCCACATATGACACTTTAGTGCTCTCCACTTCAGGAGTGTGGGGAGGGATGTTGTCACCTCCTCATGGCTAGATGGGGCACATGGTCCAGAGAGTGGAACAAAGGGTCTAGACTATCACCATTTCAAAAAAGCAGAGGCTATAGCCCTGTTATATTCAGAAAAATGCCTTAGATGTTTCCAAAATCAGAGGAATAGAATAGAATAGAATAGAGTAGACCAGACCAAACCAGACCAGGTTGGAAAAGACCACCAAGATGATCAAGTCCAACCTATCACCCAACACCATTTAATCAACTAAACCATGGCACCAAGCGCACCATCCAATCTCTTCCTAAACACCTCTAGTGATGGCAACTCCACCACCTCCCTGGGCAGCCCATTCCAATGGCAAATCACTCTTTCTGTGAAAAACCTCTTCCTAATATCCAGCCTAAACCTCCTCTGGCACAGCCTGAGACTGTGTCCTCTTGTTCTGGTGCTGGTTGCCTGGGAGAAGAGACCAACCCCCACCTGGCTACCGACCCCCTCAGCCTCTCCTCACAGGGCTTGTGCTCCAAACCCCTCCTCAGCTTTGTTGCCCTTCTCTGGACACGTTCCACTAGATCACTGCATTTGAGCTTTTGGATGAGAAACTTAGAGCAGTAAATGGGTTACTTGTATACAGCCAACCCCAGCCCTAGGAGCTTTCTGTTCAGGCACTCACTATAGCCCTGGGAAAAGAATCTCCAGTTTCTTCCTTTGGCTTCTCAGCTTATTTTCAGCCCAGCAGCTCTGTTTCTTTAGAAGAGTAGCACCTCACTGCCTGTCCATTCTCTAATCATCACTATCTTTCATTGGGGCAGCTTCCCTCCTGATAATCCTCTAATAACATGAGGATATCTCCTCCTCAAATTTTAGTTATTCTATTTGTAGTTCATCTCTTTGTTGGCCAGCAGGCAGGCCCACATGCTTGAGAAGAGACTACACAGACAGCCAGGGAATTTTTTTTATTTTCTGAATAGTCTTAAATGTTGTTTATACTTAGGTCAGCTCACCCTAAAAAAGTCCTTCTTGCCCTTCCTTTGACTTCTCTACCAAATCATGCATAACCTCTGCTTTGTAGGCAGCTTCCTTCCTCTTAGATCAGGACATTCATGTCCAGCACAAGCTGCCTCCCTGTTCCTTTCCCCTGTCCAAGATGAGGAATGACATACCTCTAGAAATGAAGCCACGAATGATATATCCCTTTGATAAAATTAACCAAAAGTCATAGGTTATGAAAATGTCCCCTTACACAGGCTGTCAAATGTTCTTGAGTCATCAAGTGTTTACTGTTTTAGAATGGTGCATTTTACCTCCACTTAACAGCCAAAGGAAGTCAAAGTGTGTATCTTCCAGCTATTTCAGCAAACATTCAGCAACAGGAAATAGACTTTTTTCCAGACAATTATGGTAAATGTTTGCCATTGTTTTATAATCTAGCATCCTGTTCACTAGTTTAGAGCTAATCTATTAGAAAATGTGTAAAACAATCAGTATTAAACATCTGGAAACCTGAGTAATGTTATCAGCAGATAATTCTTTTTCAGATACATTTAGATCATAAGAATTAATTTTTAAATATATATACATATAAATGTTTGTAAAGGGAGAAGGTAGCAGTCGTAATAACCACAATGTGGCTACAACTAGTATTTTCCTGTAGAAGTATCCCAGAGTCAGTATTTTCTGGGGGAAATAAATTCCTTTATTTTTATGGAATACTTTTTAAAATTTTCTTGGAAATCAAAAGTTCATGCTCTTTTATGACTGGCAGAATCCAAAAGAGGAACAGGTCAAGTCTTCTGCATGGTAATCACGGATTTTCATCTATCAGTGAAATGTTCTGTACCTCCTTTCCAGCTTTATTCTGTCATTGCATCAGTCATCTATAGTGTAGTCTTGTACACATTTAAGAGAAAAGGAAGTTCTCTAAACTCTTTAAAGTCTCCCCCTTTTCCATACTGGACAATTCAATAATGGCTCTTCAAATTAAATTCATGTGTATATTTGTCAACATTTATTATAAGACTTTTTACACTGACAGTCTGTCAATGGCAGACACATTCTCTATTCTTCTACTTTAAGCATCTGCATAAGCTATTTGCTTTCAACCACTGCTGTTTGCCCAACAAGCTCTTTTACTGTCTGTGATTGCACCTCCTAAACTGGCAGTCATATTGGACTTGGTGAATTTTTAATGGGCATTCAGTCCTACTGATACCTAGAGAGTAGTTCAGTGCTTTCCAAGGGAAGATTACTCAGGCACAGTGCAGTCTTTAATTGTTTTCATAGTCATTCAGTGTGTCCAGGATCCAGAAGCTGCCATACGGCTCCATATCCTACTTAGTATAAGTAGTGGGCTACAGGCATGCTAAAAAAAAGGCCAGATTTTAAAATACAGAAATTATTTATATGCCACCCCCCACACCAAGGAAAAAAAAAAAAAAAGAGAGAGAGAAAAAAGCCCAGAACACACACACACAAAAGCAGACTACAAGAATGCACACTGAAAATGAAAATTAATCAGCTCCACTCCACTACAAGAAACAAATGTTTTTACAATAGTGAAAAGCCTGACTAGGGCCTGAACTTGCTCTCACTAATATCAGCAACAGTTTGATTCAAAGCAAAGTAAATCCCATTAGAGCCTTGTACAGAAAAATCCTAATAAAAGCAGACACTACAAAGCAAAGGCTCTGTTTATCTCTTGCTTACACCATAGCCATAGCAAAGTCACACCATTACTGCGGTCTGCATTCAGACCTGGAACATTTCAGTCCTACACTCATACTGCTCTGTAGAAAGCCAAAAAGACGTGCTGCACCAAAATGAGAAATGCAAGTCTCTCCTGGCCATAGACCTAATATATTAGGGTTAGGTTTACATAAGATCTGGCCAGGTCCCAGACATGCATTCTCCAACATTCACACTGCCTGATTTATGCTGTCTTATTTGGCTGGTAAAAGAATCAAACTGATGACTGGGTTTGAATGAAGGCAATTAGGGTGGTTGATTGGTTTTGTAATTTGGAGACCACCACTCTAGAGTATAAGTCAATTGTGTAGAACTATCCAGGTCTTTAATCATTGGTTTCCCTGTGCAAAGAGCTGATGCTTTACATCATCTGAAATTTATACCAGTTATAATCAATTCCATTCTTCCCATTAACCCTCTTACTGCTTCCTCCCCTGCCCTGCACCTGGCAAAACCATGACATTTTAGCACAGAAGAAGTTAACTGTAGTGTAGCAAATTATATTTCAAAGGTGTATCCAAATTTAATTTACAGGGTCAACTGAATATATGAGGGTAATTATCTTTACAGAGTATCTCACAGCTGTTGTGATATAGTGGTCCAACAGCTCCTGCTAGAAATATGTCTGAAAGCACTTGTTTAGACTTGAGTATGGTTAAACAACAGACTCCTGTCTGATGATCCTGGAAAACAATGTCATCAACAAAGACATCAATTTTAAGTAAGTCTCTTGGGTCCCTCCTGAAAGAGTGGAAATTCTGAATTCAAAGAGTCTTCTTCCTGAACAGATCCTGAAAAAGATCTGTAGGTATAACACACACAAAATTAAGCCACGTGATGGAAAGGAAATCATATATCATTTGCCTGTGTATGCCAATCATATACCTTTATGGAACATAATTTCTTATTTAAACACAGGAGCTCCAGAAATTCCAAAGCTGAGAAATAAAATTTCACTCAGGAATTGCCTCAAGTAGCATTCTGTTCTCAACTGTGGACTGGAATCTGAAGAGTTACATGATACTTAATTCGCTTCCAGGTGACAATTTCTCTTCCCTCACCACAATCTGCATTCCTGACATTCATTCAGAACAAAATGTGTTTTGCACAATGGCTTTGGCATCACTACATCCAAAAGTTTGGGGCCACTGGTCTGCCAACGGTCTACACCACTGATCACCGACTCCCATGAAATTAGATCCAACACTGCACTGAAATGTCGGTACATCTGCACGATGTTATAAGCAGATGTGAAATCCTGAATTCCACCTCTCAGGAAGAAAGTGTATAATAAATAATATGTGCTTCACTGAAGGCTGCCACGAAACCACTAGACAGCTCAGAAGAGGTGAGACCACTTCAAGAGTTTCCATAATATGCCATGCCTTCACTCTCCTTATTGAAAGTCTTCACTAGAGCTAAACCCCGAAGCCCTATGCAAACTGACTACTACCGACAAATCACGCTTTGGAGATCCAAAAGTTGCATTTGTAGTTAATTAAGTAACTGATTAAACTGTGTAAGTACTTCATAATACATAGAGTTATGTATCTTTGTGCAAATTCCCTCTATACATCCTTAATTTATTCTTGTCCTGATAGTCCTGAGATTTTAATAAAGTCTGCCAAATAGAAGGAAGCTCTGGTTCCTACACTCTAGGAAGCAGCAAATCTTTCTGATTATGAAGCAGTAATGAAAGCATCTCAAAAGGTTTGTAAAAGTTGGAGCAGATGATGTAATTTTTAACTGTACTCAATACTACTTACACTAAGCAAATTCCATAACAATAGAAATCATACTATTCCTTGAACAAAAATATAAAAGGAAAGAAAAGTCTTGGATTACTCTTTTGTTTCATCATTTCTAAAGCAACAGAGAATAACTGAGCATTCATTACTATACTGAGAATATTGGTCCCCTGGTACTGTAAACAGCTGTGCAATTTAAATACTCAATTTTCTCATTGCACCTCACTGGAGCACTACACTACACTTCCACAGAACACAAGATCTCTCAATCGCCAGGTGTTGGAAGTCTAGCAAGGAAGGGAAGAGACCACCATGGCTGAGTCAAGACCAAATGGTCAAACTCAACTGCAAAAAGGAGCTGTACAGGCAGCGGAAGCAATGAAAAAAAGGAAGGTAAAAGACCTGTGGATGTGATCTATCTGGACTTCTGCAAGGCCTTTGACATGGACCCCCACAACATCCTACTTGCCAAGTTGGAGAGATATGGGTAAGGAAATGGCTGGATGGTTGCATCCAGAGGGTAGTGTCCAATGGAGATGGAGAGCATTGACAAGTGGCATCCCTCAGGAGTCCACACTAGGACTTGTACTGTTCAATATTTTTATCAATGATATAGACAGTGGGATTGAGTGCACCATCAGCAAGTTTGCAGATGGCACCAGGCTGAGTGGTGCTGTCAATATGGTAGAGGGACAGGATGTCATCCAGAGGGACCTGGACAGGCTGGAGAGGTGAGCCCAGGTGAATCTCATGAGGTTCAACAAGACCACGTACAGTGTCCTGCACCTGGTTGGAACAATCCTCACTATCAATACAGGCTGGGGGAGGAGGTGATAGAAAGCAACTCTGTAGAAAAAAATTTGGGGTGCTGGTGGATAAGAGGCTGGACACGAGCAGACAGTGTGCACTTGCAGCCCAGAAGGCCAATTGCATCCTGTGCTGCATCAAACGAAATGTGGCCAGCAGATCCAGAGAGGTGATTCTGACACTCTGCTCTGGTGAGACCTCACCTGGAGTACTGCATCCAGCTCTGGAGCCCTCAATACAGGAAGGACAGGGACCTGATGGAGCCAGTCCAGAGGAGAGCCACAAAAATGATCAGGGGGTCCTGATCAGGGGCACCTTTGCTACAAGGACACGCTGAGGGAGCTAGGGTTGTTCAGCCTGGAGAAGAGGAAGCTCAGGGTGACATAACAGTGACTTTCCAGGACCTGAAAGCAGCCTGCAAGAAGGCTGGGAAGATACTGTTTACAAAGGTCTGTAGTGCAGGGGCAATGGGCAGTGGTGTTAAATTAGAGAAGAGTAGATTTAGATTGGATGTTAGGAAAAAGTTTTTTACAATGAGGGTGGTTGAGCACTGGATCAGGCTGCCCAGAGAAGTGGCTGAGGCTCCATCCCTGGAGATATTTGAGGTGAGGCTTGACAGGACTCTGGGCAGCCTGATCTCGTTGAGGATGTCCCTGCTCACGGTAGGGGGTTTGGAGTAGATAACCTTCAGAAGTCTGGTTCAACCCAGGTGATTCTATGATTCTACACAGACAAATTGTTGACAGACTACAGCTTGTGCCATTTGACTTGCCAAGGAGGAAGATCAGAATAGGGTTCTTTCCAAAACTGCTTCCAGACACAAAGAAATGAAGGCACAGCTCCAAATCAAAGGCCTCAGCTGATGATACCTGCCAGAAGCACAACCCAGGGCAAACCAAGGAGCACTGAGCAACAGTCAACAGGAAGGGGAAACTTCCTCATGATTAGTGGTGCTTTCAGCGGTGTAACTGAAAGGGATGGTGGCAGAAAAGCTTCATATCCTCCCATCAGCAGCTGGGAGGCTGGTTCCAAGCTGGGAAGGACAAAGAAGGAAATAATCTGCCAGATGCCTCTTCCCCTAAAATCCTTTCTACAAGCCTCTCTTTGGGATAACAACAATCACCAAATATTAATAGTACAAAACGATGCTGGAGAGGACAGCAGGAAGGTGCAAGTTCTCCTCCTAAGGGCACTGGTCTCCCCCAAGACCACAGGCTGAGCTGCATGCAGAGCACTGAGCTACAAAGTTAAAGGTTCCGAGTACCATCTGGCCACAGGTATATAAATTGTTCTTTGAAAGCACATGACATTGTGACACAAGAAGGTAGCAAACGGGTATTTCACCCTAGCACGGCACACTCCTCATTGAAAAATCAGACCCCCAGGAGTTGGAAGGTTTAGAAAAGCACAATGCAGCACACTTGAAGCCGACTTTTCAACACCCTTCTGGCTCTCCTGAACAAGGTGTGGAAAGCAGACATTAGTTCTTCAGCCTCACACTCTCCATGTCCCCTGCTGCTCAAATTTAGTTTTACCTTCAGGCAAAAAAGCTATCATCCCATTTCTTAATAATATGAAGAATTTCCTTTACTGCTCTGTTAGCTGCTTTATGCAGTCCCTGAGAGCACATATTTCTTCACAGAGCAGTGGGAAGAAAAACCGCTGCCAACTGATTCTAAGAAGTGAACTGCTGATTAGAAAAAGAAGCAATTACAAGTACTGTAGCTCAGACAGGCACAAGAGTTTTCAGATATTTTCCCCAAACCCACTTCCCAGCACCAGGATTCCACTTGCATCTCTAACAGCAAGCAAGGCTTCATGTCATCTACTCCAAAAGCGTCACTAGAGGTATCCATTCCATGCCTAAAAAGCCTCTTAAGAAGTGAGCTCTGTGCACTGCTGCAGGGCACCAATAGCACACTGATTTCACAGGACATAGCTACATGGTTCCTCTTGAAACAGGAGGATGAATACACCCCTAAGAGACAGGGAAGAAAGCTGACTTTAAAATGTTAAAGAAACTTGTCAATGCACAACTGACTGATTCTGACTGATTTAATGAAATGGTCTGTATTGCTGAGGGGATATTTGCACAAGCAGTTTAATCTAGTGAGACTCTGTTCCCGCCAGAGGCAATGAACAGACGTAGGCTTTCCCTGGGCAATGCAGAGAATAAAGACATGCTAAAAACTATCTTTGTGAAATGTTCTGCTGTTTCCCACCACACACCCAACAACTATTGACCGACATGAGCCATTTCATTTATCATGCACCCTTTTTAGAAGCACTCATATGATAATCTCAAGAACAAATAACACAGAATGATTCCAGCTAATTAGAATAATGCATGCACTAAGGAGGCCAACTGTAAATTAGATTCTTATTTCTCCACCAGATAATTTTCAGAGAATAAACAAGGAAGATGTACCAGAAACCACTGTAAAATGGTGAGTTTTCTGAGCAGAAAAGACCTGTAAACCTCCTGACTCAAATTGATGGAAGATACTGAAGGTACAAAGAAGGAAAGCAATCTGAAAACTAAGCAGAAGGAAAACAAGGTTTGGGAACCCTGGAAAAAACTGATGAAGACTATCTTCATGTAGTGTCAGAGAACTATTTAGATGCATCTCACATCATATAAGCTTTGTGATTGTACATATTAGCACATAAATATTATGGTCCTGGGAAATAATTATTCATCCTGACAGACTGAGAGAGTTTGGGCTGTTAAGTCTGGAGAAGAGAAGGCTCCGAGGAGACCTTATTGTGGCCTTCCAGTATCTTAAGGGGTCCTACAAGAAATCTGGGGAGGGACTTTTTAGGGTGTCAGGTAGTGACAGGACTATGGGCAATGGAACAAAAATAGAAATGGGTAGATTTAGATTGGATGTTAGGAAGAAGTTCTTCCCCATGAGGGTGGTGAGGCACTGGATCAGGTTGCCCAAGGAGGTGGTAGAAGCCCCATCCGTGGAGGCTTTTAAGGCTAGGCTGGATGTGGCTCTGAGCAGCCTGATCTAGTGTGAGGTGTCCCTGTGCATGGCAGGGAAGTTGGAACTAGATGATCCTTGACGTCCCTTCCAACCCTAACAATTCTATGATTCTATGACCATAGTAACTCCTACTACAAAACCACATTTTGAAGATGTTCTATAGGTTACTGGAAAACTTGCAATGATACATGAAAACATCAAAATGCTGCTAGGAATGTGCAAATGACACACCCCATATTGGGGAGTTTTTAGCAAAACATTGTCTTCTGAAGGCTCCACGGGTCTAGGGAAAATTCCTATTTCCTCTTGAAAAACAATACAATTATACTTCTAAGAAAGAAAAACAATATCAAAAGTCTGACAAACACATACAATAATAATTTTCTAGATAATTGAGTATTGGCAAAAGGCTTGTCTGACTCTACCCTTGCCACTGCCACCAGATCGTTTGGGCTAACCTGGCTTCATTCCACAGACAGATGCAATTCCAAACATTTGGTGAGCTTTACACATTGTTCTTCACTTTAAAATTATTAATATGATTTTTTTTTTTTTACATTAGATTTAGAAATAATGGCCCATAGGTATTCCTTCTGAGTTTGGGTTTGTTGGTTTGTTTTTTTTTTTTCAGATTTAACATGGGAGAAATTGCATTTCAGTTAGTCCTAACAATCACTGTCAAGGAAGTTGACAATTCTCACCATGCCTTCCTCAACTGGAACAGCTTTTGATTAGAAATCCTACCCTACAAAAGCATTCTAAAGCAAGCATATCTTTGGTCACTTCCTCTGTTCATTCTACACAATAAGTACCTCTACAATAAGTATGTCTGAGTCTCATGTATTTCAGAGCATTGCTATCCATGCTCCTATAAAGAAAAGCCCTTTTATATTAACATCCTTCTTTCTTATAATCAAGTGCAAACCTCTATTCAGTGCCTTAAAGAACCCTAGAGTCCGCTGTACCAGGTTTTCACATAAATGTGGCAAATCAGAGTTCATCTTCCTGAAGAGCCAGATTTGGTAATTTTCCATGCTGCATTTCCTATCCAAAAGCCTAAACAGCATTACTAGCCTTTCCCTGCTGCTTAATCTCTTGTATTAAGACTGTCTGACACAATAGAAATTGAAAGGACCTTCTCTGTATGACTCCTCTCCAACATATAATCACAAGACTTCTTACCTGCTTGATCTTTAACAGAATTCATGCAGTTATAGCAGGGAAAGATCTTGTTTGTTTGCTTGAGTGACAAGACATAAAACTAACCATAACAAGGAAATAGTAGCCAAGGCAGCCAAGAGAATGTGTACTTTGATTATTCCTGTTAACAGCCTGATATCCCATCTAATAGGGTTTCCCTGAATCAAGGTTTATCAGAGTGATACACCCACTGGCCTTGGTATTCTGCTGCTTCACTCTGTCAAATCCTGTGGCAACACATTTGGATGTTGCTAACTCCAGTCTTCAATGGCTGCAACAAGGTTTGCCAGAAACAACATACCAGGTATGGCTACTAATCAAGAAGCTCTATGATTCAGGAAAAAATAGGTAATGGAAGCATTCAACAGAGTAAACCAATATCTATAGACTTTTTTTTTCAGGTGTGAAAGCTTGTAAGCAACCAGTGCAAGTTCTGTATTGCCTGAAATTCAAATCTGAAAATTGCTCTGAAGAAAACTCAGTGGGAACAAGGCAGGCACCTCTTTTGATACCAAATACAAACATTTCTGAGAGCTTATCTATTTGATTCAATTCACCTAAACAGTAGAGACTGTTAGAGCTCATTAGATTATGCTTGGATTATGGAGCCAGGATTCTATAAATCAATTCTGGCTATCAGTTCTACATTTCATTTGGTTCCAAGACCATCATCTAAGGGTGACATACTCAAGGGAAGTTACTTGTGGGAGTAAGTCTCTGCTATGGGGTCAAAGTAGGGTGCAGAAGACATCCTCAAGCATTTAGACAGGGGACTAGGTCGCCAGTGAGACAGATGAAAACCAGCCTCATTTATCATTACCAAATTCATATTCTAGAGATCACCATGTAAGACTAAATTAAAAAAGACTCAATGACTTTTCCTGATGCTTGCATTGACTCCTCCTATGATTTCTAGGCAGAGAGTGGCTGAAGTACAATGCAATAATAATATATAAAGACCTCATTGGGCAGTGAGAAAAATTGTTTTTAAAGCACATTTATATTATTAAGGATTTTACTGGAGATTATGTTACTGCAGCAAAGATTGCTCAATTGTTCCATCTTTCCCATCCTTATCAGTTCCCCAATCCTATGAATGCTAGCTGCAAAAGCAGCATCTCTAATCCTGAAGGAATAAACATGGATTGCACTGTCTCTGATCCATCCCAAGTTCAGATTTAGCAACTTTGCTAATATTCCTGTATTAGTCCTATTTCCTTCAAGGCCTGAGAAGTAAGGAAAGGAGAGAAGGCAAAGGCTCATTTTAAGCAAATACAATATAAATACAAAAAACCATCACATTTTAGAGAGCTGGTATAAAAATAACTATACAGCATTTCGAATGACAGCAGTATTAGCTCAATATGACAAATTTACATGAAAACAGAATAGAATAGAATTAACCAGGTTGGAAGAGACCTTTGAGATCATCAAGTCCAACCTATCACCCAACACTGTCTAATCAGCTAAACCATGGCAACAAGCTCCCCATCCAGTCTCTTCCTAAACACCTCCAGATATTCACAAACCAGCCTTCTTTCTAGAAGTATTTATTTATATTTTCAATGTTGTTAATAATAGTTACAATAATGTCATCTAGAGAGTCCTTGGTGTAAAAGGCATTAAAACATTCTGTAATATGGTGGGGGAAAAAGCTGATTGTAAACTCTAAACCACAAATTATTGTGATGTTTAGCAATATGGCATTTTTACCTTAGTTTGGATTACATAATGTGAATAGAGATGAGGACTAATTTTTGTTCTATAAACTGTATAGTAACTGGTAGCCCTGGTGAAAAGTCTGGGTCACAGATGCTGGATTCATGAGGCTACTCCTCAACAGCTCATCGTGTCATCTCTTAGAGGACTCAGGCTGCGTCAGGGGAGGTTTAGGCTGGAGGTTAGGAGGAAGTTTTACACAGAGAGAGTGATTGCCCACTGGAATGGGCTGCCTGAGGAGGTGGTGGGGTCGCCGTCGCTGGGGGTGTTCAGGGCGAGGCTTGACAGGGTGCTTGGTTGTATGTTTTAGTTGATTAGGTGGTGTTGGATGATAGGTTGGACATGATGATCTCGAAAGTCTCTTCCAACCTGGTTAATTCTATTCTATTCTATTCTATTCTATTCTCTGGTTACTGTTCCTTAAGAGAAGAAAAATGTGTTGCTTGCAGCTCACTCTGTAGCATAACCACAACGATGAGACTAAACACTAGATATACCAATACCCAAAAATGTGACCTGTATTACCTATCAATTATTACCAAATCAATTAATAATAAATACATTAATTATCTAACAAAGGTTGTGCAACTCACTAGTGCAATATATTCTTACAGGTTTAACTTACATAGACTTAGAAGCACTTGTGACAGTACTTGTGTAGAAATAGCCCCGATTCAGTAGTTGGTGGATTTGAGGTTTGTTATCTGTCTGTTAAAACTAGTTAATAGACCTAAGCAATGGCACCATGCTGTCACTATTTTGTTCATGTGAACAACATACTATGACCTTTCAGGGAATTTAATGAACCCTGCAGAAAGAAGAAAAGAAAATATCAAAGGACTTAGTGGCCCTTGCCCCAAAAGTAAATTGTAAAGCCTTTCTAGTATTTTTGCTGTAGCATCTTTCTATGTTTGTACTGTGTCTATGCTGGAAGTTGAACTGTTATGACCAAAAAAAGAGGCAAAACCAAAACAAACCAACCAACCAAACAACAAAACAAAACAACCGAAAAACCCCCAACTAACTTGGAAAAGCTGATTGAGGTGTCAAATCCCCACAGGTTTAGAGAACGATGTAATCAATACAAGAGGTATAGGGCACACAGTTTATACTGCTGTAGCTTGATTCCTTTGATGCTTTGTTGTCTATTTACAGCAGATTGGAAAGCTCCTCTTCATTGGAACGAGGAATTAACCCACTGAAGTTCCCATGTGAAGGTCAAATACCACTATCAAGAGAAGTTCAGAGGGTTCTGTCACCCTGTTCCTCCTTTTTCAAGAAATAGCTCCAATATGTTTTCAACAGAAAGAAAACTGCCCATCATTCCATCCCAGAGCTCTGGAGCCAAAATACCAGAATGCAGGAGAAGTCTGGATCCAGATTTTGCCAGCCTTCTTTGATTTGTCATTCTTCACTGCAAGCAGGAACAAACTGAACAACTTTAACACCTACTATTTGGGTAATTTTACTTTTCAAGTATTTGAACTCCATTGCTGAATCACAAAGGTATCTGTTTTTCTTAGGACAATCTCTATAATGCCCTGGCAGCCAGCTTGCACAAATAGCATATTTGTGCTGATTTAGAAAGAATAGTTTTAAGTGAAAATAGATTATATCACTTCAGCACAGCAGTTTTGATTTACTCAAGCTGAGAATTTAATTTTAGGCAGCAAGTTAGAGGTTAGTTTTCTTCATTTTTCTTACCTCTACTTATTTCCCTGCCGTTATTTGTGGAACAACCTATCAATACTAAAAGTCTGTGTTTTCAAATTAATTTCTTGGGTCTCGAGGTGAGGAGAAAGTTCTTCACAGAGAGAGTTGTTAGCCATTGGAATGGGCTGCCCAGGGAGGTGGTGGAGTCACCATCACTGGAGGTGTTTAGGAAGAGACTAGATGGGGTGCTTGGTGCCATGGTTTAGTTGATTAGATAGCATTGGATGATAGGTTGGACTCGATGATCTCAAAGGTCTTTTCCAACCTGGTTAATTCTATTCTACTGTAATTCTAATCACAGTTTTGCATTTAGTAATCTCCTGGACATGTTCCTCTGTGACCTACTCTAGGTGTCCTTGCTCTGGCAGTGGGGATGTCTGGATGATTTTTCAAGGTCACTTCCAATCCCTAATGCTCTGTGATTCACTGATTTTGTGCTCTTCATTTCTACCTGGCTCTTTCCCAGCAAAATTTCATTCAAAAAAGACTTATGTTCCCGTAAATGCCTCAGTTTCAACACAACTGACTCTTTACACCTAGGGATAAATAAATAAAAAAGAAAATCCAACCAGTTCTTACACTCCACGTAACTGAACTCCATGGCAATTTTCTTCTGAGCTGCTTCAAACCTGGAAATGTTCCAGTCAGACCAATGAAGGTACTGCAGAGCTCATAAAAACACTGCCCACTGAGTTGCTGTGTGTATGGAACTGCGTACTAGGTGAGCACTCAATTATGTCTGCTGCTTACCAAAGTGCATTGTGAGTTGATAATTTTAAATACCAAGGAGGAATGTGTAGCCTTTATTTAAACAGATTTTTAAATTTAATCTAATTTACTTTGAAAAAAGGAAGTAATCCTCTTGCCTCACTTTCCCCCTCTAACACATTAGTAAAACAAACACAACAAATGAAAGAAAATATGCTATATGTGGTTGTTTTTTTTCCTTCTCCTCATTTTACACAAAGCAGTTTAAGCTATTTCCAGTGTGGCTGTCAGCCACAACAGGGATGACCTGCTTTCTTAGAAACAGCTTGCCAACTGAAGGCAAAAAGTTCAAGAAATACTAACTATACTTACAAACAAGATGTAGTGGTTTGAGCCTTAACTGGGACTTAAGAGCTCAGATGGGGGCAAGGCTGAGAATCCCTCCCCTGGTCCCCCTTCCTCCCTCCCAACAGAGAGGGTTAAAAAAGAAGGGGAGGGAGTAAATCCACCAAGAAATAATTTGGAGTTGGCTTGGAAGTAGAGAGGTAAAGAGTTTTCTTTAAAAAAAAAAAATATATATATATATAACAATAACAGGTAAGGTTCTCAGAGGCAAGGAACAAGGATGGATGGGAGGGAAAAAAAAAACAAGAGTACAAAACCAGTCTCTCTGAAGAGGCGTGGAGGCAGCAGGGAGAAGGATCAGGCCTGACCACGTGGTAGAGAAGCAGGAAGGCAGCTGCAGTAGCTCTTGTCCAGGAAAGGCAGGAGCCAAGAAGAGCTAATGGCTGCAATGTCCTCCCTTTTATGCCCTAGCTGGGCAGGCAAGGGGAGTGGAACAGACTCAGTTTCCCAAGGGAAAGCACTCGCAAGCCCTCCCCACCTTTTTTCAGGATTGGCATGACCCGTCAGACAAGAAAAGGTCCTTAAAGTGCTGATGCTTACACATGGACACATTCCAGGAAACAGCACTATGGATGTTTAAGTCACCAACGTGTAAAGTTGAATATGCACTTGTTTAATTCATTAGGAAATAATAGCAATAATAGCAACAAAAGCAAAGCAAAGTTTTAGAATAAGTTCTTTACAAAGGAGAAAAAACATGAGCAAAAAGCCATCTTTAAAAATTGCAGCTGCTGCAGGGGAGGAAAGCCCTCTTCCATCCACTTGGAGCAATGCTAAAATCAGAAGAGAAGGAACGAAGGAGGTAGAATGAGGAAAGTTCACCTCACAGCACAAATCAAGCAATCATTTCTTTGAAGTGCAGTTATTTTTGAAGTTACCACATCGTTTTTGTTAATATTAAAGGATTCTTCAGATCAAAATGGAAGACTTTAAAAGCCTTTAAATCTTATTTTTGAAAAGTCGTATTTTTTTTTTTAAAGCGACTCATCGCCTCACTGAACCGAAATACAGAGCTGTGTTACAGATCAAAGAAGATGCACTGCAACCCAAATATAATTTATCCATGCAAGTTGTCAGGGCACCACATCATAGATACTGGCTTGGGTTTTGCAAAACTGTTAGGGCTGTTTAGCCTGGAGACCCGCGGCAGTTTAGCCTGGAGAGGAGCAAACCGAGATGGGACCTTAGCAATGCTCATCAATGTCGAAAAGGCTGGGGGAAAGAGGACAGGACCAGACTCTTTTCACTCGAACCATGACAGGACAAAGGGGCAATGGGCACAAATTAGACTACAGGAAGTTCCATCTAAGCATCAGGAAAAAATCCTTTTGTGTGAGAATGATGGAGCAAGGGACCACACTGGCTTGAAAGACTGTGGAGTCTCTTCCTCTGGAAAGCTTCCAAACGTGTCTGGACATGATCTCATGCAACCTGCTCTGTGTGCCCCTGCTTCAGAGGCCTCTTCTAAGCCCTACCAATTCTGTGATTCTGTGCTTAGCAGGCCATCTCTTGGTGTGCACTATGGTAGGATCAGCAGGAATGTGTTCATGTTGGAGAACTGCATACCAAGTCCTCTTCGTATTTTTCTTTCTTTGCATGCAATTCTCCTATTTTTAATGCATTAAAAACAAAACCAGAAATCAGTATTGAAGGCAAAATACCTTGCCGTGGCCTTGAAAATATCTCTTCCTTTATACAAGAAAAATGTCACAAAAATTAGGCAAACTGTAGGAAGAAATATCCCATATTTTTCAGAGAAAAATGCTAATTTCTATTCCCAGTTGTGTTGAGGCAATGCCAGTGATTGGCTCCATATGTTTCAGCAATTGGAGCCATATTAACATTCTTACAGTTCTTTTGCTTTCACATGCTTTGTCTTGGTTACATTATGCCAACCTTTGAAATATAACATTTCTTAACAGTCTCTCCTCCAAATAAAGAGCAATGTGGTTTCCTGGCTACTCTCTATCTCACTCACAACAACAGTGATTTCTCCAGGCAATGCAAGGTGGTAGATGGAAGCCCATATCTGGCTTCCAAAATATGTTTATTTTTGAGGAAATTATGGTTGAGTGCATAGCAACATGCAAAAATCACTTGTAAAGGAAGAACATCCTTGCTTTTTTTAACAGCAAAATGTTAATAGATTCTTCCTGTATTTTTCTTTGATCCAGTGACAAACTAGCAGTAAAATGGTAGTTGAGCTGAGACAAAGCAGGCTAACTTAATAGCTGTAGTTTTCATTAGTACTGGAATACTTTCAAATGCGTAACACTGGCAAATGTATTTTTCCAAGACAACCTGGTTTTCTAATGTCATTGACCACAAACACATTGAGATGCATGGTTTTCTTCAGAGGAAGATGAATAAGATGAATAAAACTGCTTAAGATGACTAAAACTACCACAACGTGGGTTTTGCAGGGATGGTTCAAACTTGTTTATAATGAATCTTTAATCCAATTAACACGCCAACTGAAGTTAGTTGTGGGAGAAGGGACAGGAGTAAGAGGAGAGCACTGAAGAGGGGAAATACTAGCTTCTTGGATTTTACTTTGTAGCTGCTTAGTGGCAGATCACATACCCAATCCTAACTCAAGATGAAACATCATCATAAGCCAGGCTGGCATAAAACAAGTGCTTTTTTTTTTTTTGCCATTTTAAAATGTGATATAAACCAAATCTGATTTTGATTCTCATTAATTTACAACAAAAATAATTGTGTGACTTCCAACCAGCAATTTCACAAACCAGAGATTTTTGAAGTGCCACCTAACCAGCAATAATGGGGACATCTATGCTACACATACACATCTATGCTACACATACACATCAATGCTTCCTACACAGGGGAATTCAGAAAATTCCTTACAAGGAGGGTGGAAATTTTAGGACTGTGCTCCATTTAGAAATACAAAGCATTTTCAAAGAAGCAAAGAGGAGAAAGGAAAATAAAAATATCCCCTCAAACTTAAAGCAACAACCTTCTCCTGGCCAAACCACAGATTATGGATAGTCTTTCTGACATGCTTTTCATGGTATTTAAAGAACTTAACTAATGAATCTCTCAAGCCATTGGTGACGGAGATCTTGCTGCAGCAAAGCCTTTAAAGCATCTACTTAGATTTAAGTCAACCGAAGCGAATGAGTTTTCAGTGTGCATGAAAGATTATTCAGGTTATAAAGTCATGAGGATCTGTCAAAGGAACAAAGTAAAGCAAATGATAATTAATCAGATGACATTTATGAAACACACACTTGCAAGTCTAAAGTAATTTCTTTATAAAACAATGTAGAGAACAGTCAGAAAAGGGAAAGAAAAAACACCCTAAAATTATAAAGGAAAATATCTGACAGCTCCAGACAGCTGTATCATTGAGGATCATAGAATCATAAGGTTGGAAATGATCTCAAAGATCATCAAGTCTCACCTGTCACCCAAGACCTCATGACTACTAAACCATGGCTTCAAGTGCCATGTCCAATCCCTTTTTGAACACCTCCAAGGACAGTGACTTCACCACCTCCCTGGGCAGCACATTCCAACAGCTAACAACTCTCTGTGAAGAACTTTCTCCTCACCTCGAGCCTAAACTTCCCCTGGCACAGTTTGAGATCCTAACAATCGCTCTTATATTTGACAGATCTTCTTCCCCTCACCTCCAAAATCTGATGATGGGAATTCAGCAGATGTAACACACTTGAATTCCAGTGCCACATTTGTCAAATGCCCTTGTGAAATCTTACAAAACTATTCAAGTTCTGTTGGATGCAAACAGTGCCATGCAGATGGTTTTCAACAAAAGCCACCTGGGTTAAAATCAAGATCAAGTTTGTGCAGAAGCACTGTACAATGCCGGGAAAGTGGGTGACCACAGCCTAGGGAATACACATCATCCCCTGCAGGCTTCTTTATACCTCACTGTCCAAGTATTGTACTGAATCAGGTATGAAATCTCTACTACCTCTAATTTGAAAAATCCCATCTTCTATCATTTGCAATACAGATTTCATCTGAGAGCTGTCAGCAAATTCTTTTTCACTTAGAGCTCTTATCAGTTTGGAATTATTTTGAAAATATTACATACTCAATATGCATTAAGAAAATCTATAACTTGAATACAACAGAAATATTTACCTTCAGAAAGATACTTTGTATTTTTAGAAGATTTGTTATAGTATAGAATAGGATGGAACAGAATGGAATGGAATGGAATAGAGTCAACCAGGTTGGAAGAGACCTTTGAGATCATTGAGTCCAGCCTATCATCCAATGCTATCTAATCAACTAAACCATGGCACCAAGCACCCCATCCAGTCTCTTCCTAAACACCTCCAGTGATGGTGAATCCACCACCTCCCTGATGCAGCTTGAGACTGTGTCCTCTTGTTCTGGTGCTGGCTGCCTGGGAGAAGAGACCAGCCCCCACCTGGCTACAACCTCCCTTCAGGTAGTTGTAGACAGCAATAAGGTCTGCCCTGAGCCTCCTCTTCTCCAGGCTAAGCAACCCCAGCTCCCTCAGCCTCTCCTCCTAGTGACCTTGAGTGTGATCTTGAGGGAAAACAGGACCCAATCCTCAAGCCCCAAAGCTAAGATCAGACTACACTGCTTCCCAGTGCTCTACTCATTAGGTTATGCAGCTTGTATTAGGACAAGCTCACAAACCAGGCAACCTTTGGCAGCTTACATATAGGATACACAACTGTTAACCTTTGCCTCTTAGGTCCTTGGAGATCTTTATTGCATCTCTTAATGTCTCACACTAGCCAACAAGTTATTGGAGGTCCTGCTCTACACCAATATTTTCTCAGCAGACCCCTCAATCACTCTGGAAGCAATGGAGAAGAATGGTGTAACATATTTTAACCAGATAGCTCTATGTCAGAAAAGGGGATCGGTTTTCTTCCTTTTTGTTTACTTATTTGCCTGCAAGGGGACTAGCGAGTGCCCTTGAATGGTCCCAAGACAGTAAGGCAGGGCCTTAAGTATGAAGAAGCAGAGAGGAAGAAGCAACATTGCCAATCATAGCAGAAGCCTCAGGAATGAAGAAATGGAAGTTGAAATTGTCGTGTTCAGCAGAAAGTTTCAGCAGTGGTAACTAATTGTCTCTTTTCTCAGGGATGAGATCCCAAGAGGGCGTACCCATTTTCTGCTGTGCCCAGTTGGATAAGCTGCAGAAGGAGGACAAGTGAACACAATGCACAAGGATTCACACACCAACCTTAAAATGGTGACAAGTGGGTTTTTCCACATGATCACACCCACAGACATTACGTGGCAAAATGGATAATGAAGTAAAGCAACTAGGTGACAGCAAATAACTGCTAAGGTGAACTTGAGAGTCATTTCATTTTGCACACGGTACTGCATGCCATTAATTATGGGCAAGGCGAAACAAGAGTGTACCTCCAAGGAGGATACTTGGAGAAGCAGAACACAACAGCTCCAGAACAATTCTCTCCAGCAAAAGGAGGTTTGCACAGGACAGAAGTACAAAATGCTCAGAAAGGAACCCTAATACTATCTGAAATGCACAGCTCATCAATAAATTTGTCTGCCTAACATGTTCTCTTGATCAAAAGGAAAAGTCCTGAAAAACACAGAGCTTTACTACTTTCAGAACACAGGTAAAAAACATCTGTGTATTTCCGTGTGAAATATACACATGAACATTAAAACTCCTGCTCTGTTTGTCAGAGGCCAGCTGTCTTTTATATGAAGGACAATTGCATCACCATTGTTGACAGTGATATCAGTTTTGTTTATATTTTTTTAATTACTAGTCACCCTGCTTCCAAAATCTGCAAGAAAGGGACTCCACCAGGAGCCTGGGGAGACAGCTGTGTTTACAACAGTGTCATCAGTATTTTTCTGTCAGTAACTAACAGATATCTTCAAGACTCTATGGTCTAGTGGTCCAGACACACTACAGCAAATACTGAGCCATGAAAGGCAAAGCCCAAAGATACTATTCATCTGTTTGGGCTCCAAAGAGAGCCAGACCACATTTCCACATGACCAGAACAGTCACACCACATTTCCAGGGTACATCTCAAGGGGCAGGGCTCTCACAGGAGAAAAATTGAGCTATCACAGAATGGGACCAGAGTGACAATAGGGAGACAGCCCTTCTGTGGAAGAAGCAGCAGCTGTGGAAATTAGTCCGTTTCTTTTGCTATCAAATGAACGTGACTTCCCCAACGGGCAACATGAAGAATGGAGAGATCCTCCCTACCGTGACTCCCTTCTGTGTGGTTCACCCCAAGCAGATAAAATCTGGCTAGAGTTACTGTGAGGAAGCCTATTCAAAAAGCAAATGCTATATTTTGGTCTGCACATTTGAATATTAACGATCTCTGACTGACAATTGCCTCTTGACGCTGATGTAAGAGGAGCATGCAGTGTTGTTGTCAGGTTGATACAACATGCAGCTTCAATTTCCAAACTGAGGATGCTGAGCAAATGATCAATTTCATACACTCCCACAGGAAGCTAAATTATTCATTCAGAACACCTTATTTTTATACGCATTTGCATTCAAAATCTGTTTTCACCTGTTTGCATGAGTGCCAAAACGAAAGCCTCCACTTGCTCTGTTTTCTATTTATACATTACATTTTTCCACACAGCAGAATGTGGCTCCCCACTGTTTCCACAAAAATCTTGTCAACAGCCCACAATTAATGATACCATGTATTTTTTCACTGAGATTAAATAATACAATAGGCCTAGCAACACTTTAAATAAATGCCCACCACTCATTACAAGGGGGAAGAGTGCATAAGGCTAACATTTACTATACCACCAGATTTATTATTCTATGCCTATTTGAAGTACTTCCTACTTGAAGTTCTGAGGAGCTTTAACAGAAGGCATCCCAAGAAAAAAGAGAATAGTGGTTGGCAGAAAGTCTCCTTAAGTTCCCTGCAGGATTTCGTGCACATGGCCATTTACGAGAGTCACTTCAAAGGCTTAGATTCCTACCTTGTGGGAAAGCAAGCATACAAGAGGGACCATGAAGAACCACTTAACTGTCTCTTTTCCCTATTTCATTAGTAGCTGCTATAAAGGGCACTGAGGCTGAGGAGTAGAATTATGATAACCTGTTATACACCCTTTCGTTCAACATTAGCTGCAGGGCCTGCTGAGGCTGCACACAGGCTGTGCAAGGACAGGCAAGCTTTAAGCGCTGCCTGCTTTTTATTAGGATGCTTCAAGTAAGTAGGACTAAAGGTGCCTAGATTCCTCCACTGGTGAACTGTTTCCCTACACCACAACAAAAAGCTTCTACACATAGTAACACTGTCAAAACAGCTACCAAATTCACAGGAACACAGGATGTTAAGGGGTGGAAGGGAGCTCTGGAGATCTTTGATTCCAACCCCCTGTCACAGCAGGTTGCACAGGAATGCATCCAGACAGGGCTTGGAAGTCTCCAGAGAATGACACTCCACAACCTCTCTGGGGAGCCTGTTCCAGTGCTCTGTGACCCTTACAGTAAAGAAGACACAGATTTCATATGAAACAAAATGAGATTACAACCTTTGCGGTCCTGAGCAGTCCACCAACTTCCAACAGCCCCAAAAGAAGGGGTTATTTTTCAGGTGAAGGACCCTAACACCCACCTTCCAAGTCTATCAAATTTCACATGTGACATACAGGTCATTCCAGAATGCATTAATAACATTTCCTAACATGCCTCTGTCTCATCAAATTAGACTGAGAGGTTCATGATGTCTCTCTCATTTTGCAGTGAGGAGTTTGTAACAACAGATCTATGATTTCTGGTGATGCTTATTGTGAAGAAAAGTTAATGAGAGCGATACACTTGCAAGAAGACTTTGTAGAAAAATATGTATTTTAAACATCTAGAGCATCTACTTTTACTGCTTCCCTCTACAACTGAGTATGTGGGAACCCAAACTCAGGCCGCTTTCTAATACAAAAAAATGACCATCCATGTCTGAGGACTCCGCATTGTGACACTATGGCCCCCACTCAGCACTTCACCTGCAGTCTTTAGAGCCATTTAAGAGTGTGCAATACCATTACTTTTTCCCACATTTAGGGAAGGAGAGGCACAGCGACTTCGTGTGGGGTCAAACAACAACTCCAGCAGCCAAAACTTCTGAACTCAGGTGCTTTATTCCCAACAAACTGTCTGGCTCTCTAGCTCATTTTTTATATTGCCATTTCCTACGTACATGGTGGCACAGCAAACTTGTTAACTTATTAACAACTGCTAGTAAACATTTTCCTCACTTAGCAGCTAATGTTTCACTTGAAAACTGAAGCTTTCATTGACAAAGCCATTCAAAACATAAAATGAATCATGGAGCACTGCAAACAGAAGGGCAAAAGTAATCTGTGGAAGAATTACACAATGATGTTTCCAAATCATGAGAGAGAAGGGCTCAAGAGACATTACCCAGCAAGGCTACTGGGGAAGGAGAGATTTCACCTTTTAACTGGAAGCAGCTGTTGAAATCTGCCTAACCTCAATGGAACGCATGTGCCAGGGCCCCATCTCACCAGGGCTCTGGCACCAGCACCATGGCAGCTTCCCTGTGGGCAGGCAGCTAACTCACATTTCTGTTATTTTATCCCAAAAGAAGTTACCATGGAGACTGGCATGAAAATGGCAATAGGCCAGCCAGCCAGAGACAGAAAGCATGGGAGAAACAGAGTCCAGTGCTCTGAATAATTTGTCCAAGATCAGTAACTCCTCAGGCTGGGCGCTGGGCTTCTCTGTGCCTGTGAAGTTCAGTTCAGCCTCTCCCATAGCAGCAGCCTATCAAAGGAGGCTTGATGGAGTTAGGTAAATGTCAGTGGTTAAAAGTAATCTATCACAGCTCATGAACACATAGTTAACAGCCACTGAATTGCTTCATATGTATTGGCCTGTGAAATATCTGTTAAAAGCAGCATTAAAACAACACAGTAAAGATAGAGGCTTATTTCCCAGGACAAAGTGTAGAATGCAAACAACTTTCCAGGAGAGTCTCTTGTGTATTTTGGGGGGTATTTTAAACAAAACTAGATTGATCAAATACCATTCTCTTATTCCCTACATGGAGGAATGATTCAACTTTTTAAAGTGAATTAAGAAAAAGCTCTGGTGTATTATGCAAGGAAGTTTCATGTTTCTAGTTATTATGGTGCTCTTTGGGAAGCGCTGGTGGGAATGGCAGGTCTTCACAAGAGCTGTGCTTTCTGAAGGAAGGACCTGAAGCACTTTGGGAACAGTTTAACCCAGCTGTAATATGTGCAGGGCCAGGAGAAGGAGGAAGGGAGGAGATGTCATTCCTAATCAGAGGTACTGGGAGCCTGCAGAGTTCTGGGTGCAGGCTCTGGCATCTGGAATATATTGAACCTGAGGGCTGAAACACCTGTGAGAAAATAGAACAAAAAAGGACTCAGTAGGAGAGGAACTTCCCCCATGTGCAGGCTGAGTTTTTTCCTGTGTGTTTTTCCCTTTTTTTTTTTTTTTTTTTCTTCTTTCTAAACAAAGGCTTCCCCCTGCTGAGTTTAGACAGCAAGCACAATAGGATTCCAAGACGTATTTCTGCTTTTCAGACCCATTGTGAACTTTATGGACCATGTTCTACCTCCATCCACAGGGCAAATGTTCCAGAAGTGATTCAGAATCCCTGCCACTCAGTAGCAGAACATGCTCCCCTGAGCTGGTTAATTTAAGGCTGGAATTAGTCTCTTTGTGCTGACAACCTTTTTATGAAGGCAGCATAATCCCACAGAGCACTTACTGCAAGCATTTCAAATCCTGATGTTTTATAGTGTTACTTTTTACACCATATGTGTATATTTGAGAGATTCCTTTGATACATTCCTTTACCACGGTACAAAGCATAAAACACAACCCACAGAGCTTCCAACTTATTGACATTGCTTCCTGTATTTGTTTATATAATGGCAATGCTGTCTGAATTGTTTTGAAGCACAATTTACAGCATTAAATAAAATGCTGATGCTTAATACATTTCCAATTTTGCTTCTGTACTGCAGTGCAACACTTAGAGTCTGTCTAGAAAAATATAAAAGGTAGTTTAATCCAGTAATTTTTCTATAAACCACTGAAACAATGCCACCTATTTCTTCCCATGTGCCTCTGGAAAAACTAATAGAATTGCTGACATTTGTAAAAAAAGCCATAAGTGACATTCAAGTATTCTTCATAAAAGTTCTGAGGTCAGATGAAGAAACTGAAGTATTTTAACAGACTGAATAACTTAAGTTTGTATTTTATGACATTGAATATCCATACATTCCCTACAATTTCACATCTCCACCTTAATTATTCTGGAAACTCTCCTTAGCAGCATAATAAATCCCACATGTCTACAGTGGCTGGGCTAGTCCTTAGGCATGATTCCTGGGGAAGAGCCTCTTCAGGCAGCAAGTCACAGGGTGGGAGGTGCTGGAGCATGCAGAATTACTTTCTTTAACCTTCCTTTTCTGGTTAACATATTTGTAGAAGCCCTTCTTGTTTTTCTTTACATCCATTGCCAAGCTCAGTTCCACCTGCACTTCAGCCTTTCTGACCTCCTCCCTACATAACTGGGTAACATCCCTATATGCTTCCCAGCATGTCTCTGCCTTCTTCCACTGCCTGTGTAGTCCTGTCTTGCCCTCTAGTTTCACCAGCAGGACTCCACTCAGCCATGGTGGTCTCTTGCCTTCCTTGCTAGATTTCAGACACCTGAGGACTGAGATCTCTTGTGCTCTATGGAAAGCATCCTTAAAGATCTGCCAGCTCTGTTCTGCTCCCTTGTCTCTGAGGGCTGCTTCTCATGGGTCCTATTTACTAACTCCTTGAAGAGATGGAGGTTTGCTTTCCTAAAATTTGGAGTCCTAACTATGATTCTCATTGGCTTTGTGCCCTTTATGACAGTAAACGTCACTAATGCATGATCACTGCACCCCTGGCTGCCTTTGACTTTGACATCTCTGATGACTTCACTTGCGTTTGTGACCAACAGGTCCGATAACCCATCCCCTTGGGAAGGGCAGTTAATTTCTTTATTAATTTACAGACTGGATGGGGCGCTTGGTGCCATGGTTTAGTTGATTCAATAGTACTGGATGATGGGTTGGACTCAATGATCTCAAAGGTCTCTTCCAACCTGGTTAATTCTATTCTATTCTATTCCGTTCATCTAGGCACTCCAGGAGCCTCCTGGATTGTTTACAGCTAGCCATATTATTTTTCCAACAGATGTCAGGGTGGTCAAAATCCCCCAGAAGGGAAAGAGCCTGTGACCACGATGTGTCCTTGAGCTGGAGTAAGGCAGCTTCATCAATAGGCTTTGCTTGATCAGGCAGCCTGTTGTAGACTCCCACCACAAGGCTCTCTTTGTTGTCCCAATCTGTAATTCCTATTCATAAGCTTTCGACCCGCTCGTGTCTATTCTTCAGTGACAACTCTTCACATTCTATCCACTTCTTAACATAGAGGGCAACACCTCCACCCCTTCTTCCTCTCCTGTCTTTTCTGAACAGCTTGTAGCCATCAATAGCCACACTTCCATGGTAGTTAAAAAAAGATGCCTCACTTCTTGTTCTTTTCCCATGTCTAAATTTTTCAATTGATATACCACAAAAGCTGCAGTTTCAACTGACCTTCTAGGAAACAAGATGGACAAATCTTTCTTAAATAGCAAAGGATATAAAATAATCTGGAAACAAGTTGTAGATCTGATAATGCATGACTTTCAGCTTACAGAGCCAAAAACAAACAAACAAAAACAAAACAAAACAAAACCCCAACCAACCAAAAATATGCCACCAAATCCCAAGGAAAGGGGAGAAGGGGATGTTAAAGATCCTATACTTCAAGATGACAGAGTTCTTTACTGTGAGGGTGGTGAGACACTGGAGCAGGTTGCCCTGGGAAGATGTGGACATCTCATCCATAGAAGTATTTAAGAACAGGCTGGAAGATGCCTTTTTTGGTCTAGTGGGAGGTGTCCCACAGTGGGATTTGAAGTGGATGATTTAAAGGTCCCTTCCAACTCAAGCCATTCTATGGTTTTATAATTCCTTCTATCCCAAGTGGTTGAAATCACAACAAATTTTTGCAAAGTGAAGAAAAAGCGGGGGAAAAGGCAATTAAAAGTAAGTTTATGAACTTGTGAAAAAAAAAATGACATGGTTTTTGTAGAAAGATTCTCTACAGTAAGATGCATTCTATACCAAATTTTATGAAAAGGATAAAACAAGATGCGTCTGGAGCAGTCAGAAGAGGAGAAAGGCATGCACAGTCATGCAGTGTGGTCAGCACACCCTCCCTGAATACCCACAGAACAGTGTTGTCTCCTTCAAAGCCATACATAGTTGCTGCTTTCTCCTGTGAAAATATCAAAGCTGACTCCTTCCTGCTTTTCCAGGAGACTTTTTGTGATTAATAGCTTATTTTCAAAGAAAGGGGAAGGAGAAGGAAGAAACAAAATTCCTTGAAATCACAGGCCCTGAAGATCTTAGAATTAACAGCAAATGTGATAACTGATCACAAACTACCCTGAAAGAGAAACGACTGCTCATAACCTTTGGCTAGGCTTTCCCCTACTGCAATTCACCTTGAGGTCTTTTAAAACCCCATTAAGGACATGGCAAACCTATTAGCAGGGCCCTAGTTCACTCCTCTCAGAGTGTTACAAAATTTCAAAGCTAGGGGTTATTATTACTCACTTTTTCATGTGTGTATACACACGGGTGCAGCTTTTAATGCTCTTCTATCTGGCAATCTTGCAGATCTTATTTGGGGCCATTTAAGGCTCCTCTAGCGTGCCTTGCACATTAAGTCTCTGATTGCTGAAAAGACATTTGGATGAGGAAGAAGTTGCTATTGACAGAGGAGGAGAATTATTATGTCCAAAATTTTCCTTCTACCTTTTTTTATTCCTCTCCCCAAATATATTTCAGAAACATTTCTTACACCTGTGAAGCATTGTGGTAGTTTCAACCCACCACAAGAATTAATGCAGGTGCTGCAACAGACAGTACAATGGCAATCAGAAAAAGCATCACCATGGCAGAAATGCCTCTCCATGAGAAAAATACAGGCAGTTTTGTTCACAAGACAAATTTACATATTAAAGACTGTATTTATCAATATTTGATTTAAACGTCTGTGCCTGCTCATTTATTGAACAAAGCCAGATGGGTGCAGGCAGTTGCACATCTGTATTCATTAATAGAAAGGAAGAGAAACATTCACAGCCAGCCACAGCAACAAATAAAGGAATGAAAAGCATTTGGTTGGACTATAAGCATTTAACCTCTGTTCATCAACAAAAATTGGCACCTTCCTCAGGCCTACATTCATCCTCTACTTGAAGGTCGAAGTACTTAAGTTAGGAAAGTAGCTCATGCAATCAGTGGAGAGACATGTGCTTGCAAAGGTGCTACAGCCCACTTTGGACATGATTAGGTAGACTTCTCCTCTTTGGCCACAGAGGGAAACTATGGCTCCTCAGTTAGCTGGGATATATTTCAACCTCAATATTTAACTCCCAAGAACAAATTTCTGTTTATAGTGAAATAAAATGATAACATGTCTTTTCTAGAGTAGATTTATCAAAATGCAATTAAGTTTTCAAAAATGTTCTTAGCATTAAGGATGGGAGCAAAAACTTGTACTTGTTCTTCCAGCTAAATGCTTAAGTTCACTTTCTGACTGAAGCTGTGGCTGTGCTACTTACAGGAGCATCATGTGCAATGGAACAAAGAGAAAAATCTCTTCTACAGGAATTCATCAGTTTATAAGAGGCCAACCATTTGGGACACCTTACTTTTAGACACCAGACAAATAACCATCAGGCATCAGCCTCACAGCTGCCATCAAAAGGAACAGACAACTGCTTACATCCAGGTTTTCAGTAGTTACTAAGGACTCAGATCAACAAGCCTCAAGAAAGTTAGTTTAGAAACTGAAACTACCCACTGTAACTCCTAATTGCTAAGCATGGCAGGTATGCAGCTTTTCAAATCAAAGATGTTTTCTTGATAAAGTGAGAGCTGAATGCCTCCTAAAAATCAATATTTTCATAAGTGCTGATCACCCATAAGGCTTACAGTACTCTCTAAAGACTGCAGGCTGAGGAAGCCAAGTAGAGATCATCCTGCATTAAATGCAAAATGAATAAATTAATTATTAGGAGAGAGAACTGCCACAGGTAGTGCACATTAACTCTGATGGACCTTTCTCAAGGGGAAGGCAATGGAACTAGGGGGAAGAAGCTACCCTGTTCTGCCAGCATAATGCAAATCAAAAATGAGTTTGGCATAAAACTGAATGCATCATGAGGAAAGGTGTTTTACATGTTCAGTACTTGCACATGCTTCCAAATTAAATGGATTGTTGGGACCTCGGTGTGGGACTTACAGATAACACAGCACGAGCAAAAGATATGTGGCCTCCTGTTGCACTGAAAAACGTGACTTTTGGATAAACAACTGAGATTATAGAGCTCACACCATGCACAGTTTACTCTGAGTGTCTCCGTTTAAGAAGCTAGACAGAGCTCTTTAACCCTTATCAAAAGAGTTAAAGAAAATACTCTACAGAGGATTGGGTAGAACTGGAAAGTTTAAATGGAAATGTTATTCATAACTGCATATTACAGTGCAAAGCATATAAAATACACAAATCCATAATGCCTACTAGTTACCAAGAAAACCCTTCTCCCCACCCATGCCTTAATACCCAGACATTAGTGCTCTTCTCTTGGGCCAGGATTGTATAGCCATAATTAGCCAAACTGCTTGAGGCTGGAATCCTCCCCCATACTAGAGATAAAAGCTCATGCATTCCCAGGAGCACAGAGAAGGGAGAATAGAGAAAGAGCTGTCCATACAGCCAGCTTATAAAGAGATAGCAGAATTATGGGATAGGATAACAATTGTTGTTGTCTACAACAAATAGTTGTACACAGCAATAAGGTCTGCCAGGAGTCTCCTCTCCTCCTGGGCAGACCTTAGTGCTGTCTACAACTACCTGAACAGAGGATGTAGCCAGGTGGGGGCTGCTCTCTTCTCCCAGGCAACCAGCACCAGAACAAGAGGACACAGTCTCAAGCTGCACCAGGGGAGGTTTAGGCTGGATGTTAGGAAGAAGGTCTTCATAGAAAGAGTGATTGGCCATTGGAATGGGCTGCCCAGGGAGGTGGTGGAGTCACCATCACTGGGGGTGTTTAGGAAGAGACTGGATGGGGTGCTTGGTGCCATGGTTTAGTTGATTAGATGGTGCTGGATGACACGTTGGACTTGATGATCTCAAAGGTTTCTTCCAACCTGGTTAATTCTATTCTATTCCAGTTTACACTTTCTGGTCCTCCTGGAGGTCCTCAACGCTGTGGTTCCTGAAGGCATCCCACCTCAAACCATAACATCTGAGTGAGAAGAAAACCCTGTGCCTTTCAGCCTAGAACACTACCCCTGATAACTCTGCTTCCTAGAAGGAGAAAAAATACACAAAATTGTAACCTGATACGTTGCTGTGTGCCACAGAACTTAAACACTGACATAATTGAGGAGTTTAGATCATAACAGCCTCCTGCCAGTCTAAAATATTATGCTTAAATCTGCCAGTTGAACATGGAACAATATAAATACTGCATTAATGCTTTGGAGCTTACAGCTTGTTACAACTTTGCCTCACAAGGAATATACTTCTTGTACTCTCCTAGTTGGAGCTAATAGTAATTCAACAACCCACTGAAGTGCTTTATGCTGGGAAAAAAAAAAAAGGCAAATACCAAGATGGCAGAAGGAAGAGGTTGCCCTTTATACACAGGTTATAGAGTAAAACCATCCAGCTCTCTCTTTCTGATTTGCTAGGAAGCAAGCAATGAAAATGGTGTGTCAGCTACAGCGCTGGGCAGCAGGGACTGAGCAGACAGTGCTGCCGTGGGAATTGCTGTGCCTTGCATCCGAGAAACACTACCTCTGCAGAAAAGCCTCAGCTACTTATCTTGGTTGCTAATCACCATTTCTGGGAACACAACAATGTGACAGGAAAGGCCTCAGTTTCATTCCAAAATCCTCAATACAAATAGCCAATAAAACAACTTTAAGGATTTTTGAAACTCCCTCTTTCTAATTATTTTTTTATGTCACAGAAATAAAGCACAAAGACAGAAGCCCTGCTGATATCCCATGCTGCCTGAGAGCACACATCTAATTCTGGAGGGAGGGCAATTTCCATAGATAGCTGTGGTGGGTTAACACCCTTTTCTGAAAACAAAAAAAAAAACAAAGCAGGGTGGAGGGCTTGCGGGTACTTTACCCTCCCTGCAAGGCATTTTCCCCTGGGAAGCTGAGTCTGTTCCACTCCCCCCTCCCTGCCCAGCTAGGGTATAAAAAGCAGGACATTGTAGCTGTTAGCTCTTCTTTTGGCTCCTGCCTCTGCTGGGTGAGAGCTACTGCAGCTGCCCTCCTTCTCCTCAGCCACGTGGCTGGACGTGATCCTTCTCCCTGCTGCCTCCGCACCTCCTCAGAGAAAGACTGGTTTTGTATTATTCTCTCTTGTCCCACTCCCATCCATCCTTGTTCCTTGCTCTTGTGAACCTTTCCTGTTATTGTTCTATATATATATTGTTTAAAGAAAATTTTTCCCCTCTCTACTTCCAAGCTGTCTCCAGATTATTGTTTAGTGGATTTGCTCCTTACTCTTTTTTTCCCCCTCTCTGTCTGGGGGGAGGAGGAGGGAGTGGGGGAGAGATTCTCAGCCTTTCTCCCATCTGGGCTTTTAACTCCCAGTTAAGGCTCAAACCATTACAATAGCATAAGTAACACAGTCTCCACATGCATTAGCTCCCAAGAACCACCCAGGCAAGCTTCACACTGCAGCACCGAGGGCTGGGCAGGCTTCTCCTGCCTGCAGAAGCTCTGATGGTTCCTCAGGTCTCAGAGGTTGCTCTGCTCACTGAGGGTACAACATGTGTCGGTGTGTGTTTCACACTCCTTCCCCACATGCATGCTGCAGGAAGCTGCTGAAAGCTTTATCCAACTTGTGATTATGCTGAAGTTTTAAACAGGGAATCCTGACACCGTCTCTCATGAAGACGTTGTCTCCTGGTTAGGAAATTAAGAGCCAGATGATATGCACATGGGTTGGCATTTGTCAAACTAGAATGCATGAGCCTACATGAAAGCTCTCACAGTCACACATGGCCATCAAGAAAGTACTCAAGGACTCCTTGTTTGCCAGCACAATTTTAGGGGGCTTTTACTGCCAAGAAATTAGGAAAGAATAAAGTAGAATTAACCAGGTTGGAAAAGACCTTGGAGATCATCAAGTCCAACCTATCACCCAACACCATCTAATCAGCTAAACCATGGCATGGATAAGGAGTACAGGGCAGAACAGTGTTTACATGAAGGAAAAGCATCTCTGAGACTGCCAAGAGCTTCATGCCAGTGATCTTGGCTCTCTTAATGGTGTTTGTTCATTTTGTCAAGACTCTCTTGGAACTCACCACCCATTCAGCAAGAAAGCACTTGTTTAGTAAGAGAAACCTGATTAAAACCCCAGGAAATACAGCTTCATCACTGAGTACCTTCTTCAAGGATTTCACTAAGGGATGAGATCTGGTCACAAGTATATTTTTTACACAATGGTAACACCTAAAGGGTACCATAGAGGTACCTTCTGCTCTGAGACAGGAATTGTGACAGCTTCACCAGTCATTTTCTGCATTATTTGCTCTTCACTAGTAGCCAGCAGAGTCTGGGAAAAAGGAGGCATTTCAGTTTATTCTCCCAAGCCTAAGAACTGCCATGAAATTTGCCCAAGCTCACTTTTCAATCACTTTTCCATTTGGCTCCTGGGCACCACTCCTGCTGACCCTTGTGAAGTTGTCTTAGGCTGCAGCCTGCACAACCACAGCACTTAGAGGCGGCCACAAAGAGAAAGCATCTTGCAAGTCTTCATCTCAGAAAACCAAGGAAAAGCAGGTAGAAAAACATCTTTTATTTACAGTACACTGAAAGAAAAAACTGACCTGCTGTCAGGCTTCTGATCAGAGTTGCAGCTCCTGATTTGACTCAAAAGAGAAATTCTTATGCATTTAATAACTCAATTCTCTACAGCATGTCATGGTAGATGAAATCACATATAATTCCATTCCAGTTGCTTATAAATTTTCAGGTGTTGCTTAGACCAAAGTAGAGGCTCTGATTCCTACACAGGAGAGGCATGCCTCTGCCAGAGTGCAGCATAAGGCTGTCTCTGTCTCACCACCTTCTCTCCTCTACAGTCCCCCTAGGGCAGCCACATCACAGCAAGAAGGGCATGGAGGATACAAGTGAGTATTGCCCAGCTAATGCACTTCCCCTTTCATGAAGTGACCTGAGGGGCAACCAGTTGTCTCCTACCACTCTTAGAGAAAATAAGGTTCCCCTGAACCTGCTTCAGAGATTCTCTAGAGAGCTGACACCAGAAGACTGGCTGACTTCCTGGATCAAGACCAAAACACCGGTCTTGGCCAGCTCCGACCTCAGCAGAGCTTCTCCAGATTTTCCTGCTGTAATTGAAGTCTGTTTCTGCTTCTTCAGTGGCTCCAGTCACTGCAGAAGCTCTTTTCTTCTTTCTCTTAACATTCACAACTGCATTGTGCTAGACTATGACTCTATAGGTAATTCAATATACTAAAAAAAAAAAATCCAAATTTAACATGGGAAATTCCAAAGGAGTCTTTATTACCTTTGATAGTGGAAAACCTAGTCAGGTTTTCTTCTTGAAAGTAAATGATTCCAGAGCATTCAAAGGAATATTTGATTTTAAGCCAAACTCAGAGATAACCTTGGTGCAATATCCTGTGAACACCTCAGATCTCACCTGTGAACACCCTGATTTTCAATTTTCAAACATCTCTTGCTTGATGCCTGTATCTCACACAGAGCTGTGGTCTCACAAATAATTTTGCATGTAAGGAACTAAGAAACAACCAACCAGTAATAGATTTGCTCTCAAAACATACCTCTATACTTGGGTGATATAACAAATCAGCCATCCTGTAACTAAGAGGAAAGTTACTTAATTTCATGCCAGTTAAGGAAACTGTCCATGTGAAATACTTTGATGGTTTCCTGCATGCCATCAAGCTGGACACACACCACTTTGGTGCCTCATTGTGGTACAATTCACCTCTCAGCTACTGAGGGCTTCTAATTCAGGTCTTTAAAACCCCAAACTGCTCATCTCCCCAGAAAAACAAACAAACAAAACCACCCAACACAACAACAAAAACCCTGGGCTGTAATTCTCCCTCTTGGGCAGAGGTGAAGAGCACGAAAGGCAGATGATGGCAAAGCTTTTCATAATAAAGGACTGCTCCCACCGCTCTCCTGCAAGGAAAACTCCCACACTGGGATCAGCACGCAGAAGGTCCAGGGTCAAGTTTTGTTTGGTTTCTTATTACAGAAATCTCTTGGAGGGAGGTTCCCTTATTTGCATTTTTGACAAATGTGATTGCCGTTAAACTGTAGCAAGGCCCATGTGCATGTCTCTGCCTCAACAACTCTTTAAATCATTGTCCCCTGGAGCACAGTGTGTTATAAGCAACATCACAAGAGAATTCTTCTTGGCTTTATGCAAAATTAGCCCATGTCACTTTAAAAAAGACAATCAGCACAGAGAAGTAGATATAGATGTATATGTATAATCTATGATTATGGACACAGGGACCCTAGATCCAGCTCCCTCCTTCATCTTGGGAAGAAACAGTTGTGCAAATGGTTGACAGTAGGGCATTTTATACTTTAAACAACACTCACAACCTATAAATGCAATTCCTCCCTGAGAAAATCCCATACTGTGTGCTGACTGACATGTCTCCTGAGGCAGTTTTAAAAGCTACTTGTGTCCAATGGGTTTATTTTGCTGTATAGTTGTTCTTTAATCTCTGACTACCTATACATCAGGACCGTGTACCATCTGTCAGTTAGCTGATGGGCTGAGGCAGGGTGATGAAGAGCAGAATGTGATGGGATTTCACTGTCTCTTGTCAGTCACTGAGAGGGGATGTGTAATTTCTCCCTGGTGGAAGGTTGCCCACCACCACGTACTTAAGGCAGAACAGTGGTGAGCTTCTCTGAATTCATAACCACTTCAGCACACATGCAGGACTTTGGATCTCACTGCAAGACTATATCCAGATCACTCAAAATGTCACAGTCACCAGCAAGACTCAGTATGGAATGAGAGAAGAAGCCATAGCTGAAGAAACAAGGATGTTGGAGAAATGACCTAGTCTTCTGAAGATGTGTGAGGCCACATTTTCCTTTTTATTGCCATTATTTGATATTAGCAAAAAAGAGAGGCATTTAAAAATAGTTCATTGACTGTTAAACACACAGAATGGTCTTTCATTCCAGACCCCCAAGGTTTCAAACTGCAGTTGTTCTCCTCTGTCACAATACATTCTTAAGAGGCTGAGGGTGTCAAGACCCTTAGAACTGGCCTGGCTTATCATTACTTCTATAGACTACATTTATAAAAACAAAGCAAGCCAGTCTAAATGAACTGCAGTGCTACAGGCTGGGGTTGGAGTGGCTGGAGAACAGCCAAACAGAAAGGGACCTGGGGGTACTGATTGACAGATGGCTGAACATGAGCCAGCAGTGTGCCCAGGTGGCCAAGAAGGCCAATGGCATCCTGGCCTGCATCAGGAATAGTGTGGCCAGCAGGAGCAGGGAAGTCATTGTGCCCCTGTACTCTGCATTGGTTGGGCCACACCTTGCGTACTGTGTCCAGTTCTGGGACCCTCAAATTAAGGAGGACATTGAGACTCTTGAACATGTCCAGAGAAGGGCAACAAGGCTGGGGAGAGGCCTCAGGCACAAGCCCTGTGAGGAGAGGCTGAGGGAGCTGGGGTTGCTTAGCTCAGGGGAGACCTTATTGCTGTCTACAACTACCTGAAAGGTGGTTGTAGCCAGGAGGGTGTTGGTCTCTTCTCCCAGGCAACCAGCACCAGAACAAGAGGACACTGTCTCAAGCTGTGCCAGGGGAGGTTTAGGGTCGAGGTGAAGAGAAAGTTCTTCACAGAGAGTCATTAGCCATTGGAATGGGCTGCCCAGGGAGATGGTGGAGTCACCATCCCTGGAGGTGTTCAAGAGGGGATTGGGCATGGCACTTGGTGCCATGGTCTAGTAGGTATGAGGTCTTGGGTGACAGGTTGGACTTGATGATCTCTGAGGTCTTTTCCAACCTTATTGATTCTATGATTCTCTGAACTATTTCTCTAGGAGCAAGCACAAGGAGTGACACTGCTTGCCATGAAAGAAAGCATTCTTAGTATCTATTTTTGTGCAAGACATAGATTCATTTCTCAGACCTAAGCAACCTAAAGGGCAGTCTACACTTCCAAACTCCACCAGCTGCCATGCAGGGTTTTGTGGTTATAAAGAGAGCTTGCATAAAGCATATTTGGAAATGCAGTACCCTAGCAGGAAACATTTGAGCCCAGTGCCTCAGAGCTACGTGCTCAGAAAGGTGGGAACAGATGTAGAATTAAGTTGAAGGCAGAGTTCTTGGTTCTGCAGTTACCAAAGTGAATAGGAAGAATGTAAAAAGGTAAGGGATTTATTTCAACCACGATCTCATTCCCTCTCTGTTCCTGCTAATGTGCACAAGAATTTCACAATTTTCCTTTTCAATGCCTGCTGTTTCCATGGGCACAGAGGTAGTACTGGTCTGCACAAAGGCAATTCCTCTAGCTGTCCACAAAAGGCAATGGGTACTTCTATCAATCAGTATTATTACACTAGCATTCACTAACGTCTCCATATACAGCTACACACCTTCTCCTAAAAAAAACAAACACTAACAAACAAAACCAACAACAACAAAAAAACCCCAAACCCAACATTTGAAAAGGCAGCATGGTAGTTCAGTCAGTAGTGGTAAATTCATAGAAACCCATGCTCAGAGAAGACCAATTTGTGCTTTATTTTCTCATGATTTTTCTAAATGTGCCCACATAGACCACAACACATGGCATACAGCTTTTGCAAATATCACTTTGAGGGAGTTCACTGGTGATGTGGCTGCTGTAACATCTCCAGAAACCAAGATCAGTAGCCTTGTCCTTCTCTCTGTGTTAAGAGGGTACAACAATATGTACTGCTTTTGCAGAAGATACATCTGTGCTGCTTTGGTTTGCTAAGTGCATACAAGCAGCTTCCTGCCATCACATGGGTGCACAGGAAATTAATCTTGGCATTTCCATTAGCTTGTGCAAAACAAGTGAGACCAGGCTGCTTCTGCTCTGTTACACTTACAGGTCAAGCTTAACCTATCAGACCATAAGAATATTTATACTCTCTTTTGGCTCATCCATTACCGGTGATGAAAGCGTCCTAGTTCCAAACCTAATTCCCTTTCAAATTTATCCTCATTCACATTCATATTCCCATGTAGAGGAAGTAATCTCAATACACATTGTTTGACATGACCTCCGTCATAACTCAAGATCTCCTAACATTTAAATGCCCACGAGAAAATATGCCTTCTTTCAGATGATGCTCGCTTCCAATAGCGATAACTTCTACCTGCTACACTTGTTGTCTTCTCTTAAAAAAACCTTGTACTTCATCAGCATTCTAATGCATTAAAAAAAAACTCTTTTTTTTTTTTGGTTAGTAAAAAGCTAAAATTTAAGCTCTTAAGAGTAAAAACCAAATGGCTCAAAGCACAAGCAAATACATGCATCTCAAACAGCTTTGTAGGATCTTGACAGGAGGGAGATAGACGCACGATTTCCAATTGCTGTGGCTGGTTTTCCTCAGAAGGGCAACCTGCACTTTCATTGCCTGGGCTGAATCTCACGTGGCTGCATCTTCACTGCTACAGTGCCTGAGCTAACAAGGTGAAGTGTATCAGAACTCCTGCTGCCACTGCAGGAGGCGTGCAGCAGGCATGATCTAAGACGGTATTTGGAAACTAAACCCAGAGCATTTAAAACCAGATAGAGTTTGCTACCAACATCAGAGGGAAGGGAGTTGATGTCATGGTCTGTAATGTACATAAAGACTGTAAACTCTTGTTTTCTACATTGCCCAAACTAATCATTTCTCCATGCGAACAGCATGTGAACAGCACACTTGCATACTTGTTGCCGTGGTTGTACAATAGATGATGGGAGCTCCCTGCCTTAATGATGCTGTCTTAATGGACTCAGCATAACTACGTTTGTCAAACAACAGCAAAGAGTACAGCAATACTTAAATACAGCTCTGCATCAGCCAGGGCTGCTCTGGTAGTGTGCCAGCTTCTCATCTCCATGGCCTTCATAAGTCTGTCTCTCCTTCTTTTCAAATCACTCCCTTTTTTTCCTCAAACTGCAAGGCCAGGATCTCAGCTGGTGTAAAATGATGTAGTCTCATGCGATATTTACTGAGTTGAGAAAATAAGAGATAGAAGTACATTGCAGACTTCTTCATGCTCCCCACTCAGTTTTTCAGGCTGCTCATATCTCTCTTACCCCCAGCAGCACCACATACCACATTGGGTGAGGTTTCTTGCGTTCAGTTACCAGTCTGCTGGGATGGGAATGGAAATCTGCACCTCTCATGGCAACTGTCCAAAGCAAAACACTTCAATTAAATATAAAAAATTCATTAGCAAAACACTCAATTAGTCTCTATGTTTGCTTCTGCTGTTCAAATGTTCAGTATTTTGCAATACTACAGGTTACCAGCACAGCTGCATTGCTCATAAACCGAGTACAAGCAGTATTTGGGGGTAGGCATTTATTTGTGACTCCTCAGTGATTGCTGTTACAAAGTGAATATGACAGGGAAGTTACAACAAAATCAGGCTGTTGTTGAAAGTCCAATTCAGGCTTGAAAACAAGCCTCTGAAACTATGCACAGTGGGGTACACCTGTCACCCCTAATTTGGCAGTGATGGGCTTGGCTGATTGTGATTCAGAATTCAGACATTCCCTTTCTTAAGGGGATAAAAGGTGGCCAGCTCTTTCAAACCCAGCAGTTGAAGTTAGATACTCCGAGTCTCATCAAAACAAAAGTGCCCTGGAGTATGGAGCTTCTTTCATCTTTAATGGATTTCAAAGTGATTTCAATAGATTTCCTTACTGAGAATGCAGTGCACAACATGTCTCATATGATGTTCAATGAAACCAGTGACCATTTGTGTGCAGAACTGAAGATTACTGAAGAGGAGGGATGGGACCAGTGGGAATGGAATGGAATGGAATGGAATGGAATGGAATGGAATGGAATGGAATGGAATGGAATGGACCAGGTTGGAAGAGACCTTCGAGATCATCGTGTCCAACCTATCATCCAATGCTATTTAATCAACTAAACTATGGCACCAAGCATCCCCATCAAGTCTCCTCCTAAACACCTCCAGTGATGGTGACTCCACCACCTCTCTGGGCAACCCATTCCAATGGCCAGTCACTCTTTCTGTGAAGAATTTCTTCCTAACATCCACCCTAAACCTCCCCTGGTGCAGCAGTATCTTAAACACTGAGACTTAAAATCCAGCTCTGACACTGCTTGCACTAACTAAAAGTCTTCTGGTGAGGCTGAGATAATCTGAGATATACCATTCCATGATCAGAATGACTGTTTGCCTTCAGACTTCTCTCTAAATCAGCTACGACCTTTGCATGCTATATAAATAAATTACAACCAGTATTTTAGCTTCTTTCAGACATGGCCATTATAAGAATGTCACTGACATTTTAGTCAGGATATTCTATTTAGCTTGAAATATGATAGGAGCCTAATGAGGTTTTAACCAAAGAAAGGAAAATGCTAAAAAAGCCTGAATACAAATATATCTAGGAAAAATAAAGGAAAAAGCCTATAAAGACTAGAGAGAGAGCAGGATGATGGTACCTAATGTTGAGCACACCCTTTTTATCTGTAACTCTAACCAACAACAAAAGAAAAAAAAAAAAAGAGAAAGAAGAGGCAAAAGGCAATAACAGGAGGGTTGCAGCAGTAGAGATTTTGCTGTGGCTGCAGTACATTTATAGCAAGACTGAGTACTACAGTAAAAGGGCACACCAACTGCAGCATAGAAGTCACTATCTGCAGAAACAGGATCACACATGGCAGGGTCAACAACACATCCTGTGGTACAATTTTCCCCTCAAGTGCCAGGCAGTACAAATCAGGGGATGAGCTGGACCTCCCTCCTGACAGCACACCAGCTGGTTCTTTGACAGCACTGAACCCTTGCCCTAGCAGCGTAGAACTAGCTGTGGAAGAAAATGTTCTCCCATCTTCTTAACTTGCCTGATGGCACAAAACTGGGAGGAGCAGCTGACATACCTGAAGGCTGTGCTGCCAGGCTGGAGAGTTAGGTGGGGAGAGGTTTAATTAAATGCAGCAACTATAGAGTTTCACATCTGAGAAAGAACAACCCCATGTGCCAGTATAGGTTGGAGACTGACCTGCTGGAGAGCAGCACAGAGGAGAGGGACCTGGGGAGTCCTGGTGGACAGAAGGATGACCATGAGCCAGCAATGTGCCTTAGTGGCCAAGAATGCCAGTGGTATCCTGGGGTGTATTAGAAGGTGAATGGTTAGTAGTTTGTGTATTAGAAGGTGAGTGGTTAGTTTGAGAGAGGTTATCCTCCCCCTCTGCTCTGCCCTGGTGTGGCCACATGTGGAATATTGTGTCCAGTTCTGAGCCCCTCAGTTCAAGAAGGACCTCAAGGAAGTGCTTGAAAGAGTCCAGCACAGAGCTGCAAAGAGAATAAAGCAAGCAGAACCTCTCCCTTATGAGGAAAGGCTGAGAGAGCTGGGACTCTTTAGCTTAGAGAGGAGACTGAGAGATGACCTCATTAATATTTATAAATATGTAAAGGGTGAGTGTCAGGAGGATGGAGCCAGGCTCTGCTCAGTAATGCCCAGTGGCAGGACAAGGGGCAATGGGTACAAGCTGGAGCATAGGAGGTTCCATATGAACATAAGGAAAACCTTTTTCACTATAAGGATGACAATGCAGTGGAATGGGCTGCCCAGAGAGGTTGTGAAGTCTTTTTCTCTGCAGACATTCAAAACCCTCCTGGATGTGCACCTGTATGACCTACTCTAGGTGAACATCCCCGGCAGGGGCATTGGACTAGAGGTCCCTCCCAACCCCTAACATTCTGTGGTACTACAGTATGAATTGCATAGTTCACCTAATAGCCAGACATTTCTCTTCTTTCTTTTTGTGAAAGCTGAATACAGAGGTCCTTCATACCACTAAATTTCCGTCAGTAAAATAACAGTTTGGTTAGTAAAGGATTAACATCTTCAAAATACGTATATGTTGTAAAGTTAATTAATTTCTAAGTTACTCATATAAGCACTTCTTAGAACACGTTAAGAGCCATGCTTGAGCAGTATAAATCAGATTCAATATCAGTTCTGAAGTTCCATTTTTAAGTGGTGTCCCCATAAACCTGTACAAAGTTATAAAAGCTAAGAATTGGGAACAAAACTCTGACTTGACTTTATTTTTTGCTTAATTTGAATTTAACTGGATTACACATGAGTTACTAATTGCTGTTTCTAGTGACCCATGGTGATAATATGAGCTCTGTATTACAAAGACCTGACATTTAATTAGTTTGTATGAGCACATTATGCAAAGTTTTATCATAAAGTGATTTAAACTCGTATTGCCCTCGGTAATGCAGCATAGCAACAGTGAAGTCTATGCATTGGTACAAACATAAAATAAATTTCAAAGAGAATCCATTAAAAAAAAAATCTATTGATTAAATGTAAAATGAAAACAAGCTCTGCAGTGTATTAGGTACTAAATTCTATTCATCCAAGCTTCAAAGTTTATAATCATCAACTTGAACTGTGTAAAACAAGTATTAGTCACACTTCAACTACCAAATAACTCAGTTTGCAATACTACTTGCAATTCAAGAATTTCCAGAGATCTCCACTAGACATTTATATGTGAGTTACAACACCAGCTAGTGTGGAAATGGTTTTGTGTGGGAAGCATTTGCCTGACTCGTCTTCAATATGGAAAAGCAGCAACAATGGGTAGAGGAATAAGCTGGCATGGACGTCACACCGCAGGAGGAAGAAGAAAATAAATCACTCTGCGACAAAGTATCTTCCCAACAAGCTGAGAAAGTTTCTGAATAGCTAACAGCAAGCTCAAACAACATAAAGCAACTAGAAAAAGGCACAGATGCCACTGAAGACCACGCACCACTTAATTTACTGCTATTACTGTACTATCTGATACAAATCAGTCACAAAATGTTGTCCCTTTGTAATCTTGTGTTCAGTTACCAGTCTGCTGGGATGGGAATAGAAATCTGCACCTCTCATGGCAACTGTCCAAAGCAAAACACTTCAATTAAATATAAAAAATTCATTAGCAAAGCACTCGATTAGTCTCTATGTTTGCTTCTGCAGTTCAAATGTTCAGTAGTTTGCAATACTACAGGTTACCAATTTACTGCTGTCTATTACTGTACTATCTGATACAAATCAGTAACAAAATGTTGTCCCTTTGTAATCTCATTCACTTCCTCAGGACATGTTCTGACAGAAGCTAAAATTCTTAGATTGTTGCAATTTTGGGCATTTCTACAGAGAAATGACTCCAGGTTGTGGTGGAAATGATTCTTTTTCTGTATTAGTATGGAGTAAGAAAGGAGCCAATTTTATGGGCAGCTGTTAGGGGGATATTATGATGTTGCCAAATAACTGACATAGCTGTTGAACAATTACCCAAGACCTGCTTCTGAAAAACAGATGCTGATCTTTGGTATGGAAATGTGAGTGATGAGGTGGTCAGGCTGTGTTGAAGGCTGGCATCTTCATTTTTACTGCTTCCATGCTAAGAAGGATCATTTGATCTGCAGGTTCTTCCTGTCAAGGGTGCCACAGCAATCCTCTCACAGAGGGCAATCTGATATAGCCTGAAATGTTTGGCTTAGTAAATTTCTGAGAGTATTTCCACTTCACTTTTGTATTTCTCAGGTGGGTGGAGAGTGAGGGTGGTAGTATATCTTTCAAGTTTCAGATTTCCTCCAGAATAGATTTTCAAAAATTACCATTCCTGATGACCTTATTAACCATCTCAAAAGTCTCTTCCAACCTGATTAATTCTATTCTATTCTAGCAAGATGCTTAGAAGAGATGAGCAGTCAGTCTGATTTGAAAATGGCCTGAACATTTGGTAACGTCCATCCCAAATCACAGAAACCAATTGTCTGTAAATCTGTAAATGAACATTGCCTGCAGCTAGGAAACTTTTTTCCAAGACCAAGTGTGGCACACTCTGCACTTGTCACCTGAAAGTTATGTACCAGCTGTTCCCAGATCCCTGTGCTGAATGTCATCTTTGTCACAGGCACACAGGAACCACTCTGCCCAGGCAGAGCATTCCTTTCATGAATGCTTCATATAGTGCACTTTAGCAGCCTGGGCTGCAGGAGCACAGCTGCACACCTCCCCCAGATCAGCTCCAACACACCTTAGCAGCAGCCTGGAGGCCACCTTGCCTCCAGCAGGGCTTAGTATGTCTGTCTTGGCAGCAATCATGCCTGGCCTGAGCTGCCCTCAATTTCCTCACTTTTCAGCACTGCATCTATCCAGACCCCTACTGTCTCTGGAAAAGGAGAACTGACATTACAGGAATGAATTATTTTTTTTTCCCTCAAGTTAGTCTCCTCTATAGCCTCCTGGAGAAGAGGAAACAAATAGCCAAGAACGAGTCACCGTCTCTGGAGATGTTCAAAAAGGGATTGGATGTGGCACTTGGTGCCATGGTTTAGTACTCATGAGGTGTTGGGTGACAGGTTGGACTTTATGATCTCTGAGGTCTTTTCCAACCTTATTGATTCTATGATTCTATGAACTTGCACACTTCCTTGCCATTACTCTTACAAGTATAAGGATCCTTCATCTGCTAGCTCTTACTCTTACAAAGATGTCTGCTTCACTGAGTCAAGATTGAGAATTTCCAAAACCATCTACTGGCAACACCACATCAAAGTCATCCCTTTCTCATTAGCTATTAAGACCTCAAAATGTATCACTGGCTCTGAAAACCCCATGCAAAGTGTGGATCTGCAAACTGTAATAGCGGAAATCTGCCCTACAGCCTAAGCTTGAAAATTGCACACAGCTAAAATCCACCTCTGTAACTCATCTACTTCAATGAGACTATGTGTGCAAAAGGCAGTTTTAGGGCTTTCAGGGATACATGGGTGCATATATCTTTTTACTTTCAAAAATTAAGAAGGATTTTGGAATAAGCATGAAGAACTTAAAGTGGGTAAAGATTATTTTTTTTAAACCACCAAAGAAGCACAATCAAGTTGCAAGAAGCTGACAAATTCCAGCAGCCCTTTTTCATTAAGGTACATTGCTCGAAATGAACCCCCCACCAAGGCAAGCTCTGTGAAAAGTTTGCCACGATGGGAATATACTTATGTGAAATAAATATAGTACAATTGAGCACATGCACAGAAATGTCACTTTTTAATATAATGTCCTTTATTCATTATTAAAATTAATGGACACATAGGTGAGAAAAACACCCATCTTGTGGCTACGTGCCTGGCAGCAGCTTGGATTCTTTGTGGAGTATTTTACCTCCACAATAAATGTGAGAAAGGCATGTATACACCTAGGTTTAGGATGTTTTTTCAGGTTTGTTGTAGTTGGGAAGTAGCTATGTCTGATTGGAGAAGAAAATAAAGCCGCAGTTGTTATGTAAGTTAAAGTGCCAGGAAATTCAAAAATGCAGGAATACTGGACAAGTTGAGACACAAATGGCAATGGCAGTGTTCCACTGTAAGACACACTGTAAGGCACTGTTCTGATAACAGAGGGTCATTGTCAAGAGCTTGACACAACAGATTTCATAAAATAAAGTGGTGTAAGTCTGATTTCATTACAGTTATGATGCAAGGTATTGCCTCAGCATTTTGCTGAGGATTATTTTGGTCTCCTGTTTGAAACCAGACAGATAGATGGATATTAATAGCACTGACACACAAGCAAGTTATCAGAGTGCATCTGTGTTAATTGCCACTGTACTTCTCAAGCCATAGCAGGGAAGTATAAAGACTGAAGTGGTTTCTTGTGTCAGAGATTCCATATTTAACCAATAGCTCAGGTTAAGGCTCACATTTTGATTCTGTAGGATATTCCCCTATATACTCTGAAGTTTTCCATAATTGTCATGAATAGAACAGAATTAGAGTAGAATAGAATTAACCAGGTTGGAAAAGACCTTTGAGATCATCAAGTCCAACCTATCATCCAACACCATCTAATCAACTAAACCATGACACCAAGCACCCCATCCAGTCTCTTCCTAAACACCTCCAGTGATGGTGACTCCACCACCTCCCTGGGCAGCACATTCCAAAGGCAAATCACTCTTTCTGTGAAGAACTTCTTCCTAACATCCAGCCTAAACGTCCCCTGGTGCAGCTTGAGTCTGTGTCCTCTTGTTCTGTCACAGTCACCACCTACTACATCCCCAAACTTTCTCTTTCAGAGTGTGTGGGCTGAATATGATGAGGTTTTGGACATTCCCAGCTTTTTCCCCGAGATGAGGATATCTCAAGAAGCTCTAGCCCTCTAGTGGAGATAGATGAGCAACACTAGAGAAGGATGAGCTGCTTGAACCCTGAACTGGGAGAGACAGTTTCACTCTGCTCCCCAGAAAGCAAGAGGTTCACAGAACCACAGTATTCAGTATTCAGTATCACTAAGGTTGGAAGAGACCTCAAAGATCATCGAGTCCAACCTGTCACCACAGACCTCATGACTAGAGTAGGGAGGACACTAGTGCCCACTGCAGGCTTGAACTCACAACCTTCCCATTAATGGTTTTATGTGCTACCAACAAAATGGTAGGGTTTTGAGAGGGACCTCTGGAGATCAGCTCATTCACTCTCCCTGCCACAGAACAGTTTTTAACCACTTAGCCATAAGTAATCCATAGCGTCTCTGGGACTTACTGTCTTTTCTCCACCACTGCCATTTGTGGCACAAGTGAAAGCCTGGCTTCAAATTGCTTTGTGATTTTGATGGGCAATTTTTAAATACTTGGTATCTTGGGACAGGCTGGCATATTGTATTGAACAGGAGAAAAACAACAACAACAAAAAGGGAAATTTCTTTAGCCAAAAAGCATCCTTCCTGATGCATATCAATGACTCACTTCAAACAGGAGAGGCAAGAACTTCTCAAAGGAAAAGCTGCAAGCATCTTTTGTAATGAAAAGCTTTAAAGCAGCTTAAAAGTACTCATTGATGGTGATTTAACCTATAATACATGGAAGATAAATCAGTTAATCTGGAAAAAAAACCCAAACTCACAAAGGAAGGAAAAAAAATCTCAATGTATCTATCAAAACTAAGAGCCACTGATCTCATGCAGGCACTGCTCCCGATTAGAAAGCTGAGTTTGCTAGTGTTATTTTGCTCTTGTGGTTTTGAAACAGTGCAAAGGGCAGAGAGACAGAGGTTGGGTTTTAATAGGAATTACATCTAAACTCTGCTCATCACTAAAGAGAGAATGCAATCACTTACTACAACTAAGGACACTGGAGGAAGACAGTGAAAAAAAAATCCAGAAGTCAAAGTGTTGTCAAAGCGACAGCTATATTGCCATGAGAACAAATCTCTGCCATAGCTACATCCTGACACATTAGGGACTCTGACAAAAATCTGAAATGCGGATTTAAAAGCTTCAGTCATTGAGTCACTCCTATACATTTATAAAGTGTAAAATAAAGGCAGAGTATGTATCACAGAGTCACAAGTCTAAGCACAAATTTGTCTGCTACAGCTATGTATCATTTTTTACCCCAGTTAGGCTGAACAAAAGTTGTCTTGCCCAATTGAGCTCAAAGCAATCTTGAGGAAGAGGAAAAAGGAAAGGGTCTGAGAAATTGAGGATGAACTTCAACTGAAGTATGAGACAGCAGATGATGAAATGTACTAACTGCATACACCTATACACATCTGTACAGCTGTGACAAGACATAAGATAGGAAACAACAGGAGACATAGCCGGTCTTCAGAAAAGGATTTGGGAGTCATCGTGGATCACAGACTGAACACAGGTAAGGAATGCTTTGCTTTTCACAGAAAGCAAATATCAAAGGGGGAATATATAAACAGGAGTGCTGTTTGTAAGGCAGTTGAAGTAAACCTCTTCCTTTGCTAAGAAGTGCTAAGGATCTTGCAGCTAGAGCGCTGCAGCCAGGTTTGGGCACAGTATCTCATGCAACCAACTGGTAAGAGTTCAGATGAAAATAATTATCACCAAAGGTCTTGAAACCTATTCTCTGAGGGAAGTCATGGCGAAGAGAGTTGTTCAGTCTAAAAATAAAGCTGTCTGAAGAGAGACATGATAACAATCTTCAAATGTAGAAAAAGGCTGCCAGAAAAGAAAGGAAATGAGCTCTTTTCCATGTTTGCTAAGGCAGGACATCTAGAAATAGGCTGAAATGGCAGCAAGGGAGATTTAGCTTAGACTTTAGGAAGTGCTTTCTAATGGTAAGGATAGTTAAGCCCTGGAAGAGTTGGCCTGCTGAGATCCTGTGATCATCATTATTTAAGCCTTTTAAGAAAAGTTATATAGACATTTGTCTGAAATATATTGATTGTATCTGTACTGTCTTAGGGCAGGTGGATGGACTGAAAGATCTCTTCTTTACAGACTTTTTTTCTTTCAACTTGTACTTTAACTATGAAAAATATTATCATGTTTGAGTTTCTGGCAGACCGACTCTCTCTTTGAAAATGTATGAGCACTCACTAGACCAGTGCTTGGTATCTTCACAGCATCACCTCTGAGCTTTGGTACACAGACCAAGGCAGCAGAGGGGAGTGCAGCAGAACTCACAGGCAGGATCGAGTACAGTTTGCAACAATAATTGGCTTCTATTATGAAGAGAGAAAAAAAAGAAGGAAAAAAAAAAGAAGAAGAAGAAGAAAAAAAAAGGAGGCAATGTGACAAGCTCAGTCTCTCATTCTCCTTAAGGAGCAGGTAGCATGCAGTGCTTGCCCTCCACTATACCAGCCTAGAACCAAAGGCAGGGAGACCTGAGAAGGGGTGGAAGCTGGTTTTTGTACCATGTCACCTAAGAAATAGGTTCATCCTTCAGTTTAGCACTGTAGCTTTGGAAACAAGACTTTCTCTGTCAATAAATGTTCAAGCAGGAAGACTTAGTCCATTTTCTACCACGTATACACCCAAGAAAATATAAAAGCTTTGCATACCTTTTGTAGCAGTATTTTGTGCTCATGGGAGTGCAGCAGAACACCAGCTGCTCTTAATGTACCTTAGCGAATAATCACACTCAGCTAATTTTCAGCTATGAATGATTAAGCACTTCATACAGTATGTGAACATAAAGAGCCATTTCCTCACACTTAAAATATATTTGATTTGGGAACTCAGTGGAGTGGGTCCACCCCATGCCAAGCATAATGACAAGCTGCAGAATGAGGCAGTTACTGAAATGCATCCATGATCTCATGTAACATGCAAGTTCTGCAGGGAACCTGTGATAGCCCTGCACAAAGCCATATTCCTGCAATGCGATTCAAAAGCAGACTGCAGGCACCACATGCTTTTACCTTTGAGTTGCCATGCCTATATTGCACTTTACAGCTTCCAGAAATAACTTCCAGAAAATTTAAGCAGAGTTTGCAGAGAGTCTGAAATTGTCAGGTAATTTAAGACCCAGTTTTGGAAGCCTTACTTTTTATTCCTAATTAATCATGCAAACTGTCTTTTGGAAGTCAGCTTGACAAATACATATAAAATTCAAGATCTGACACATAAATTGCCAAGTCATACTACCAGTCTATATGGAAGAATGCTTCAAAGGGTTGGAGCACCTTTGCTATGAGGACAAGCTGAGGGAACTGGGATTGTTCAGCCTGGAGAAGAGGAGGCTCTGGTGAGACCTAATAGCAGCCTGCCAGTACCTGAAGAGGGCCAACAAGAAGGATACAGAGAGACTGTTTACAAAGGCCTGTAGTGATAGAATGAGGGACAATGGCTTTAAGCTGAAGAAGAACAGATTTAGATTGGATGTCAGGAACAAGTTCTTTACTATGAGGGCAGTGGAACACTAGAACAGGTTGCCCAGGGAGGTGATTGAGGCCCCATCCCTGGAAATATTCAAGGTGAGGCTCAACAAGACCCTGGGCAACCTGATCTAGTTGAGGATGTCCCTGCTGACTGTGGAGACATCAGACTGGAAGACCTTTGGATGTCCCTTCTGGTCCGGACCACTCTATGATTCTAATGCAAGTGCAGTTTCTTTAGCACAGACCTGGGTTTGGGTTTTCAGCCTGCTGTTAATCAAAACCATACACTTATGAACCTTCATTATGCAAAAGTCATTTAACATTCTCCTAACCCTAGTAAAGTCAAATGCCACAACTGCCTAAAGAGAGCTCAGCTGTGTACTCCTTCAATTGCTCAGGTACTCCATGAATACACATCACTAAACAAGAGTGTGGCCACTGAAAGCGCGCTTTCACCAAGCATGGCTAAGTACTACTCTCCAGGACAAAAATGTAAGAAAGATGCAGTATTGCTTTTCTGCCAACAGTAATTTTGGAGGCCATATTATGGAATCGTAGAATAGAATTATAGAATCAACAAGGTTGGAAAAGACCTCATAGATCATCAAGTACAACCTATTACCTAATACCCAATACCTCATTACTAAATAAACCATGCCTTCAAGTGCCACGTGCAATCCTTTTTTGAACACCTCCAGGGACAGTGACTCCACCAGCTCCCTGGGCAGCACATGCCAATGGCCAGTCACTCTTTCTGTGAAGAACTTTCTCCTCACATCAAGCCTAAACTTCCACTGGCGCAGCTTGAGACTGTGCCCTCTTGTTCTGGTGCTGGTTGCCTGGGAGCAGAGACCAAACCCCACCTGGCTACAACCTCCCTTCAGGGAGTTGTAGAGAGCAATAAGGTCTCCCCTGAGCCTTCTCTTCTGCAGGCTAAACAACCCCAGCTCCCCCAGCCTCTCCTCACAGGCCTTGTTCTTGAGACCTCTCATTAGCCTTGTTGCCCTTCTCTGGAGGAGCCCATGTAGTTCTGCATGGTAGGTGGTCAACCTTTTGTGAGTTGTTTTTATTATCCTTCATCCCTAAGAGGTTCCTCTGTCTAACACACACAAGGCAGCTCCAACAAGCCTGGGCTGTCAGCAGACAGCCGTTCTGATTCTGGACCGCCAAACGGAGCTCTGTACGTACGGTAATAACAATTTACTTTTTATAGAATAATAATAGGCTTGGATAATTCCCGTGCCAACAGATCAGCAGCTACTGTTTCCACTCAGAGGTTATGAAAGTTCCTGCCCTCACTCCTTTCCAATGGCCTCTTATTGCAGAACAGCTGAGCGTTATTTTTAAGCCATAAAATTGTAGGAGAGTGGCCGGGCAGCTATTATTAACAATCATCCAGAATTCTGCATAATGTGTGCCTCAGACCACTCCATATTACACAGCGGAGAAGGCACAGACAAATAATTTACAGTCAAGTGATATTTTGCATATAGAAAAATACGACTATTTGAACAAGAGGAGCTCAAATCTGTGGTCTCTGTTTGAAGAGAACGTAAACCTAAGCCAATGAGAACAATGCCTGTGAAAATAGGCTCTGCCTAGCTGTCTTCAGAGCATAAGATCAAGTTCAGTCTTTCAGAAATGTGCTGCTCAGGACTGGGTTTTTCATCTCCAGGTTCTTCATTCCCATCATGGTCCAGCTGCAGTTGCTACTTCAGCTGTCTTTTTCTTAAATATAATTAGTTTTCCTGCCTCTTTGTATTTAATTCACTCCCCATTTACTTCCAATCTCTTTCCTGACAACGGCATCCTCCTCCCCTTGTTCATCTTTCATACTACAGAGGACTTGAGAGCAAGTAAGGAGAGGAAATGACGATGGCAGCTAAAGGAACAGACTGACAACAACAAGAATTCAGGTCCTTTCGGGAGGAGCAACAGCAGCTCCTCTTCAAATTTCACAGAGATTTTTTTCTTTTTCACTTTTCAGATTAGAGAGAAGAAAACCAGAATTGGGTCCATTTCTCCTCTTTTTCAGGTCTACCAGGAAATCAGCCAAACAACTAGCTGCCCACCCTGCAGCCCTCCCCCAGCATGCTGTATGAACGTCGCCGATTACTACAGTTTGCTAATTGCCACACACAAGTTACTGCATTAATGGATGCCAAGAATAGTTTAAACGAAATTAAATGAGCAAAGCATGCCTAGTAATTTCCATTGTTCAGCCTCATAGACAGGCAGTGAGTTGTATAATCAGGCATTCTGACACTTCCAACTCATTTATTTCATTACTCTGTGTTGCTTGCACTCAAATAAACATCTGCAAAAATTGCAAATGAACGGATCTAGGAATTCTTCTTGAGAAAAATGCAGCTTTTACTTCAATTTAGATTGATTATACATTACCAACTTGTAGGATTAGAGGTTCATTTTGTTCTAAAGGTTGAGGTTTTATTCCTCCCAAATGAAGCATATCACACAAGAGCAACACAGGACGTTGAAGTAAAATCTGAGTATCACACAATGGACATCATATTAAAAGCAGAATCCTGTAAGACACTGAATTTCTCTTAACACATTTCTCCTCATCACATCCCATTACTATAATATAGGTACACTTAACCCTACAGAGACATACAGCACTTTGCAGAATCAGATTTCCAAAGCCAGATTATTGCAATTCCTGGTCCTTCACCACTCCCATGGGTGCCCAGAACTATCCTACACTTAGAGGCAAGCATCCATCCCCTGCCAAATAAAATACTCTTTGATGGACCGAATTTCCTCTTGGCTTTTTTTCTCATTTTTTACTGATATATCTCCACTGATTTTCACAAATTTCCCCAGCACAGAACCACTCTGACATCAATAGTTCCAGAATCGTCGCAATAGACACCACTCATTGCAGCAGCCTAACGTGACACTGGAACCCAACAATGACTCTTTTGGTGTCTTCATGCTGGTGTTACAGGATGTGTCAAAACAGATCATGTCTGCTTGTACATCTAGTTCAGTAACCTGCCTCCAGCAGTACAGTTTATGCTTCAGGGGGAGATAAACCTTTTGGACTGTGTATAATGAGAGAAGAATTTCCCCTCTCTAGAAAGTCAAACAGCAATTTGTGGATACTCTGATGGATGAGAATTGATTAACAAGGCTTAAAAGGCCACAGGTATGCACAAGCCTTACGTGTGATATAAAGAATAGTTTCTCCTCCATATCACAGGAAGCATATGGTGAAATTTTCATTGTTGCTAATATAATATATAACATACCTCAACAGCAGGTTGTCATCTAACACATCCTTTATCATTAAAAATCCCACTACAGCCATGTCATTCTTTTAAGGAGAAAATTTCAGCCTACTCCAGTTAGACAATTGGGGGTTTTGAAGGCAAGGGATTCCCCTCTTTCATTTGCTAAAATATATTCATAAAGCTTCATTTTCTTGAACGGTGTCAGTCAGCTAGCTGACCAGACCCTCTCAAAGTCCTGTCACTAGAGCTGTTTAAATTTACTTCTGCATAATCTTATTGAACACTTCTCCTCTGGAGAAATATTATTTTCCTGAAATAAAAAGATCAAGATTTCCTGCAGAAATGTTTCTATTCTCCAAAATTTCATTCCAAAAGAGATCAAACATATGCTGCACTAAACACTGAAGCAAAACTGCAGTGCAGCAGTTGGTAACTCAAAAGCCCCAAACCTTTGCAGTTTGGAATTAAATAGTTCTGATGCTAAAACTCCACAGAAAGGGCATTCCAAGTTTGAACTAATTCTTTTCTAACATTATGAACTTGTGAATCTATGGAGAGTTCAGGGTTTTAGTGGTTGGTTTGTTGGGGTTGGTTTTGACTCTGGCAGGTCTCACAGCATTTGACACAAACACCACACAAGCAGGTTTAAGTTTCTAGCCCTCAAGGCTGCAAACAGCCATGTAAAATTATGAACCTAACGTTTGAGTTCCATATGGTAAGAAATAACAGAAAAGTTGGTGGTTTACACTTCCTAGGAGTTTTGATTCCATCTCATCTCTTGAGAGCTGGAAGTGTTTTCTCGAATCAGGTTGAGGAGACATATCCCTCACAAGTTTGCCCCATATCACTATTTTTAGACCACTGCTGATGACTGATACAAGATTTTTGTGACAAATACAAAGAGCAGTGGAAGGTGTTGGTGAAGCAAACACTCGCTCACCTAGGATTCAAAATAATTCTTTCTTGCCCTGCCTCTTATTTCTTATATATACACATATGCACATTAACACAGTCTAAATAGTATTTACAGTGATTTTTTAAATATTACTTCAACATTTTAGTGCTAGGATACTAAACAGTAGGTGTTGTCAAGATTTCCACATAGTGGAAATCAGCACATGTCAGCAGTGTGCCCAGGTGGCCAAGAAGGCCAATGGCATCCTGGTCTGCATCAAGAATAGTGTGGCCAGCAGGAGCAGGGAGGACATTGTGCCCCTGTACTCAGCACTGGTTAGGCCACACATTGAGTCCCATGTCCAGTTCTGGGCCCCTCAATTTAAGAAGGACATTGAGACTCTTAAACGTGTCCAGAGAAGGGCAATGAGGCTGGGGAGAGGAGAGGCTAAGAGAGCTTGCATTGTTTAGTCTGGAGAAGAGGAGGCTCAGGGGAGACCTTATTGCTCTCTACAACTACCTGAAGGGAGGTTGTAGCCAGGTGGGGGTTGGTCTCTTCTCCCAGGCAACCAGCACCAGAACAAGAGGACACAGTCTCAAGCTGTGTCAGGGTAAGTTTAGGTTTGAGGTGAGCAGAAAGTTCTTTGCAGAAAGAGTGATTGGTCATTGGAATGTGCTGCCCAGGGAGGTGGTGGAGTCACCACCCCTGGAGAGGTTCAAAAAGGGGTTGGATGTGGCACTTGGCACTTAGTAGTCATGAGGTGTTGGGTGACAGGTTGGACTTGATGATCTTTGAGGTCTTTTCCAACCTTATTGATTCTATGATGCCAGTCCAGTCAGTGGGATTACAACAGCAAGCCTTATAGAATCAGACCCCAAGGTCATGATCCTTGATCTCTCATAGAGAGTGACTCAAGCAGAATCCTTAGGAATGATGTAAAAGTGGCAGATCATTACATATTTATACACATTTAATAATTTTGTTTTCTGTTTCATTCTTGCAATCCTCCTCCCATATTTCACAACTGTTATATATATTCCATTAACATACTTAAAAGGATTTAGTTTCTCAACTTGTAGTCCCTGCACGAATCATTATTTCCACATGATGGAAAGGAACAACTGCACTAATTCAGGACAGAATTCTTAGAAACATCCATAAACAATTCACACATGTTCTCATGATTTTTTTTTCCTATAGCTGCATCTTTTTTACTTGCCCCTCAGGCCACAAAATGTCTATAACTGCAGTACAATGAAGATTCACAGTCTGCTAACAGGACCTATTATTTATTTGTATGTAGAAGGATGTACATCATATAACATTTTACTGTTTTATTCAAGTACCTACTGCAGAATTTTCTTATGCATCCTTAGGTTTATATTTAGTTGCAGTGAATGCTACCCTAAGTGTGTTATTTGGATAACTGAGGAAGAAAATAGGAGTTTTATTTGGATTCAGCTTTAATAGAACACAGGCATCCATTCATTTAAAAAGAACCCATGGCTTACAACACAACCTTGAAGAAATCAAGAACAAAATAATTTTCTTATGATTTTACTACAGGACAGGGAACCAGGCCCACTAGGCTCTAACACACTAACAGTTCCAACACAGGACTTCTTGTATAGGTCTTCTTGTATAGTGGTTGTATAGCCACTACTCAAAGACAGCAAATCACAGAACCATAGAATTGTTAGAGTTGGAAGGAACCTCAAGGATCATCCAGTTCCATCACCTCACACTGGATCAGGTTGCCAAGAGCCACATCCAGCCTGGCCTTAAAAACCTCCAGGGATGGGGCCTCCCTGGGCAACCTGTTCCAGTGCCTCAACACCCTCACGGTGAAGAGCTTCTTCCTAACATCCAATCTGAATCTACACATTTCTATGTCTTTTCCATTCCCCCTAGTCCTATCACTACCTGACACCCTAATTAGTTAAGTTGTGTATGTGTGCATAACAGATTTAGGTTAAGCACAATAGTGTTACTCCACTCAACAGTAATTTTAAAGCATTTCAGAAATATCAGGTTAAATCTGCATTCCCCACCCAAGTCAGACTTTTATACATTCTTGAATGTCCAAGTTCTCATTGGATGGAAGTTTTTCCTGTCTTAACCTCACACAGTAGTTTTAAATACAGGAAATATCAGAGGATGTTTCTTCAACATTTTGAACTCAAAGTAAGCAAAAATCGCTTCAGATTAATTTAGTCTTCATATTTAATGTACTTAATTAAAAACTGAACAAATTGAAAAAGTTGTGCTGAAGTGACTAGAAGTTTGGGGCACTCTGTTAAAAATATATTTACAGAGTTCCTTTTCAAAGACCAAGGTCATTTTCCCCAAACTGAAACTTCTTAAAAGCATCTCACCTTTGACATTCAAATAGAAGCCCTTAGCCAAATTTATGAAGGTCTAAAACATCCACTAAAGCATGTGATCATGCTGGAAAGAAAATAATCTGGGAGGGGGGAATAAAGACCTGAAGAGAAGACGCATATGTGGAAAGGGTAGAACAGGAGAGGGAAGAAGCAGGTGGAGTGGGAAAAAATGGTTAATAAATCACAGCCCTGTTCAGCCAGGGAAGATCAGCAGATTGTAGCTGAACAAAAAGCCAGGCTAAAAGCTACATATAATAGAAATGAGATTCTGAGCACCAGAAAGTTTAATGAAGTTACAAAACTAGGCCAGAATCAGAATTAATTTTCTAAATGCATGATGCAGTTCCCATCAGTGACAATAAGAGCCTTGCCAGTAAAGCCAAGTAAGGGCTCAGACGTTGCATTCGCTAATTTGCAGTTCATAGCACAGGGGCACAAAGTGTCTGTAGTGAGTAAGCAAGCCTGCAACCACCACACAGTAAGATACCGAGCCTTTGGCCTGGGTTGCAGACTGGATTTCAGCCTGAGTACCTGGGTTAGAAGAGGTGGGGGGGGGGGGGGGAAACCAACCACCACCACCACCAGCCCCAGCAACAAAACACACCACACCAAAAACCCGCTCGTTGTTACCAAGCAAGTGTATATTATCACACACACACACGTGTATGTATATACAATTATAGATATGCAGAGACATATTATTCAACTAGCAGCAGATTAACTTCAGCTAAAAGAAAATGCACACCCAGACTGCAATGAAAAGTTTCACAAGGTGCGAAGTGCTTGCCTGCCTGTGGCATCGGTTTAGGAATAAATACGGTAATAAAAATCTTCATGAAATGGCACATGGTACATTTTTGTACACGTATCATTCACTCATTTTTTATTGTATTTGACTTGACACTGACAATATATCTTACTCATTAGGGGAGCTTACAATTCATGCTCAGCTGCATGTTAAAAAAAAAAAAAATCTCCCACTGTTATGTGGAAAGAATACATTGGGGGAAAAAAAAAAGAGGCAAAAGCACACTCGCTTGTTAAGACTTAATATTTCTCAAAGTGTTCAGAAAATATTCTTCTCATTAAAAATCCAAAGTCAAAAGGGGAAAATACAATTGTTACTCTTGATTTTTCCCTGGTGTTTCATTTATTACATGAAGAGTTCCCTGATTGGATTCAAATGCATAGTTGCTCCCATGGCTTCAAAGTCAGACTAAATTGAAAAATGCTCTTCAGCAATGTTGATACTGAAATAATATCCTAAAATACTGTCTTAAGGGCTTTACCCTTATCAAACAGAAACATAGCAAATCTTTGGGGGTCTTTTTAAAAGAAATAGCAGAACAATAATAGAGAGCAACAAAAAGGACCATATACTAAATAGGCAACCTTGTTTTTAAAATCCCTCTGGAAATACTCCAGAGGGTCAGCTCTCCTGTGACTCTGAAGAGGTGCATACAGTCCTATGCACAGACATGGGCTCACAAACACAGTGCCCAAGCCGGCACACCAGATGGTAAAGGGAAGGCTGCCACTGTGGCCAATGTTTTAAGCAAAGGTTGAGCATAAAAACGGATCAGAGCTGAGGAACCCCAGGATGTACTATGTCTCAGATGGAGCATTTAGACAATTCTCCCCAGATTTCTTTCCAGATATATTGAGTCAGCCACAAAAAGACAGGCTTGAAAGAAGGTTCACAAGCTGCTGTTCTGGGCCCCTCAAGTTTAGGAAAGATGTTGAGTTGCTGGAAGGTGTCCAGAGAAGGGCAACAAAGATGGGGAAGGGTTTGGAGCACAAGCCCTATGAGGAGAGGCTGAGGGAGCTGGGGTTGCTTAGTCTGGAGAAGAGGAGGCTCAGGGGAGACCTTATTGCTCTCTACAACTACCTGAAGGGAGGTTGCAGCCAGGTGGGGGTTGGTCTCTTCTCCCAGGCAACCACCAATAGAGCAAGAGGACACAGAATCACCAAGGTTGGAAGAGACCTCAAAGATCATCAAGTCCAACCTGTCTCCACAGACCTCACAGAGTCTCAAGCTGCACCAGGGGAGGTTTAGACTGGATCTTAGGAAGAAATTCTTCACAGAAAGTGATTTGCCATTGGAATGTGCTGCCCAGGGAGGTGGTGGAATCACCATCATTGAACGTGTTTGAGACACTGGCTGAGGCACTTGGTGCCATGGTTTAGTTGATTAGATGGTGTTGGGTGATAGGTTGGACTTGATGATCTCAAAGGTCTTTTCCAACCTGGTAAATTCTATTCTATTCTATTTTAACAAAAGCTCTCATTTCTCAAAAATAGTTTAAATAATCCACCTGTACAGTTGGGCTATAGTATCTGTCAGTCCTTACTCTCTATTTGCAGTTATGCTCTAGAATTTTACACAGCTGCCATTTCATGTATTTTCTATAGAGATTACAGATTCTGGGGAAGGTAATGAAATTGCTGAAGAGTAGCTGCTTGTTGTAAATAATACCAGATGATGCTGCCTCTCTAATTCCAGTCCTTTTGGAATCCATTTAAGTTGAAACCACATTAATTCTAACACCCTCTTCCCTCTGGCAAACAAACACCACCGAAGGTGTAATAACACCTTCACTGCTGGCAAAGTTTGTATTTCCCATGAGGTATTCCCTACTCGCCCTCCCAGATGAGATTCTGCCTGGCATGGCTCTCTTCACAGTGAAGTCAAAGTTTGGTGTTTTCATAGAATCAATAAGGTTGGAAAAGACCTCAAAGATCATCAAGTCCAATCTTTCTGACTGGCCCAGCTTGAGTAAAAGCAGCGTGTTTGTGAAAAGCAAACGCAGGGAAAACATTGTATTTTTCCTCAGCTGATCCCATTTCTGGGGAAGCATTCAGAGATAACAGGAAGAAATTCAGCAGGAGTAGCAACATCACCCTGATCAGCTGTGATAAGTATGTCATCCCCTTAATGAGATGGGATATAGATGGTAAACAGTCACAAACACCAAATTGGGATTGTGTCACTGAAGTGAGTCGGCTGAAGAAAATCCTTTAAAACCACATGAACAGACCAGGACAATGAAGAGGCTCAGAGCTCATCTGTATTGCTAATTCACTAGCTGTCAGGATGTCATTCAGAGACTGTGCTGCATAGGGACAGATGCACAGGACGGTGTAATGTGTCCTGAACTACAGCAGGAGTCCAGGCAGATGGAAATTTTCTGCAAAAAGCATGTACTGCTCCAAAGAGACACAGCCAGAACAGCCCATCTCACCAATTCCTTGCTCAAAAAGAAATTTACATTCTCTGACTCCTTGCCTGTGTTACAGAAAGCATTTCTAGGTGTTTTACAAGAGTAAGGATATGAAGTGGGTACAGTTGAAGTAAGTCTAAGCTCTGAACTTAAACTGTGATATTTCTGCATCATATGAAACAATGACCTTTTACAAAAGATATATCACAGTATCAATTAAATCACAGTGTGATTCAATAGGGTTTTTTTCACTTTCATTTTTATCCCTCCAGGGTAATAGGCCCAGACTATCACAATTGAGATTTTTCAGCTTCAACACCACTATGATTCAGTGTTAGCAATTAGTTTCCATCCACAAAAAGAATACTTTCAAAAGCAATATAGAATCTCCTCCAGAATGAGAAATCCAGGGTTAACAGACACCACATTTAGGAGTGCATCTCTTGTCACCCAGGTGACACACAGAAGAATGCTGCAATCTCTGACCACCAAGATGCATGAGGGGACTGCCTCTCCAAGCCAGATATGGCTTTTATTACATTTATGAATTATGTCTGACATTTCATATTTGATTGTAGTACTTTTTGTTTTAATCAAGAATCACTGGATCATCAAAACAATGGATAGCACTGGTGCAAACATAATGAAAATGCCAAGCTTTAAATAGCTTGTTTAATTATTAAAAATGTTACCAGAAGAAAAAAAAAACCAAGAACAAAACAACCCTAACTTTTCATTGCTGTCAAGATCAAATGAACATGAATTTCAATCAAAAGAGAGGCTGTTGTACAATATATTAAAACATGAGGTTTGACCTACAGTAATTATTGTGCACAGCGCAGAGACTGGAAAAAATGCAACACTATCAATCACAGTCTGTCTCCATGCAGTCAATACAAGGCCCTCTCCTGCTTTGTTGCAGTTTTTCCTTTGTTACTCATGTTATATAACATATGCAGCTTTCAAAAGCTTGGCCTGGGTTGTGCATTAAGGAAACCTTATGAGGTGCTTCTGGAAAGAAATTCACTATCTTTACTTGTTTGAGGGAACTGTTGTAAAGTATACAGCATCTTCTAATTAGTTTATTGAGTTTTTTATTACCAAATCATTGATCACTTGCTGTTTACCACATTACCCTTTCTTATATGATCATGGTGATGTGCTACACAGAACACAACTTCCACACATGTGCAACCAGTACAGTGACAGTACAAGATGTAATTTAGAATAGAATAGAATTAACCAGGTTGGAAAAGACCTTCGAGATCATCAAGACCAACCTATCATCCAACACCATCTAATCAACTAAACCATGACACCAAGCACCCCATACAGTCTCTTCCTAAACACCTCCAGTGATGGTGACTCCACCACCTCCCTGGGCAGCCCATTCCAATGGCCAATCAGTCTCTCTGTGAAGAACTTCTTGCTAACATCCATCCTAAACCTCCCCTGGCACAGCTTAAGACTGTGTCCTCTTGTTCTGGTGCTGGTTGCCTGGGAGAAGTGACCAACCCCCACCTGGCTACAACCTCCCTTCAGGTAGTTGTAGACAGCAATAAAGTCTCCCATGACCCTCCACTTCTCCAGGCTAAACAACCCTAGCTCCCTCAGCCTCTCCTCATAGGGCTTGTGCTCCAAAGCCCTCCCCAGCTTTGTTGCCCTTCTTTGGGCACGTTCCAGCAACTCAACATCTTTCCCAAACTGAGTGGCCCAGAACTGGACACAGTACTCAAGATGTGGCCAAACCAGTGCTGAGTACAGGGCAGAATGACCTTCCTGCTCCCGCTGGCCACACTATTCCTGATACAGGCCAGGATGCCATTGGCCTTCTTGGCCACCTGGGCACACCGCTGCCTCATGTTTAGCCTTCTATCAACCAATACCCCCAGGTCCCTTTCTGCCTGGCCATTCTCCGTCCACTCTGACCCCAGCCTGTAGTACTTCATGGGGTTGCTGTGGCCAATGTGTAGAATCTGGCATTTAGATGTGTTAAATCTCCTGCCCTTGGACTCTGCCCATCTGTCCAGCTGGTCAAGGTCCCTCTGCAGAGCTCTCCTACCCTCTAACACATCAACAGCTGGCACCAGCTTGGTGTCATCTGCAAGTTTACTAATGAAGGACTCAATCCCCTTGTCCACATCATAGGCTGCTGAAGGAGTTATTTCTCTATCCAAGTGAAACATAAGGACCAAGATTTCCATTTTGTACCACTGGGGCAGGTTTGCTGACTAAGCAGATGCTCTTAATTTCCATGCTAAGCAACTTTGGGGAATAACACAGAACGCGCTGTTTTTCAAGAATCCCACCACTGCATCTCTGCATATTAAAAACTAATACTGCATAAGCATATCAAGTGCAGTGGTTCCAGTATTTTTCTTTGCTTTGATTTTTTTTTAAGAGAAGCAGGAGGTAGCAGTATGCTTGAATGAGCATTTAGTTGCATGCCCATCTTATCCAGTTTTCTGCCTCTCTCTCCCATAGTTTTGCTAGTAGGCAGTTTCTACATCAATCAGGACATGCAGTGTTTATCCTTGGCAGGATTCTACCAACACTTCAAAAAATATTCGCTCCTTTTGAAAATCAAGTTCCTCTCCTTCCTTCAATCTCATTTTCCCTTTTATTTTTTTTTTTTAATCCACATTATTTAAAAAAATATCATTTACCTAAATTGTCTAAGAGGTAGAATTTGCTTTATTTTTCTAGAAGTTTCATGTTACTGCAAAGGCCAATGGCATCCTGACCTGTATCAGGAACAGTGTGGCCAGCAGCAGCAGGGAAGTCATTGTGCCCCTGTACTCAGCACTGGTTAGGCCACACCTTGAGTCCTGTGTCCAGTTCTGGGTCCCTCAGTTTAGGAAAGATGTTGAATTGCTGGAACGAGTCTAGAGAAGGGCAACAAAGCTGGGGAGGGCTCTCAAGCACAAGCCCAGTGAGGAGAGGCTGAGGGAGCTGGGATTGCTTAGCTTGGAGAAGAGAAGGCTCAGGGGTGACCTCATTGCCCTCTGCAACTACCTGAAAGGTGGTTGTGGCCAGGAAGGCGTTGGTCTCTTCTCCCAGGCAACCAGCACCAGAACAGGGGGACACAGTCTCAAGCTGCACCAGGGGAGGTTTAGACTCGAGGTGAGGAGTACGTTCTTCCCTGAGGGAGTCGTTCGTCATTGGAATGTGCTACCCAGGGAGGTGGCGGAGTCACCATCACTGGAGGTGTTCAAGAGGAGATTGGACGTGGCACTTGGTGCCATGGTCTAGTCATGAGGTCTGTGGAGACAGGTTGGACTCGATGATCCTCGAGGTCTCTTCCAACCTTAGTTATACTGTGATACTGTGTTGGGCTAAAAGCAGTAACTGGCTTCACCCAATATCCTGCAGACCTCGTTGCATTATGCCATATTAACTTTTCATGGCTTTGTGCAGTGTACATTTTTTGACATTGTTTTCTCCTTGTCCCCCTGAGAGCAGTCTGTCTATTCATTCATCTTTGTTTACATTCTTTCAATAAATTATAAGGATAACTATTTTGCCAATTCTTCACTACTGACATTTTTAGTTTTGCATTTATATAAGACATTCTAAGTTTATGAATTGAATTGGAGGCAATAAACTTAAAACTAACAAGGCCATAAAAATGAATTTGCTTTAATACTACAAACATGCTTACAGCAAAACATTAGTTGCAGCAATCTTTTCCTCATTTTCTCCTGCTTTTCCTTCTCATACAGCACTTGCCTTAAGCCATGGGGAAGATACCTACCCAGGCCCTTCATTAGCAAAGTCTGTAACACACAGAGGAGCATCTCTGTTTATAAATTTAGTTCTGAGGCAATCCAACAAGCCCATCCACAGTCAGCCACAGGAGATACTGACCCAGAAGCAGGTTTATGTGCAATACAACTGGAAACACACCAAGTCACTGCTCAGAAACTTCCCAGTAAAATCCCTGAAGCTGGGTAGAATAGAATAGAATAGAATAGAATAGAATAGAATAGAATAGACCAGACCAGACCAGACCAGACCAGACCAGACCATGCTGGAAGAGACCTTTGAGATCATCGAGTCCAACCTATCATCCAACACCATCTAGTAACTAAACCATGGCACCAAGCACCCCATCCAGTCTCTTCCTAAACATCTCCAGTGATGGTATCACAGTATAACTAAGGTTGGAAGAGACCTCGAGGATCATCGAGTCCAACCTGTCTCCACAGACCTCATGACTAGACCATGGCACCAAGTGTCACGTCCAATCTCCCCTTGAACACCTCCAGGGACGGTGACTCCACCACCTCCCTGGGCAGCCCATTCCAATGACGAACGACTCGCTCAGTGAGGAACTTTCTCCTCACCGCGAGTCTAAACCTTCCCTGGCGCAGCTTGAGACTGTGTCCCCTTGTTCTGGTGCTGGCTGCCTGGGAGAAGAGACCAACCCCTTCCTGGCCACAACCACCTTTCAGGCAATGAGGTCACCCCTGAGCCTCCTCTTCTCCAAGCTAAACAATCCCAGCTCTCTCAGCCTCTCCTCACTGGGCTTGTGCTTGAGAGCCCTCCCCAGCTTTGTTGCCCTTCTCTAGACATGTTCAAGTGTCTCAATGGTGACTCCACCACCTCCCTGGGCAGCACATTCCAATGGCTAACAACACAGAGTCCAACTACTTAAGGCAGGGAGAAACAGTTTGTATATACAAACTGCAAAATCCAGCGTTTTTCAAACTAACACTTCCATTAGGAAGCTTTTTGTTAAAACAGCACTTATGAAATCACCATTTCAATCAGGCAAAATGAAACAAAACATTCCAATAAAGCTGAACAACTTTGACCTTTCCAGAATGTGATTTGCAGCTTTTCTGTTGCCTTACATGAAACAAACTTTCATAAGAGATTTTGAAGTTTTGCCCTTAGTCTGCTTGGATTTCTTCAGTTGTCCCAAAACTTGATACAGAATGGAAAAATACAGCTCCCACCAGCTCCAAAGTTTTCTTAACCTCTCTCAGTGGCAGAAAGTACAAGTGTGTGCATGGGCAGCCAATGGGAACCACAATCAGAAACCATAGCTGGGCACCTGCTGTTCTTTTTTCAAAGGAAACAGGAAAGATTATGGTGGGTCACAGGGTGATTTAAATCTTGCAGGTAGATGAAAGAGCTCACTAGAATAAACACAGGAGGCTCAAAAGGTAGGCAAGTGCTTTCTAACTACTTTTTGGGGGATCAAGGACCATGATGGGAATGTGAAAGTTGGTGGAGATGCACCTATGTCTCTCATACAGCTGAAACCTGGTGTGTCCTGCTCAGTGCTGGCAGAAAACAGTATGCACTTTCTTCTGTTAAGGGGCAGTAGGTGGGGCTGCAGAGTAAAGGGCAAAAATCTGCTGGCCCCTCTCCTCTTGATGCAGCCCAGGATACAGTTTGCCTTCTGGACCACGTGAGATTACTGCCAGCTCATGTTGAGCTTCTCATCAATCAACATACCCAAGTCTTTTTCTTCAGGGTTACACTCAGCTTGTATTTGTACCAGGGTTGGCCAGACCCAGATGAAGGACCTTGCACTTTGACTTGTTATACCTCATGCATTTTGCACTGTCCTGCTTCACAAGCCTGTCAAGATCCTTCTGGATGTCATCCCTTCCATCAGCTGAGTCTACTTCATCACACAGCTTGGTGTCATCAGCAAACTTGCTGAGGGTGCACTCAGTGCTGCTGTCCATGTAGCTGACAAAGATGTTAAAGAGCCCTGGAACCAGGACAGAACCCTGAGGAACTGCACTTGTCACTGGTCTCCACCTGGACATGGAGCCATTAATCACAACCCTTTGAGTGCAACTAGCCCTGAAACAATTAAGATGTGTACCTATGAAATTAGCATGCACTTGATGTCTGATCAGTTCAGCAGAAGAAAAGTACTCCTGGATGTAGGAATATAACTGAGTCGTACCCTACCCTCTTCCAGTGATACACAGTCTACCAAGGAGCATCTGTCTGCCAGGTTTTCTGTTCTCTTTCTCCAGCTGGCAGGAGGACCAGCAGGACCAGTTATTTGTTTTCCATGTTCAATTCTGTCCTCTTCAGAGCACTTCAGTTAGACTAAAGCATCATTAAAAGATATTCCATTCACACATAATGCAATGCCTAGAATGGACAGCCAGTTTTTAACTTTAGTTCATCTACTCTATGGTTCCTGATTAAATATAATTCTATGAAAAGCTTATATATGTATAGAGTCTCTCAGGGCTCTCCTATCTTCATTGTTCAGAATTTAAAAAGCAGACATAATTCCAATTTCTTATAAAAGGGTAAGTGAGGCTAGTTAGGAAAATAAATGTTAATCAAGTGTTTTTCCATCCTCTCAGACCAATTTATACACTTGTACAAAACAAAAGTTTCAATGTCTTAATAGTGAAAGCTGAGCTCCTTTACTGCACTGCATTGAGCAACTATACTTCTTGACTTTAGCTTTATTCTAGTACAGAAAACTTAACTGAATGAAGACAGTTTTGGTCCCATTTCTTCCAGAGGTTGCCAAAGTAAACACACTGCAACCCAATCCATACCATATATCCACACACAGCATGATCTCTCATTAAGAGAGCAGCCTATATTCAATGGTGTGTCCGTTCTTTTACTTGAGACTGTGAGCTGCAAGGTAGGTGAAGCAGTGATGCAAATATTTTTTTTCATCCCCAACCACACCAAGAGCACGTACTTCATTAGCTGTCTGCTGATAGATGGATCACTGTTTACTCCACAGTCCTGCTTGTGGGTTACTCCTTTGATTACTAACAGGATCCATCAGGGCTTGCCAAACTTCAGCTGCTCAAGTCTCATCCATGGTATCTCCTCTCACAGGAATCTGTAATGCTCATCACAGGAAGCCATGTAAAATTCAGCTACAAAAGCATCCTATGCTTACTGAAATCCAAGAGGGACAAACCCAGCCCTCAGATGACAGTTGGTTGATCTCAGTTTCAAGAAAAACAGCAGCCATGCACTTAAGGGTGAAATATAACCCAGGAATAAATCCTCAGTGCTGGGAATAACAGGGAACGGTTTCTAGAGCCAAGTATCTGGTTTTATCATTTTGTATTTTTATAGGTTTCATATTGAGTTTCTCTCCTTTTAGTCAGCAGCAGAAAATTTATAATGGTGGGAGCATCATTATCTGTTTGATTTATGCAGGGAGCAAACCAACCAAACAAAAAACCCCCAACAAACAAAACCACCCTGCTTCTAAATGTATGACTTAGTGCTGCAGGCTGTCAGGTTTTTTTGCACAAATGTATCAAAATGCCTAAGAGATAATCAAGTCTCTTCCAGCATTAAGATATTTTTATGTGATTTCCCCTAACAACCTGGGCTGATGCTACAGTAAATTGTCGTTCCTATATTGCACAGAGCCTTCTAGGGTGTATGGTCAGCAAAAAAGGTCACCACTGCTTATGAGAAAGAAGCAAACATCTTCCCATGGGAGATGCAGAACTTCTAACCCAGAACAGACAGGCAGAAATCATAAAATCATAGAATCAATAAGGTTGGAAAAGACCTCAAAGATCATCAAGTCCAACCTGTCACCCAACACCTCATGACTACTAAACCATGGCTTCAAGTGCCACGTCCAATCCTTTTTTGAACACCTCCAGGGATGGTGACTCCACCACCTCCCTGAGCAGCACGTTCCAATGGCCAACAACTCTTTCTGTGAAGAACTTTCTCCTCACCTCAAGCCTGAACTTCCCCTGGTGCAGCTTGAGACTCTGTCCTCTTGTCCTGGTGCTGGTTGCTTGGGAGAAGAGACCAACCCCCTCCTGTCTACAACCACCTTTCAGATAGTTGTAGAGAGCAGTAAGGTCTCCCCTGAGCCTCCTCTTCTGCAGGCTAAACAATCCCAGCTCCCTCAGACCCTCCTCATAGGGCTTGTGCTCCAGACCTCTCACCAGCCTCGTTGCTAGTGGCAGAACTCCCTTGTAAGTATATTCAGATCAGGATTAAGGCTTATAGGAAATTTCCAATACAAAGTTGCCATATAAGACTGGTGTGAACACCTGTTGAGATGGAAAGCAGCTACAAGCAACTGAATTATACTCTTTTGATGAGTATCATCTTCACTGCTGTCATGCCCTTAAGACCCTATTAGTTCATGCTGGCTAATGACCAATTCCTGAAAATATGCTCCTCTACTCCTCATGACCAGTCTGAAAATAGGCTCCTCTGCTCCTCATTGAGAGTAATCTAAGATTTAGCTGTTGGAACCTCAGCTAGGCCAATGGACCAGTTCACTGCAAGACTGATATAATTAGCATTAGTCTACTGCTAAGATAGCAAGTGTTAACACTTTTGAGGGAAGCTGTAAGAGGACACTAGGGTTGAAGCTTTTATCCCTGAACTGTCAGTAAACCCATACTTTAAAAAGTAGGTCACCTTAGATTTTTCAAGAAGGAGGCTCTTGCATTTAGGCTGGAGGTTAGGAGGAAGTTTTACACAGAGAGAGTGCTTGCCCATTGGAACGGGCTGCCTGAGGAGATGGTGGGGTCGCCATCGCTGGGGGTGTTCATAACGAGGCTTGACAGGATGCTTGGTTGCATGGTTTAGTTGATTGGGTGGTGTCGGATGATAGGTTGGACGCGATCTTGAAGGTCTCTTCCAACCTGGTCTATTCTATTAATTTCATTTCATCACCCTAACATGGCACATTAAGACCTTTCTATTAAAAAGTGGCAGGTTTCTCAATTATGATTCTTGTTGCTACAGCACTCAGCATAACCCCACTTACTTCAAGGTTACTATATGACAAAAAAAACAGATTTTGTAGCAAATCTTGTCTTCCAAATCAACAAATCTTTTAGTTAGATCATATGAAAGATCTATGATTTCAGTCCTCGATGTAAATTGGTCTCCTTTGAAAAGCCAGACTATTCTACTGCAGAATACATAGAATACATAGAATACATAGAATAAACCAGGTTGGAAGAGACCTTCAAGATCATCGCGTCCAATCCATCAACCAATCCAACACCGCCCAAGCAACTAACCCACAGCACCAAGTACCCCGTCAAGTCTTCTCCTAAAAACCTCCAGTGATGGCGACTCCACCACCTCCCCAGGCAGCCCATTCCAATGGGCAATCACTCTTTCTGTATAGAACTTTTTTCTAACATCCAGCCTGAATCTCCCCTGGCGCAGCCTGAGACTGTGTCCTCTTGTTCTGGTACTGCTTGCCTGGGAGAAGAGACCAACATCCGTCTGTCTACAACCTCCCTTCAGGTAGTTGTAGAGAGTAATAAGGTCACCCCTGAGTCTCCTCTTCTCCAGGCTAAGCAACCCCAGCTCCCTCAGCCTCTCCTCGTAGGGCTTATGTTCCAAACCCCTCACCAACTTTGTTGCTCTTCTCTGGACTCGTTCCAGCAAGTCAACATCCTTCCTAAACTGAGGGGCCCAGAACTGGACACAGTACTCGAGGTGCGGCCTAACCAGTGCAGTGTACAGGGGCAGAATGACCTCCCTGCTCCTGCTGGCCACACTGTTCCTGATGCAGGCCAGGATGCCATTGGCCCTCTTAGCTGCCTGGGCACACTGCAGGCTCATGTTCAGTCTACCATCGACCAGCACCCCCAGGTCCCTCTCAGCCTGACTGCTCTCCAGCCACTCTGACCCCAGCCTGTAGCTCTGCATGGGGTTGCTGTGGCCAATGTGCAGAACCCGGCACTTGGATGTGTTAAATCTCATGCCGTTGGACTCTGCCCATCTGCCCAGCCTGTCGAGGTCCCTCTGCAGAGCCTCTCTACCCTCCAGCAGATCAACTCCTGCGCCCAGCTTGGTGTCGTCAGCAAATTTACTGATGATGGACTCGATGCCCTCATCCAGATCATCAATAAAGATGTTAAAGAGCAAGGGGCCCAGTACTGATCCCTGGGGCACACCACTGGTGACTGGCTGCCAGCTGGATGTGGCACCATTCACTACCACTCTCTGCAAAAGCCCTGACTTTAATGTTTGCTACTGATGTCAATCAAGTCTGTAAATTTATTCAGGACCCTAAGGTTGAGTATCTATCTAAATATTTAAGTATTTGCATGATGAGACCTTCACAGCCCAGCCACTGAGAGGTAAATATAGCATGCTTTACATGTTGTTGGGATGCTACACTGACATAGAATCATAGAATCAATATGGTTGGAAAAGACCTCAAAGATCATCAAGTCCAGCTTGTCACCCAACACCTCATGACTACTAAACCATGGCACCAAATGCATCTCTCATATAAAAAAAGAAAGCCAAAGCATGTTGTACATCTGAAATAGGCCAGAAGACAAACACATCCACTCTTTCACGCATGCAACCCACTTCTTCATATTTAGAGAGGACCAAAACCCCCAAAATAGAAAAAAGAATTTAAAAAAATAGGTAAGAAAAACAAGAATAAACCCAAAATTTCTATTTACAACTGCCAGAATCATACGAAGGAAGATAACAGATTTTTAACAGGAGAAATTGCAGTTTTCCAGAAACAGTAGTTTCAGAATGTATTTGAAAAGGGAACAGAAAACACATACAGGAAGGGACCAAAGGAAAAAACAAACCCAAACAAACAAAGAAAAAAACCCACCCAAACAAGAAACCACAACCAAACAAAAAAATCCAACCAAGCAAAACAAAACATAGGAACCCAACTAAACAAAACATCCCACAGAAAACAAAACCCACCACATTTCACTGTTTTGCCTCTAACACATTAAACAAAAGAGGAGGGCAAGACAAGGTAGCTCCTACAGACATGCTCCAAGTTAGAAATGAATAGTTTTGAAAAACCTGTGAACATTCACCAAAAGACAAGAACTAAGCTGAGTTGCTGGATTGTGTCCAGAGAAAGGCAACAAAGCTGGGGAGGGGTTTGGAGCACAAGCCCCATGAGGAGAGGCTGAGGGAGCTGGGGTTGCTTAGTCTGGAGGAGAGGAGGATGAGGGGAGACCTTATTGCTCTCTACAACTACCTGAAGGGAGGTTGTAGCCAGGTGGGGGTTGGTCTCTTCTTCCAGGCGACCAGCACCAGAACAAGAGGACACAGTCTCAAGCTGTGCCAGGGGAGGTTCAGGCTGGATGTTAGGAAGAAGTTCTTCAGAGAAAGAGTAATTTGCCATTGCAATGGGCTGCCCAGGGAGGTGGTAGAGTCACCATCACTGGAGGTGCTTAGGAAGAGACTGGATGGGGTGCTTGGTGCCATGGCTTAGTTGATTAGATGGTGCTGTGTGATAGGTTGGACTTGATGATCTCGAAGTTCTTTTCCAACCTGGTTAATTCTATTCTATTCTAATGGAAACAATGTGCTTGGGTAGCCAAGGGAGCTAACAGCATTCTGGCCTGTACCAGGAACACTGTGACAAGTAAGACCAGGGAATTGCCCCTCTGTACTCGTACTGGTGGCACAACGCCTTGACTACTGTGTTCTGGTTTTGGGGCCCTCACTACAAGAAAGATGCCAAAGCCCTGGAACAGGACCAGAGAAGGGCAACAAAGAGAGTACAATAAAGAAAAGCCATGACAAAGTTCATAGGAAAGCCTTTGCATATTGAATCCAAGCTAATAGCTATGACAATAAAATTATACTTCTGCTTGCAAACCATGGGAAAGAATATAGGAGCAGGACAGCAGGCAGCCCCAAAAGATGGAACATTGTATGTGTATGACAACTAAAAAGAATGAGAGCAGTTTTATATCACAGACTACTATCAACTCCAAGGACTTGTTTGTGTGTAGTGGGCACAAAATAGGTAACACAAGTAAATGACTTCTGAGAAAGCAAGGGAGATCAGGATTATATCTTCAACTCTTTGCTAGAAACAGGCAAGTAAAACATGAGATAAAAGAAAAACAAGATAAATCTCTGATTGAGAATAGAACTATATACAGGATCATATACTTGTTCACCCAAAGGTTACCTGAAGAGGAATGGGCACTACAATATGCATTTGCCCTACAGGATGTCCCTCCTCATTGTCTCTAAAAAAAAAAGATTAAGTAATTTCAAAGATTATTTAGCTTTAAGCATTGCAAAAACATTTTTCAGGTTTTCAACTCTGCACACTGTGCTGCAGTTATCTAGAAGTTTGAAAGAGTTGGGTCTTATTGTGCTAAAAATATTATCAAGGCATATATTGCTGACTTCTGTAGCACAGTCCTCTTACAGAAAATCATAGCACCTTAAAAAGAACTTGAACTGTTAAACCAAGCTTGTTTCAGGCCATTTCAAGGAAAGGGCTAGGAAGAAAACATAACAATTACAGAAATATGCAAGGCAACATTTCTATGAATTCCCATTGTACAGTCAGAAAAAAAAATTGACACTCAAGATTTTAAATCTCAAGGTGACAGGAAAAATACTTCTGTGTTACACATAGGGAGGCAAACCACTTTGGCTGTATATTATACAAGACTTTAAAAGTTTCTCTGAAGTATGTGGAAGTCACAGAGACAGAAACATTTCTCTGGAAGCTCTAAAGACACAGCACAATCATCAGCAGGGCTATGACTGTTCAAGACATAATGCAGAGCTGTAATGCACATTGGGATATCCAGGCTAAGCAATAGAATCATAGAATCAATAAGGTTGGAAAAGACCTCAAAGATCATCAAGTCCAACCTGTCGCCCAACACCTCATGACTACTAAACCATGGCTGCAAGCGCCAAGTCCAATCCCTTTTTCAACACCTCCAGGGACAGTGACTCCATCACCTCCCTGGACAGCCCATTACAATGGCCAATCTCTCTTTCTGTGAAGAACTTCTTCCTAACATCCAGCCTAAACCTCCCCTGGCATAGCTTGAGACTGTGTCCTCTTGTTCTGGTGCTGGTTGCCTGAGAGAAGAGACCAACCCCCACCTGGCTACAACCTCCCTTCAGGTAGTTGTAGAGAGCAATAAAGTCTCCCCTGAGCCTCCTCTTCTCCAGGCTAATGGGCCAAAGCCATGCTGAGACACACAGCATATTTTCAAGCATAGTAGGAATCCATTTTAGTCCAAAAAGCACACAATATCATTATCACAGACTATTATCTGAACACCTGGGAACTAAAAAAAAAAAAACCCAAACTGTCAGACATGACCTCAGTGACCACTGTAATCACGGCAATGGCCCATTTGCTCAGTCATGATATCTAAATATGCAAAAGTATCATTACAGCAAACTGAGCTCCCTTTTCTTTGCATGATTTTCCTGGAAATAGGAAGTGGGGAACATCACACATCATTTCCATAATGCAGAAGTCAGTCAAATGGCAAAAAACTGATAGGAGGTAAAATTGTTATGGCCATTCAAGATGAGAAATGAGATGCACAGCGAGCCACTCTTAAGTGAAGAAGCTGATAAAATACTGCAACACCAGAAGAAGTGGGTGCTACGGCAGCTCCTGGGTGACAGACATGTACTCTGTCTTCTGCCAGACATGCATGATTGTTTGCAGTGTTGAGATGCACAAGAACAACCTTCTTAAACACAGCAGAAGAAAGGCCAGACACCAAGAAGGTTAAGTGATTATTTATATTAAAGGCACAACATAGATCTTATTTGGTTGTAACAGGACTTTAAATAGCATCTGTATATAAAGCATTTCTCTTAGGCTCCTCACAGTATTTTTGACAGAGATCAGTCATAGAAGACAATTTACCAATGGCAGGACAACACAGAGCAGAGACTTTTTCTGGAAACACTTGATTTAAGCGTGAGAAAGTACAAAGGAATAGGATAGGATAGGATAGGATAGGATAGGATAGGATAGGATAGGATAGGATAGGATAGGATAGGATAGGATAGACCAGAGCAGACCAGAGCAGGTTGAAAAAGACCTTCGAGATCATTGAGTCCAACACCATCTAATCAACTAAACCATGGCAATGAGTGCCTCATCCAGTCTCTTCCTAAACACCTCCAGTGATGGCAACTCCATCACCTCCCTGGGCAGCCCATTCCAATGGCAAATCACTCTTTCTATGAAGATCTTCTTCCTAACATCCAGCCTGAACCTCCCCTGGTGCAGCTTGAGACTGTGTCCTCTTGTTCTGGTGCTGGTTGCCTGGGAGAAGAGACCAACCCCCACCTGGCTACAACCTCCCTTCAAGTAGTTGTAGAGAGCAATGAGGTCTCCTCCGAGCCTCCTCTTCTCCAGGCTTAGCAACCCCAGCTCCCTCAGCCTCTCCTCACAGTGCTTGTGCTCCAAACCCCTCCCCAGCTTTGTTGCCCTTTTCTGGACACGTTCCAACATCTCAACATCTTTCCTAAACTGAGTGACCCAGAACTGGACACAGTACTCAAGGGGTGGGCCTAACCAGTGCTGAGTACAGGGGCACAATGACTTCCCTGCTCCTGGTGGCCACACTATTCATGATGAAGGAAAAAGAGAGCAAGGAGAGAGCCTTGATGCTAAACTGTTTTGGCTATCACCCTTTTAACATTTAACAATTAATAAAATTACAATAGGAATAGGAAAAAAAAAGTGGCATTTGAACTGAAAAAGTGAGAAAAAAAAATTAGGTTAGAAGCTGGACTTTCTGGAAACTATTTTACTAGAAGTTTATTATAATTTTTCAATCCAAAGGTTCCATAAAGCTTGAAACAAAAGATCTCCCCATTTAAAAGAAGGTATAGGCACCCTTGATATATACAGTAGCTAAGAAAGAATATAAACATATTCAAGCTTTATTTACTTATCACCTCGTACACAGCCTCACTGGACATTAATTAACACATGAAAATGTCCAGGGTACCTAACTAATTAGAGCAGAAGCTAGATGATGCAATTCCAAATTCAAGCCTTGGGCTGTGTAAAGACATGCCTTCAATATGCTGCTGAAATATGAGGACTGCACTTGTGGCACATGAAGGTTACAACACCCAGCATAGAGCAGCACGCTGCGTTCCATGATCTCCACTGCCATGCTTGAGTACTGCAGCACATGTAGGGGAGCATGAGCCTGCTCACAACAATATGCTGGCTTACAGGGATGCAGATTTTCTATTAAATGAGTTTTTCCTTCCTTTACAGTGGTAAGCCACAGGAACATTGTGACTGCAAGTCTGATTGATGCAAGAGCATCAGAAAGCACCCCTGAAGTGCCAGTCTGTGATGTAAACCTGCAACGCTTCCTTCATACAGCAGACTGCAACATCTCTTTACAAGCAGAAGAGGTTTTCTTTACACATACATTTTCAGTCATGAAGAAATGTCTTTTATAATATGATATATAATATAATATGATTTTACACATAAACTAACTTACATTTACAGATATTAGTCATCTAAAGCACATGGCAAAGGATGTGTATTGACAACTAGATGAAGTCTGACACAGATGGTAACAACTAGGACATCTGACATTAGGGATGATACCACATCCTCAAACAAATTCCATTATGCCAGGTATGTATTGACCTGCATTTGCTTCAGATAACCAAGTGAACTTTCTGTAATACATGCCCTAATACTTTGGCAAAGCAGGCCGAATTAAGGATAAAATACCAGCTTTTACTATGAATATTGAAGGGGAGCCCTTCTCCATCTCTTTCACATGCATTACCAAGTATAAAAAGCACATACAACCTCCACCAAGCTTTCAATACTCAGCTGACCAGGACACAAGTGGGACTGAATTCACATTCAGCAGCACTGTGCAAGGATCAGACTCAATTAAATCACTCATGCTTTTTAGAATTCTCTCTAGCTTTCCTCTAAGAGAATGCTCACGGTACAGTCAGACCACATCCTCACCAGGCAGGTAGCCCAGACACAGGAATATGTCATGCTGCATTTCTAAATTACTGCAAGCAGCTGAGTAAGCAACATATTAGCTGAACAGGAAGCCAGGCATGTTGGAAAATACAATTACTGCAGTGCTAGTGTGTCACTGTCACTGGACTGGACTTTAAAGTTGACTTTACAAAGGGAAAGCAACCAAAAGTGGTAACTTAAATGCAGGGGGTGGGAAACCTTCATGTGACTAGGGTCATGGGAGGGAGGGGTGTGGGGGTGGGGTGTATACATCTTTGTTTTAATTACTGCAGATATGTTTTTAGAACAATATTTTACACTCGCCAAAACACCGAGAAAAATCCCACCACACACAAACTTGATCAATGCTTTGGATTCTGCTCTGCAAGATTTCTCTCTCCCCAATCTTCTGGGTACATTAGAAGCAGTAATAGATATTCCAAAGCATGGTTTTTAATAAACTGAGATACATGTCAAGAACTCCGTTTAAAAATATTAAGATTTAATGCTTCTGCCTCCTTGTGGCAGACAATGGAATGAGCCTGTCTCAAGAGCTAGCAGCTGCAAATGCATGTCAGCTTTAAATAAACACAGGAACCTTGGCTCTCCTAGAAAAATCAGAGAGCAGCTTACAGTTAATTTTTTAACGGAGTGTGAAACCACAAGAAGTTGTGGGACAAAAAGAAGCAAGAAAAATCTCACTGGAAAGCTTGTGGTGGTCACCCCCCTCTTCCTGAATTTGTGGCCATTCAGCAGTTCTTGGCAGACACCAGCTCAAGGGAAAGCAAAGCTGAGCAGCATCCCAGTATTCATTTAGACACCTTAGTGAGCTAGGCCCAAAGTTCTCCAGCACTTTCTGAATGCTGACTTCACCTCACTTACCCTCCCTAAATAGGGTGGGAACTGGTGGCATTGATGTGGAGAGCTTGAGACTTGGCCTGAGCAATGCTTATTTCTCTCTTTGCTGTATTGATGCAAATACAATATGCCATGGTGATAGATTCTTGTCACACTGCAGCAGAACCAGGAGGAGCTGGGCTGCTGAATCATTATGCTGAATACACCTCAGTAGACCTTTTCTTCAGGTCTTCTTTCTGTAACCACAATACTGCACAGCAGTGAGTGCCCTATATTCTTTATTCTGTCCATGAGAACAATTTGGTCTAGAACAAAGAGAACATTGCCTGATCACTGCCTTGCAGGCTCCTGAGAAGTCATAGAGAACTGGAGATGGAGCCACTGTTTGGTGTTTTTTTCCACATAACCATTTTTCTATATATCCCTTAAAAGCTTTCCCAGGGCAGTTGAACTTTCTGCCTACTCTGCCTAAGCACTTTTTTATTTGCTAGAACTGTATCACTCACTATTATCCTGCTTTTTTCAGGTCATTTAGAAATGTACTGATCATGGGTAGAACAAATCCAAACTGCACCGCACTGGAAACTTTTCCCTGTTGTGCAAAAGATATTTCTTCCCCTACACTTCTTAATCCATAGAATGACCTTTCCTCATCATAAGAGGATTTAGTAAGTTTTTCAGTCTTAGGCACTTTCAGTGAAGGATTCCATCCAGACTGTCTGAATGTTGAAATCCAAATACATTGCAGGATCCATACTACTTTTATTTAGGAATCTGCCAGTTCCTTGATAGAATTCAGACATGTACCTTCCCTCAAAACATGCCCTTGTGTCACTTCTACATTACAAAAGTGGGTTTTTCCTCAGTATACCTGCAAGTTTGATATAAAATACTAATCACTGCAAACTTATACGTGAAGAATTCTCAAATACTTCTGGCACAAGAGTTAACAACTTAACTGTGACATAGACTCATAGAATCAACAAGGTTAGAAAAGACCTCAGAGATCATCAAGTCCAACCTGTCACCCAACACATTGTGACTAACTAAACCATGGCACCAAGTGCCACATCCAATCCCCTCTGGAACACCTCCAGGGACGGCGACTCCACCACCTCCCTGGGCAGCACATTCTAATGGCAAACAACTCTTTCTGTGAAGAACTTTCTCCTCAACTCTAACCTAAACTTCCCCTGGTGCAGCTTGAGACTGTGTCCTCTTGTTCTGGTGCTGGTTGCCTGGGAGAAGAGACCAACCCCCACCTGGCTACAACCTCCCTTCAGGTAGTTGTAGACAGCAATAAGGTCTCCCTTGAGCCTCCTCTTCTCCAGGCTAAAGAACATGAAAATGTTCCAGTTCACGGACACTTCCCATACCAGTCAGAACACATGGCCTTTTATAATTTATTTCTCATAGCTCTTTACATAGCTATAGCAACAGTTTTACAGCCATTGCTATAGGCAGAATTTGATATTAATACTTGTGCTGCAAAGGCTGGTACAGTCATTATTGCTTAGCAATGAAAAGTTCTCAGATGCTGCATTTGGGAAATAACATCATAGAAGAAGTAAGTCTAAGGAGAAGCTAGAAGACTCTGGACTTTTTAAAAGAACAAAACTTAACATGAAATAAGGATTTACTTGAGAATGCAATTCAGTTATTTAAATAACATACTGAAATCAAAGGAAACCAAACTATTGTAATGTGATAAAAGACTTGGGCCTGGTTACTAGAACTGAAAACAAGTAGCCGAAGGGCATGAAAAGCTTTTCATTCTGAACTGGCTGCTTATGTCAGTTTAAATCAGAACTTAATGCTATTTTCACTTAATTTTCCATAGTTACTTTTTCAAAAGAAGTGTTTTGGCACAACATTCCTAGACAAAATTCAACATGCAGAAAGTAATACAAACAAATATCAGATGTCATTCTGCTCAATGTTTCACAACCCACAGTTTGCCTACATGTAATAAATTGATACGATCATTGTCCTCTTCTTTTCCAACCTGGTTAATTCTGTATTCTGTATTCTACTGGATGAGGCACTTGGTGCCATGGTTTAGTTGATTAGATGGTGTTGGGTGATAGGTTGGATTCAATGATCTCAAAGGTCTTTTCCAACCTGGTTAATTCTGTATTCTATTTCTACTCTATTGCACAGTATAACAGCAAACACAAGCAACTGAAACTTGGGATAATTACATGTATTTTGCCAAACTGTACACTAGCACAAGGATTCATGCTCCACCCCAAGGAGTGCAAGATCTCATGAACAACTCCTGCCATGTTCTCTTCTGAGCAATTCATGCTTTTAATTCTTACTATCAGATACCCACTTCAGTAAGGAAGGCAGTAAGAGACAAACTCCTCCTTCAGAAGTTTACAGGGTAGTAGAGGGAGGTGTGCTACATTCTCCAAGGGAGATAGTTTTGTTGTAATTTTATTTTCCAAAGGAATCCAAAAAGAACTTGCTGGCCTCCTGCACAGGGTGTTCTACAGCAAGGACTAAGTATTCTCCTTGTATGGACTATTTTCTGCTCAGTACAGCTAGATTTCCACTGAGACCATAACATCATCTGTTTATGTTTTCTGTCAAGTGTTCAAGCCCTACTTCAATTGTTTTTCTAAGTGTAGGGCCTCTGCTGTAGGTCCTCAAATAAAGTGTGTACAACATTGATCAAAGTCCTGCTCGCACTCCATGTGAGTCTCAATATATTCCTATTAAATGAATACAAGCAGAGCTTCATCTTTAGCAGAATAAGTAAGTACTGCACTGCAGAAGACGAAAGAGCTCAGTTGTTCAAAGTGGCTTAGAGCTTTGTCTAGTCTTTGGAGACCTATCAAAAATCACTGGGAGGATTAACAACATTACACACACATGCTCATTACAGTTAGCCATGATTATGGAGGCACATAGCAGAGTTTTCCTTGCAACTTCCACCACCCACAAAGCAATCCCTGAAAAGAAATGGTATACTTAAATTCTACAACATACTACTGTACTGTCAGAGGATCAGAGTGTGCAGCAACCTGCACACCACATTCTACTTCTCCCTTCATTTTGCAAATATGCAACTGACATCTGCTTTTCAACTTTTGAATTAAGAGGGATTCAAGGTTTTTTTCAGCCGTTGAAACAATATCACTCATTCATTGCAGTCCAAACGCTTCCCTCATTTAAGCACCACTCACACTTCATAGCAAAAGAAACCAACAAAAGTGCTCATTGTTCATTTGTTGATCACAAATGTGTTTCCTATGAGGATTTAATTTTCCAACTATTTCAGCCTTTTCAATAGCTTGTAAGTGGATTTCCCTTAGTTTTTGAAAGTTTGTCTGTGCTCCTGTGCAAAAATTCCCATCACGTTAATAATTTTGTCACATCTACCTACAGTTAAAACGAGAAACAGTGGGTTTATGACAAAATCTGAGTCAACCTTGTACAGAATTGCATTATCCAGTTAATAGTGTACATTATGACACACCAGGGTTAGAAGGACAGGGTACTAGTAAGGCCTTAAACCTGTTGTCCTGAGGCATGCTGGGGACATAGGGTAGAACTCAATAGGAAAACACCAGTGAATTCTTTAAGTGTTCAGTGGAGTCCCCATCACTGGAGGTGTTTAAGAAGAGACTGGATGAGGCACTTAGTGCCATGGTTTAGTTGATTAGATAGTCTTGGGTGATGGGTTGGACTTGATGATCTCAAAGGTCTTTTCCAACCTGGTTAATCCTATCCTATCCTATCCTACCCTAACTATTCAAGCTTACGTAGATCCATGGAGTACACAGCAGAGCGCATAAACTGTTGGAGTAAAACTGGAACACTGAGATCTAATTAACGAAAGATTCTTAGCCAAGATCAGATCCAAGATTAGACACAGACTCTAGAAAGAGTCCACATTACAAAAACAACCTGGGAGAAATACACTGACTTCAAAGACAGAGAATATCTGTTCTCTAGCTTTGAGTTAAACTGCATTTGATCCGTTGAGGAACTGGTCCATATGCTCAAGAGGTATTTTCCATCTCCAGCTTTTATGATTCATACGTAGATTGCAATTTCTTTGCTACAGGGTAAACACATTTTAAATTAGACTATATAAAGAAGCTCTAAGGTTGCCATGACAGTTGCAGCAAAATGCCTTGTTGCTTCTCATTAGAAAGCATAACTTATCTGACTAAATTAGGTTTTTTTCAGCTATTCCTCCAAATGTAGCCTGCAGATCTATTTTGGTTGATCCTTTTTTTTTTTTGTTTGTTTTTAATTTGCATGGTTAATTATTAAGAAGAATGATGATATTTTAGATTATTTAAGCACTCTAACAGCCAGCTTTGTTCTCTTTCATGTAAGAGGTAAGAAAGGTGAGAGATTTTAGAGAACTTTATGTTAAGACCTGGTGTACGAAGGCAGAGAAACAATTCTATGCAACCAGCTCTGCTTTAACTGTCTTCCCTAGAAATGCCACCAACCCAACCAGCCCCTGGACACAGTGCCGTGCTAGCTGTTTCTCCTCTGAAGGTTAGCCCTACTCTCCAGCTAATATTTGCTCTGGAAAATAATTGGCCTATTTTTCTTAATGCAGCCAATTGCAGATCCAGTCATACTCTCTTGGTTAGATTTCCTTTCAAGGTCTAAGGCTTCAAAAATATGAAAGGTTTCAGGCACAAAGAGCAGTTGCTTTTAACTGGTAGAACAGGGGTGCAAATGTCTCCTAAAAATAACCTCTTCTGCTCCTACCTGTCTTCCAATATTTAATAACACTGGAACACTGAAGAAAGTGGGGGAGAGAGTACTTTGCATGTAGGCTGTTACTTGTCATACTAGTTCACATGAAATTTCACATCAAATTGACTATATTAAGCAGAATTTAAAAGAAGCCTCTATGCACTGTTCATTCCAAGAACAATTAAATCTAAAGTGAGAAGAACCACGATGAATTGCTAGCAAGTTAAAACATCATCCCCTGACAGCTTCTTTTAAGACAATGTCATAGCAAAGTCAAAACCAACAAGTCTACAAGAAAAGACACCAAATGACATTTAATACAACACAAGGCAAGTGTGTAAAGTCCTTTGTCAGTCTTTGCTGTTAGACAATGCGCACACATCAGGGACACTGCAGACAGTGTAACAGAAGGACTCCACTCTGCTGCTTCGAAGAATATTATCTGAAGTTTATCTGACAAGATATGAACCTTGAGAAGAATCAGGAATCATGTGGCTAGATGCAGCAAGAAGATAGTTTCCTTAAGAGACTCTCAGATTTAAAGACTTCTGAATTCAATCAACCCAGTACAGAATTTTGTTAGAATTTAACAATGTGGCTGTGTGAACAAAACTAATTAAGCCTGATCGTGAATGTACACAGCTGATCGACTTTAACTGAATTATTCCTTAAGCTCTGAATGAGCTCATCCCTTAACCAGAAAATCTGAAAAGGTGAGAAAGTTTAGCCTCATTCTTGCAAAAAAACCAGACACTGACAACTGAGACTTTTGCCACATTGTTAGGAAATCCCTAACAGCATTCTACCCTCTGAATTGCCCAGTGGCTAATGAAGGGTGGATCTCATGCTTTCCTCTGGTGCAGCATTACCAACCTCTCTCTTCTTCAGGGCTCTAACAACTCATATAGAAATTTCACATCTCTGGAAGGTCTAAGAAGCTTACACCATGCCCTCTCTTCACCAAATTCAGTCAAAATAGTCCAAGTTATAGGAAGCAGTCAGCACTCACAGAGAGAACATCAACTAGATTCAATTGCTCTCAAGGGTTGAGTTTAAATCTGCTGCTGTTATTCAAAATCACCCTGGCAGCTTCAAAATGAAAGTGCTGGCTGGAGCAAAGTATTACGAGGCTTGAAGTTCCAGTTGCTGCTTCTGGGTTCCAGGTTTTAGGGTGTTGGCTCTTTTCTATGTGGATGGCAGAGGGACAGGTAGGAGTTGGCTCGCCCACCAGGTTTCTGCTTTGTGCTGCTACGTTCTACATTTTGCTGTGCTTTTTCTGCAAATAGGCTAAGCTAAGATAATTGTGCATTGTATTATCACATTTTCTCAGTAAAACTTTTTTTCTCAACTCTTTAGCTCAACCCAGAGCACTGGTTTCTTTTGGTGTGTGCTACTTTTCCCTGATGTCTGTGTTGGAGGGAAACAGGGAGGTTAACCTGTTACAGCAGGCTAACCTTTTACCATTGCCAAGAAAAACAGACAAGAGAGTTATGTGAGGAACATACTAGGAAGTTCTCAAGTTGACTTTTGGAATGATTTCATGTCTATGGAAGTCATTACAAATGCTGTTACTTCCCCTGTCAGGAGCATGCACACTTCACTTGAGCACATGGCACTTTGGGACACTTATCATGCTAGTCTAGGGGGGGAAAAAAAAATCAAAATAAAGCACCCTAATACAGCAGCTGTTCAGAAACAGTGTTTTGAACAAAAGCTGTTTCCCCTGCATGCTGATTTTAAGATTAGCTGGGCTACAGATGTAATCTTCGGAACCTCAACTTGAAAGTGCAAAACAGATACCAATGGTGATTGCCCACTGGAATGTGCTGCCCAGGGAGGTGGTGGAGTCACCATCACTGGAGGTGTTTAGGAGGAGACTTGATGGGGTGCTTGGTGCCATGGTTTAGTTCATTAGATGGTGGTGGATGATGGGTTGGACACAATGATCTCAAAGGTTTCTTCCAACCTGGTTTATTCTATTCTATTCTGACAGCAATGATGAGAAAGAAGAGCTGTTATATTTCCCTCTCACACTTGTGCAAACTGCTGCTGTGCCTCAGACAAGTCCTCTATGTTTTCATAGCCATTAGACCTAAAACTTCAGGTTTATATATATAACCCTAATTAAAATAATTAGTTTACCAAGACCTTCTCAAAGCATGCACTCTCCACAACCAAGTCTAGAGTCACACTTTCAAGTCTAGTCAATATTAGACTCATGTAGTTTTTGCAATAGGAACTAAAGCCCAAATTCAATGTTTGGTGAGGGATATAGATATCCAACCAATAGAGTGGTCTAGAGGGACCAGTTATATAGATTACAGAGGACATTTAACCTGCGTTTTGTCATTTACATTAACCCCTGAAAAGTAAGCTCTGTTTTTAAATACAAGTGCTAGTTTCTTTCTAAAGGTACACAACAGATAACATTGCACAATGAAGACTACTGATGCTATCAGATACGAAGCATTTCTCCACAAGAAATAAGAGAAATAATGGGGTTAGACCTTATCTACTGCTATTGCTTCCCTCCAGGCACAGGGTCTCATCCTGCTTGCAGTTTACTTAACAGCTTTACATTCAATTCAGCAGGCTGCTAAGCAATTTTGCCAAAACAATAGATAGTGTACTTAGATGAGCAATCTTTGAATAATACTATGTACATTTACTCATATTCTGCCACTAACCAGAAGAAATGTTTCCTTTTTATTTTGCTTTAAAATGCCTTAGCTTCTCAAAGCTAAGTTTATGCTGTACTTTGCTTGGCAACAGATACAACAGCTCCCAAGCCTCATTTGGCTCAGTTACCTTCAGGCAATAAAAATAGAATAGAATAGAATTAACCAGGTTGCAAAAGACCTTTGAGATCATCAAGTCCAACCTATCACCCAACACCATCTAATCAACTAAACCATGGCACCAAGCGCCCCTTCCAGTCTCTTCCTAAACACTTTCAGTGATGGTGACTCCACCACCTCCCTGGGCAGCCCATTCCAATGGCCAATCGCTCTTTCTGTGAAGAACTTCTTCCTAACATCCAGCCCTAACCTCCCCTGGCACAGCTTGAGACTGTGTCCTCTTGTTCTGGTGCTGGTTGCCTGGGAAAAGAGACCAACCCCCACCTGGCTACAACCTCCCCTCAGGTAGCTGTAGAGAGCAATAAGGTCTCCTCTGAGCCTCCTCTTCTCCAGGCTAAACAACCCCTGTTCCCTCAGCCCTCACAGGGCTTGTGCTCCATACCCCTCACAAGCTTTGTTGCCTTACACATCTTGCTGTACCTGTGTAACCAAGTGGCCAGCTCAGCGTGCCACACTCTCTTGTTACTTTCATAGCAGTCAGAGATTAGCAGGTATGCTCTGACCTTGCCAAAGATGTTGGTGAGGCTGAACTTGCCAATGCAGGCTGTAGATTCTTATTGCTTTAAAGAATAGGTTCAATCTTCCTTATGATGGCTTACCCAAAGTACTATGCTGAAAGCAGTGGCCCCCAGATTTTGCTGAAGAAGCACTGAATTTGGAGTCAAACAGAACCTACAACACCAAATTTCCAGTTGATTGGAAGAAGGCAGCAACCTCTGGCAGAACAAATGAGCAAGCACTACAAGTGGTAAGAGTCAAGAAAAACTGTGTCTGCTAGCCAGGGCTACACTTGGCTGCCTACTACATGAGTCACTCTTTATTAATAGTAGACAATCTCACAAGCCTATAATGTGCATTACATGAGATATACTACAGATGTAGTAAGAGCAGCTGAGTACTAACTGAAGGTATTTGATTTTTTTCAATCCTTCAGTCAATTTAGAAGTGTAATAATTCTTTTATGTCACACCTTGCAATGAGCATTTAACTAGCTAAACCTGCTTCTGCAATGCACTGCCTCCACCTCAGACTGAACTTTAATGAATTATCCAAGAAAAGCCTAATAGAGGCTTGTTGGAAAGCAGTGAGTGCATTTGACGATGTCGAAAAAAGTTAAGAATTCAGGGTGGGTTTTTTTTTCATTCCATGTACTTATCCAAAGATGATTTTAAAACAAATGTAACTAGGATCAAAGTATAATAAGAACTAAGTTTGAATGTTGTAAAACTATGATGATGAATGGTATAGAGGTATGTGTACTTCCGAAAAGATGTTTTATGGAAAGGAGGGATTTAGGGATTTTATACTCAATTTATTGCAAAACTGACAAATTTCCCTCATCAACTTTGATTAAGCCCACTGAATTTTGCTGCAGTTTTTTGGTTCTATGCCAAGTGCCAGGAGGCAGTAACATATTTCTGCAGTGTGTCATCTCTCGTTGGCTTTAGGAAAGGTGCCAGATTTCATTTGACCTTTATAATAAGGTTTAACCCCAGTATTTGGAGTAAGTCAGTCTCATTTAGATGAGCAGTCTGCTGCAGCTCAAACCTAGGTCAACAATGAAGGAATGTTGGTGCCACTTGACAGTTGTTCAGTGGCTTCTGGGAAAATTATAGGTGCCCCAATTGCATTTTCTAGTGGACAAGTTTCAACCCACCACAACAGGCACTTAACCCAAAGTTTGCTGCCTCAGCCTGCTGTGCTCAGCAGAAAGGCAAACAGCTTGCTCAGTACTGAATGGTTCCAAATCAGACTTGAGGCACAGGAGGGGAAAACCATCAAAGATTCAAACCAGCTGAGCACAAGAATCTCTGTAGTATTTAGAATTAGGTATCTTCCAACAGTTTAAAATAAAGTTACTTCACAGGAATAGACCTTCTGTACCATTGCTAACAAATGTTCCAACAACCTTTGTGTTCAGATTCCATACAGGAAACTCACCATTGCCCATCTCTCTGCTACACCTGCAGGTCCCTTTTGTAATCTGCACTACAACTGGTTAAACCATCCAAACTATTACCAGCCGCCATACCTGGAATGCCTTATTAAAAACAACTCTAAATCTAAAACAGATCTATTCCCATACTGAATGATTGATCAGAAGGTTCATTTTGACCTCATGCACTGTGAAAGAGAATACTGAACTAACGATTATATATTTATTTGCTTATCAATACATTATTGCTCCAGCATATATAGAAAAATAGAATAGAATAGAATAGACCAGACCACACCAGGTTGGAAAAGACCTTTGAGATCATTGAATCCAGCCTATCATCCAACACCATCTAATCAACTAAACCATGGCACCGAGTGCCCCATCCAGTCTCTTCCTAAACACCTCCAGTGATGGTGACTCCACCACCTCCCCGGGCAGCACATTCCAATGGCCAATCACTCCTCTGTGAAGAACTTCTTCCTAACATCCAGTCTAAACCTCCCCTGGTGCAGCTTGAGATTGTGTCCTCTTGTTCTGGTGCTGGTTGCCTGGGAAAAGAGACCAACCCCCACATGGCTACAACCTCCCTTCAGGTAGTTGTAGACAACAATAAAGGTCTCCCCTGAGCCTCCTCTTCTCCAGGCTAAAGGCAAGCTGGAATATCACCCTTCCTAGCTTCTCTCTTCTTGATTGGTATTTCCATCACCTGAGTCACGAATAAGCTGTGTTATAAACTATCACATGAAGTGGTAGAAGAGCTGTCCTACTCAAAATTTAGATTTTTCACTGAATGTTTATCATCATCTGCTGATTCCTTTAAGAAAACTGCTAACACTACATACTAAGATATAGTGTTTAATGAGCATGATATTGAAAAGAAAAAGAAAAGCAAAACCACTGCATTCTGACATTGGGGCACTGATGCCAAGTTCAGCACTGGACAAAGCTTTGACTGTCTCCAAGAAAGTATGAAGCTTGTGATGCTAACACCAGAAAGCTAGAGCAATAATTTTGTAACAAAACAACAGCAGAGCCAGACAAAGGAACATTATGGAAGCTTAGCTGAGAGGCATCCTGTCCTGCAGCATGTTTGACATCGTTTCACGTCCTGCATTTTTCACTTCATTAGCTCATAAGCTAATGTCTTGTTAATAGGTATGTGGAAGGGAAAGATGCTGAAATGTTCTACATTATTCTTTATTGCATTTCAGACATGCCAATTATCTGCAGGCTCAGTTAGCATCTGATACTAAAGATGCATTCATATATTTCTAGGACTAGTATAATCTAAACATGTCTAAAGAGGTTCCTGCCAATAACCCTGCGTGAAGGATCTGGAATATTGTCATGAGTGGCTACAACAGTGGGAACTAAATGAACCATCAGACTTGACCACCTCCCTAGTATGCCCATGAGCAAGAAAAGACAGCCCATCTTAATCAGAGGGAAGCTTTCTGCTTGCATATAAGGTGGATTTAAAGTTGCCTCTCATCAACGGTAAGGACATAAGCAAGTTAGAAGGACTTCTGTCCCATTCTTCTTTCTTGTAAGACACTGAATCTACAGTTTCTTCCAATGTCTCACCTTTAATCTGGCATCTGAAACACACATTCTAAGGAACAAATCCATTTATTTTCTTCTTTTCTATATCTACTTTGGCTATACCACTCCAATAGCTCCTATCACTTAATGATTGCTGATATTAAAACTGCTTTTATGGACAGCTGAGCTGCAATACTGAGTGCCTTGTGTCCCACACTGACTGTGTACCTATGATTCCTAAGAAGAGCTAATGTTCCACACACACGGATATGTCATCTCTATCTCTGCCTTGGCTGCCTTCCCACTCAGCAAAAGCAGCATTGTGTTAGAAATCATCTATATCATCATGCCTGATAAAGTGCCACTTCCTCTTCCATTTTCATTAGCAGTTAAGAGCCAGTTGCACTTCAGGAAGCACACACAATCTTCAGAGTACCACAGAAAGACTAAGTTAACTTCAGAAATTCTCACAAAATTGCTGCAGACTTCTTCACACATGAAGTGATGCCACTAGCCAAGAACAGCAGCATAGGCAATTTCAGCTTATCAGTATATATCTCCTCCATTACATCCCTCAAGCCTGTTTAGTGCCTCTGAAGATAGTAAGGTACAATGAAGCTCTGTGGATGCCAGTTCGGAAGATCAGATTTGGTTTGGCTTCCCTGCCTACCCCTCAAACCCTTTAATTAAATAGATTAATACCTTGGCTTAAAAGAATATCAACCTTTTTGACTAATGGCTTCTTATTCAGACAGTGAGAAAGTGGAGTGCTTGGAAAAAGCCAGCTTGAAGCAGGTAGTAATGTCTCTTTCCCAGGACAGTCAGAACAAAACTCTTAATCAAGTTTTAAAGATGCCTCCCCCACAACAAGACACTTTCCCAGGCTCAAGAGAATGGAAAACAAAACAAACAACAAAACACAAAACAAACCAACCCACCCCAAAAATCCACCTCCACCATTCTCTGAACAGCTTCAGATAAATAGAATAGAATAGAATAGACCAGACCAGACCAGACCAGGTTGGAAGAGACCTTCAAGATCATCGCGTCCAACCCATCAACCAATCCAACCCACCTAAACAACTAACCCATGGCACCAAGCACCCCATCAAGTCTCCTCCTGAAAACCTCCAGTGATGGCGACTCCACCACCTCCCCAGGCAGCCCATTCCAATGGGCAATCACTCTCTGTGTAGAACTTCTTCCTAACATCCAACCTAAACCTCCCCTGGCGCAGCCTGAGACTGTGTCCTCTTGTTCTGATACTGGCTGCCTGGGAGAAGAGACCATCATCCGTCTGTCTACAACCTCCCTTCAGGTAGTTGTAGAGAGTGATAAGGTCACCCGAGTCTCCTTTTCTCCAGGCTAAGCAATCCCAGCTCCCTCAGTCTTTCCTCATAGGGCATGTGTTCCAAACCCCTCACCAACTTCGTTGCCCTTCTCAAATAACAAATAACCCTTCAACACTCAAATTCCTCATGTCCATGAGTTAATAGAAATGTATTAAAACCTCCAGATATCATGTTTGAGATAGGTAACCATACTTCAGCTTATTCGATACAATAATACAACCATATCTGGGTAGCAGAAAGCAAAATAAGTCAGTGAAAAAAAGTGTCGTTTTCAGTGACTCGTTGACTCTACCTGCAGAAGCCCTTTCAAATCTCTCACCCAATGGACATTCAAGCCTCACACAGATAGAGGAAGTGAAAAAAAAAAAAAAAAACAAAAAGAAAACTTGTGGGAGGGAAGGAGGAAATCAATTCAACTTTTAAGATTTCTTAGATGCATCAAAGGTCTCAGCCATGCAGTTCTAATAGGTTTCTGTGTGAATTCTTGTAAGATGTATCCAAAAAAGCATTCACTGGGTTCACTGCACGAGATTGAAGAAAATGCAGACAGTATGAATTTGAACTTTAATCTTTTTCTTTCCTGAAAAGCAATCTTGAAAAAAAAAAAAAAAAACAACAATAATAAAAAGAAAAAAGTTTAAATAAACTATATATAGATGCTGGCAAGTTGTAAGGCTGAACACAAATTTCTGATCCAATACAAATGATTTGCCACTCAGCTCATGAGAGTGCACAGCAGTATTCAGCTCTCCCAAACTGAACCACAGCATGGCTATACATCCTCACAGTTGGTACTGGTATTTATAGTATCTGTGAGGCAAGTTTAGAAGCTTATTAAACCCAAACCACAGAAGACAAAAAGCTTACAATAAGGATGGAAAAGAAAATATTAGAGTGTAAATGACAAAGGAAGATGAGATTAAAATGTGTGGGGGTACAACACAGGTGGAGGAAAATTACCACAGGCATGTTTTCATGCATTATGACAAGTTTTCCAGCAGATGCTGGATGGTCTTGACATGCTTTAAAATAACACTCCTAGTAGTTAATCCCTCAACTCTGCTAGCAATTTGACAGGGTTGTAACACTATGAACAATCTTTATTATGCACTTATCTTTCCCTTCCTCCTCAAAAAAATAAATAAAAAGAGATCAAGTGTGTGGAGTGTTAAGTGCATTTCATATGATTTGTTAGGATTATCAACTCCTGACATAGGAACACATCTCCCGTTAACATTAATTGGGAACTACAGGCACATAGAAAGGGAGGAACAGTCATTGTTTCAGCCTTGTGCATATTAGAAATACTCCATGAATGTTTTCTTGCTCACCATCTGGTCATCAAGGATGAGGCAAGAAAGATCCACTGGAAAGAATTCACCTTCTACCTATATATTCTTCATTTTTATCCCCAATAGTGAAAATGTAATGTTCAAAACCAAAATCTTAGCAAGCAAAAAGAACATACATTTATATGGTGAGGAGGCAAAAAGCTTAAAATTATTCTTGACAGCTGAATTAAGACTGAAAGGATGGTGAAATAGGTAGCTAACAGCCAAAAAGCATTTACCTACCTTATTTCTCACACCAGTTTGAATACCAATGATATTCGTAGGTTGTTTGGCTGTAGTTTGAGGCTAAACCTCAACTTACTGGATGCTTTTTCTCTTAGTGTATACATGTCCTTCACAAAACCCAAAAATGTAGCACCCTGAATTAAGGATTTGTTCATGAGGATAATACATTTTTTGTACTCTCCAGAAGTAGTGGGGTGATTTGGGGGAGTTTGGACTGTTTAAGAGAAATAGGCCAGAAAGAAGCAAAAGCAGAGGCTGAGCGAAAGCAATGTTAATATAATCAATACTGAACAAAGAGGTTTTGAAGAGGAAGTTGCTTTAACAGAAATATATTGTTCTTTGATGAAAAAGCAAGCCACGACCTTGTCTACAGCCCCCCCAAAAGCCTTGATTTTGCTGAAGTATCAGAAACATTGAATAACATTCAAATTCTTATTAAAAATCTCAACCAACCAACAAACCCAACCAACAAATGTTAACCATTATATTGTTTCTGGGCTATCATTAAGCAGTTTTCCAGGTGGGTTTATAACAAGTTTTCCTGAAAGCTTTGGCCATCTTTACTACTTCACAACTTGGTTTTAAGTGCTGCAACAAATCTTGACAGGGTGAGGGGTGTGTGGTCTGTGTGGCATAGGAGAACATGACTTCACACATAGCCAAAGAGCATCAAACACACATCGAGCTTAAGTGAAAAGCTTCAAATAATTGGGAGACCCGGCCATAATGACTCATCCCTGATAGCTCACAGAAAGGCACCACACACTAGAGCAGTCACAGCTGTACCACCCCTGCCACTAGTAGTGACTGCATCTAACCAGCTTGCCACAGGACATCCTGCAACAGTCTCAGAGATTAGCATGACCTAGTTTGGCTAAAGCAGGTAGATAACACTCTCGGATTCCTTCACAGATTCAGTTTTCAAGAAGCGTGTGTCAACCCGAGTTTCAAATCCTTTTTGACAAGGGCATATTACCTGATGGGGCTGTGAACTGGACCATCTGCTGTAAGAAGGAGCACCAGAAGTCTTGCTGGCTGTAGTTCTCTGAAAAACAAAAGAAATACAAGTCAAATATTCACTAACATCTCCATCATACACACAGTCAGCTTCACCAATCTCAACCATGTAAACTCCCATAATAAAAAATCCCTAACAAACCCTCAAGAAACCATAAATATGGTACAGTGACATTAAAATCACAGAGATGAGAGTGTGCTGAATTTGCTACCAATACTCCATTCAGTGTTGGACCTCAGAACCTCAATTTTCACCTCAAATTCTGCACATCACCTGGATTGTGAATTTAAATGCCAAATCCTAACCTACACTGGGGCTACAAAGCACTACCCCAGAGGCAGCTAATTTACCCAGATTAAGTGAGCATGCTCTAAATTCACATGTATTTCAGAAAGCTATCTTTAAAGGGGATTGTCAGCTTGTTCTGAGAATTTATATCTGTATTTTTCCCTAAATCATAGTAATGCTTCTTTCCATACTCCATATTAGTTTTATAAAAGCTGTTCTTAGCTCATAGACAATATTTTTTCTTCCAGAATGACTTCACTTTACTTGAAAATAAAACATGGCACATTTTTGCAATAGGGAATAAAAGAGATTAGAATCATAGAATCAACAAGGTTGGAAAAGACCCCAAAGATCAAGTCCAACGTGTCACCCAACACATCATACCTACTAGATCATGGCACCAAGCGCCATGCCCAATCCCCTCTTGAACACTTCCAGGGATGGCAACTCCACCACCTCCCTGGGCAGCACATTCCAATGACTAACAACTCTCTCAGTGAAGAACTTCCTCCTCACCCCGAGCCTGAACTTCCCCTGGTGCAGCTTGAGACTGTGTCCTCTTGTTCTGGTGCTGGTTGCCTGGGAGAAGAGACCAATCCCCCATCTGGCTACAACCTCCCGTCAGGTAGTTGTAGAGAGCAAGAAGGTCTCCTCTGAGCCTCCTCTTCTCCAGGCTAAGCAACCCCAGCTCCCTCAGCCTCTCCTCACAGGGCTTGTGCTCAAGGCCTTTCACCAGCCTCGCTGCCCTTCTCTGGACATGTTCAAGAGCCTCAATGTCCTTCTTAAATTGAGGGGCCCAGAACTGGACACGGGACTCAAGGTGTGGCCTAACCAGTGCTGAGTACAGGGGCACAATGACTTCCCTGCTCCTGCTGGCCACATTATTCTTGATGTAGGCCAGGATGCCATTGGCCTTCTTGGCCACCTGGGCACACTGCTGGCTCATGTTCAGCTGGCTGTCAACCAGTACCCCCAAGTCCCTTTCTGTTTGGCAGCTCTCCAGCCACTCTGACCCCAGCCTGTAGCACTGCATGGGGTTGTTGTGGCCAAAGTGCAGCACCCAGCACTTGAACTTGTTGAATGCCATCGTGTTGGATTCTGCCCAGCTGGTCAAGATCCCTCTAGAGAGCCCTTCTACCCTCTAATTGATCAACACCTGCTCCCAACTTAGTGTTATCCACAAATTTACTGATGACTGACTCAACCCCCTCATCCAGATCACTGAAGGTATTAAACAGGATGGGGCCCAGCACTGATCCCTGGGGGACACCACTGGTGACTGGCTGCCAGCTGGATGTGGCACTATTCACCACCACCACTCTCTGGGCTCGGCCCTCCAGCCAATTCCTAATCCAGCGCAGAGTGTTGCTGTCCAAGCCAGGGGCTGACAGCTTAGCCAGGAGTTTGCTGTGGGGGATGGTATCAACTTCTTTCTGAAGGAAAAACACATATTTGGATTTACCTCTATACATCTTTCACTCACCTCCCTGGTTTTGGTTTCTGAAGCACTAAAAGACCATACCACGAGTTTCATATCTATATCATATTTGCATGTCCATATCACGTGTGTCATATACAGGCCTTATCAAACTGCTTTCAATATTGCAGAAGAATCAATGCCACAGTGTCTAGTAGAATTCCTCTTATTATTTCAATACACATTACCCTCACATTCAAAACAATTTTATATCGTGAATTTCTATGCTATTTATTTCCATGTTTTCCTAGTTTAGGCTAGAGCCTAGGGTAACCTAGAGCTCCTCCAAATCCAGCCTTCACTTACATGAATGTGGTGCTTCTAAACAAACTCCAAAACACCACACACCACAGTCAACAACCAAATATCTTTTGAGCATATCACTACTATATTGCATAGGTCAGGTATTGCAAATACCTTGTAACCACAAGACTATCTGCATGGATAACATCCAGAGGAGGGTCATGACAATGATCAGGGAGTAGGAGCACCTCTTCTATGAGGACAGCCTAAGGGAACTGGGGGTGTTCAGCTTGGAGAAGCGGAGGCTCCATGGAGACCTAACAGCAGCCTTCCAGTACCTGAAGGGGGCCTACAGGAAGGATGGGGAGAGACTATTTACAATGGCCTGCAGTGACAGGACAAGAGGCAATGGCTTCAAACAAGATAAGAGAAGATTTAGATTGGATATCAAGAAGAAGCTCTTCACTGTGAGGGTGGTGGAATACTGGAACAGGTTGCCCAGGGAGGTGGTTGATGCCCCTTCCCTGGGGATATTCAAGGTGAGGCTTGATGAGACCCTGGGCAGCCTGATCTATTTGGGGATGTCCCTGCTGACTGCAGGGAGGTCAGACTGGATGACCTTGGTCCAGGCTGGAAGGGACCTCCAATTCTATATGATCGGCCATGAGATACTAATTTATCAGTACATTATGTCACCAGCAGGATGCTAATAAGAGGACAGATTCATATGCTAACCATATGGACATAAATTATACTGAAATTAAAAAAAAAGCATAAAAGCATATAAGGCAAATCCATGTGACATTCATACTGCAATGTAGTATACTCTCTGTGAGTATGACAATAAATAGCTTATGGCTTTTTAACAGCCAAGGATACAATACATTCCTATGCCCATTGTAGCCACTAGGGCATATACATCACTACGTATTCTAAAGCTGGCATGTCGTTCCCACTAATGAGAAACAGCCACTGCTGTAATTGTTCTTTTGTGTTAGTCTGTCAAAAGGCAGTTACTGTACAGTGTATTTAGCTTCCACTAGACACCCTGAGAACAACAGGCATTTTTTAATGAAACCGATATGCTATGGCAACTGAATAACTTATAGACACCTCAAAAGTTAGAAACTGCACACAATGTTTAATCCAGCTTTATAAAATCTTCATCTGCTTCACAAGTAGGCCCCCTTTAAGTATTGGAAGGCTGCTATAAATGTCTGTTATGACTCCCCAGAAACAAACAGTGAGTGAAGTCATAGAACCACAGAATCAGTAAGACTGGAAAAAACCTCAAAGAGCATCAAGTCCAACCTGTCACCCAAAACCTCATGACTACTAAACCATGGCACCAAGCGACTCAACCACCTCCCTGGGCAGCTCATTCCAGCAGCTAACAACTCTCTCTGTGGAAAAACTTTCTCCTCACCTAGAGCCTAAATCTCCCCTTGTGCAGTTTGAGACTGTCCTCCTGTTCTGGTGCTGATTGCCTGGAAGAAGAGACCAAACCCCACTTGCCATTAACCACTGCAGGCTGTGGTTAATGGAAGGGGTAATATGGGCTAGTTTTGAATCACAGAATCATTAGGGTTGGAAGGGATCTCAAGGATCATCTAGTTCGAACCCCCCTGCCATAGGCAGAGACCCCTCATACTAGATCAGGTTGCTCAGAAACACATCCAGCCCAGCCTGAAAAACCTCCAGGGATGGGGCTTCTATCACCTCCCTGGGCAACATGAGTATTGAGTTTTACTTCTTTTTAATTATTCCACAATGTGTGGTGAAGGCACATTATGCCCAGATACTGAATCTTGTCCCAGCATGTGGACAAGTTCCCCCTCCTTCAGGAGGAAGACAAAAGCCAAGGCATTAGCCAGGCCAGCACGCACCCAACGCATGCAGTGCTCGTGCAAACACCAAATATGGGCAGAATTCTAGCTTCATGCTTTCTATAGGCTGAAGCCAGTTGTTTATGAGAGTGCCCACTGGTCAAACCCAGCCTCAAGGAATCTATAAGTATCACCCAGCTGGTTCCACTTTGTCTCTGTGCTTGCTCGAGAGAGCACAGCCTCTGCCATTGAGCTTATTGTTGTTAGCTTCTGTTATACATGCACGCATACTGAAAGCCTCTGCATCGTGAGAAGCAGTTGGAGATGATCCTCTACAGAGGAGGACCTTTGCTGAGCCCGAGGAGCCCAGTGTCGCCACAGCCAGTCGTACCGACCGGGAGAGCCCACCGTGCCACCGGAGGACTGGACCAACCCCTGAGGGTAAGACCTGCCCAGTTGCCAGGGAGAAGGGACTTGATCGAGACCGAGTCCACCTACGCCTAGCCCTGCTGTAGCGGGACAGGCGCCGCCACGTGTGCCGCTCTGAGCCCTATAAATCTCAGGGAAGACCAAATCATTGTTCATGCCTATATTGCACTGAACCCGGGACCACTCCGAGCGTCCTGCTGTTCCTTTAAGCCCAGCAAATGAGAAGCCGCCGCTTAACGCACCAGCAACCATTGCCCTGCCCTGTCGTGCGAGCCGACTCCCAAGGGCCGACCCTACGGACCGACCCCCACCAGGACCGATCCCTGTTGTCTGGAGGGAATAGATCAAGTCCTGAAGGGAACCTGCTTCTGATCTAAGCCCAGGTTCCATTATTCCCTCTCCACTGCTGTGGAGAGAGAAGACAGTAACCCAACTTGACTAGGAACCAGTCTAGTGCCAGTTGTCTGCAGGACCCCCACTTAGCTACAAATAACAGCTATAGAGTATCTTCCATGTGCTCTCCATCCACTAGCACCCAGTTCAAAGTATCTGCGTCTAGCAGAGTAAGTGCTGACGCATGGAAAGATTATAATACTGCTGTGTGTGGCCAGAAGCCGCCTGCGTCCCGCCGAGTCGCCATCTAGTGGCCTAGCGGTGGAACTGCACCCTTTGTTGTATAAATAGAATAGACAGTTCAATTAAGTTCTAATCATAACATTAAGACACTTGTGGAATGTATTTCACGAACGTGCACTTGAACATGTATATAAGTTGATGATTCATTGGTTACTAATAGTTTGAGAATAAAAATATTTTCATAATTCATATTTCATATTCATAAATTTAATAACCTCTTCACCACACAATGCCATACAGAAAATGACAAGCCACAAATTTTCAAGTTAAATAGAAAAAGTGACATCTTACTCAATCTGATAAAAAATAATGCTTAGAGGAATTACAGTCCTGAACTTGAACCAGCAATAGCTCTTGAAACAATATAGACTTTTATGCCTCCATATCAATCTAACCCTCTCTCTGGTCTGGCTCCAGATACTCTTAAGGCCTTGCTGATTCTCTGTGTGGGGTAAGACCTAGCACACTTAATGAATAGAATAGAATTAACCAGTTTGGAAAAGACCTTTGAGATCATTGAGTCCAACCTATCACCCAACACCATCTAATTGATTTAACCATGGCACCAACTGACCCATTCAGTCTCTTCCTAAACACCTCCAGTGGTGGTGACTCCACCACCTCCCTGGGCAGTCCATTCCAATGGCCAATCACTCTTTCTGTGAAGAACTTCCTAACATCCAGCCTAAACCTCCCCCAGCACAACTTCAGACTGTGTCCTCTTGTTCTGGTGCTGGCCATCCAGGAGAAGAGACTAATCCCCATCTGGCTACAACCTCCCTTCAGGTAGTTGTAGGCAGTAATAAGGTCTCCTCTAAGCCTCCTCCTCTCCAGGCTATTAAAGCCTGCTCAACCTCTTCCTCACAAATGTCATCTCAATGGATGGGAGGAGTCAGCTCAGTGGAAAGGGTTGCTTTGTGCCTTCAGTCTGGTATCACACCTGGCTTCATGGGGAGACAAATCCTACTGAAGCATGTTCATTACTGACATGCTGCTCACCCATGAAGCCATTTTCACTCCTGTGCCATAAATATCCACAATGCCTTGCTTCCTTTGAAACCTCATCCCATTTTTCAACAATACCACTACTATGATGGAAATTCACAGCCAGTGCCACACTGGACATAAGACAACACAAATTGCAAATGCTTTCAAGATCTCTCCAGTACCATATAAATAAAACTCATTTTCTACTTCTTATCCCTCACAGTTAAAAACCCTCCAGAACTGCCTGGAAAAGAACCTGCTTTCTAGTGACACTAGCATTATAACATTTCAGGGAGATAAGATTTTCATTTTTTGTAGCCAGAAAAATCAAGACAGAAAATGTTGATAATTAGCTTAGTCACAGAAACATCTTTTAGGGTTATGACACAAAATGAAATGTAGTGGTGTTGACAGCATGACAGTAGGGTCTTCTCCTTCATGCAAAGGGCACATGGTGCATTCTTCAGCTGGCTTGGCAGCTGAGTGAATAGCGTATGTCTGAGTGACATCATCATTTTGAAGTGATCAGATGATGTAGGAGAATCAAGTATATTGTCCCATGAAAGTGTAAAATCAAGAAGAAAGCATTAAAATAGCAGCTGATCTGGATACAGTGATCAGAACATAAAAAGAAACAGAATTATGCAAAGTGAAGTTTTGAAGTTGTAAATAAAATACATTTGTAAGTTGTGTAGGAAAAAGTATGCGGTAGGAAAGTAAATTTTCCTTAAGATTGCTGCAAATTGTCATCAGGGATTAGTTCCTCTAGCTTACAGAAATCAATGTTATGACAGGAAGAGACAGAGCAGGAGAGATATTGACTGAGCTGTCAACCACAGGAGTACATCTCTCTGAACCTGTGGGTTTAGGCTTTGATGAAGCATATGCATTCCATGGTCGGTTTCATAGGAACTCAGGCAGTCAAAGTACTCACTTGCATTTTATATCCACTGTCTACTTTTGGTCAACATCATGGTGACCTGAAGGCTGATGGAGTTGACATAAAGTTGACATCCTTATCCTACAAAATGTGCAATTAAGGAATTGTAAGAAAGTCACAAGAGTTGGAAACATGCAATCAGATAAGGAGAAGAAATCATCTCAGCTTGAGTGAAGGGGGGAAAAAAAAAGGAAATATTCAATGCTTTGAGGTCAGGAACTCTCCCCAGTACTATAGAGAATGTAGGGAAGCATATCACAGCCATATGTGACAAAATATAGTCATAAAATGGATTTTCAGAATTTCCAGCTGCTTCCAGGGAAAAAAGACTGAGGTAGGTAAGTAGGAAGTAAGAATGGTATTATGTTGAGCAACGTTATATTATCAGCAATCCGTAAATTTAAACAATCAGTCAGGGAACACAACAGAACTGGTATTACTAAGACATCTATTCTGAGTTGTTGAAAGAACACACAAAGAAATACAAGACACATTGTCAGAAGAACTTAGAATATATGACATCTGTTGTGGCCTTTGAATTCTCAGCATCTCTCAGAACAAGAGGACAGTCTCAAGCTGCACCAGGGGAGGTTTAGGCTGGATGTTAGGAAGAAATTCTTCATAGAGAGAGTGATTGGCCATTGGAATGTGCTGCCTGGGGAGGTGGTGGAGTCGCCATCACTGGAGATGTTTAGGAGGAGACTTGATGGGGTGCTTGGTGCCATGGTTTAGTTGATTAGATGGTGTTGGATGATGGGTTGGACGCGATGATCTTGAAGGTCTCTTTCAACTCGGTTAATTCTATTCTATTCTATTCATTTTCCAGAGTACATGAAATGCTGGGCCACCATAAAAGAGACAGTCTTAGTTATGGCAGACAGTGGAATGGGATTTGTTTTGGGGGACTGAAAATCGTGGCTTTCTTCAGAAGTTTGCATAGGTCTGCAAAAGCAGAATGAACAGGTATATATTGATCTGAGACAAAGAAGTAACACACACAAAAATTTCATTTTGGTGATGGTTATTCTCTTCTAGCAGCTCTTCTGCCTCATTGAAAAGGCAGACAAGGATTTTTTTGAATAATATCAGGTCTGAGGTGTTAAAAGATAATGAAGTGACCGCACAGAAGACTGACATGGAGTGGAGGACCTTCAAAGATATACTACAAGGAGTATAAAAATTCATTAGAGGAACAAGTGCAAACAAAAAAACTATGAATGCTTTCATAACCATGTAGGGAGATCATTCTTTCTTTTATTAATGTTCACCAAAGATAATAGGAATTCAGTATTATGCTTATATTGAAGATTATAATAAAGCCAGAACAGAGAATAGCTTTGAAAACACAATGAAAAAGGCAACGGTGCAGAAATTGAAGTAAAAGATGGTACACAGAAGATGTGCTAATCAGAATATTTTACATGCATTACTGTAGTGGGAGGCAAGGACATAAATCATGAAGGTTCAGGAAAGTACCAAAATAAAACTCTTTATTTGCAAACAATACAATCATAGAAAGGTGGAGGAGGCACTCTAATGATCTCTTTAATGGTGAGACAGATAAAAGTGAACAACAAATTTTCTAGATAAAGGAGTCACTCTCAGAAGAACCAAATTTTTAAAGTATCCAAAAGGCAATCAGGCATTCAGGAAAAATGTTGACAGTTCTTGCCAAATTCTAAAGACCAGGATGCAATAAGCTCAATCAATTATTTTGAAGGAATGGAAAGAGAAAGTCACATTTCCAATTCCAAATTAGGGATGTACTGGAAATGTAAGTACAACTTGTACACCTCTGCTCATTACAATCTCAAAAATCCATCCTCCATACCTCTAACAGACACATATTCATTACAAAGAGGAAACTGACAGGCAGCAAGTATTGGTGTCTGACAAAGAGCCTGATGTTCCCTCCCAAGATTAATCACAAAAAAACCCCAAAACAACAACAAAAGCAATCAATTTCAGCTATATGTTTTCTCAAGAGAAAATGCTGATACAGTTAAGGTGCACTTTCTTACAGGATTTAGGAATAATATGCTAGTAGGTGTTTGGCCTGCAAGGAGATGATCTGACATCTTAGCATGGGCATGCAACTGTTTGTCTGATGTGAAGAGGCAATGAAATCTCTGCTCTGTTTTATAGCAACGAAACGGTAAGGCAGGAAGAGGGAGAAATGCTCTGCTTTTCAGAGTGGGGAATATGGAGTTGGAAGGAACAGAAGCAGCCTGGACACATTCTGAGCAAGTGGTTGCTGTAGGAAAGACAAGGTAGGAAGAAAAGGGTGTTTTCAGATTAGTAAACATAGCAAGTACTAGTTAAAGAATATAAACCCAAGTAAATAGCTGTGTAAAGACAAGACTTTGAGCAAGCCTTCTGTCAGGCAATGATAGGAGGTTGCAGTGAGTTTGGTAGCTTAAACACCTGGCAGCAGTAAACAACTGTCCAAGCTTGTGGGAAGAAAAAATTCAATTATTTCCTACTTTGACCCTAGTGACAGTGGGAAAATTTCACTTAATGCTCGTATTTTCCCAGAAAAACCTAAAAAGTTAACAAAGGTTTTTTTAAAAAAAATATTATTTAGCTAGATTAGCATTGACATTGCCTGATCATCAGCTGAGCCAAGAAGCTGACAAAATGAAGGGGTTACCTTGCACTACAGTTTGACAGCAGTCACTGCTAGCATAGTCTCACTAGCATGAGTGATAGCCACTCTGACTGTGTACAAGGTTTACTACCTGTCAACCACCACAGCAGACTCCTGGGCTCCTGGATACATAAAGTATTCTCATGTTGCTGCAGACATTTCTACAAAGGATTACTGTTAATACAGTTAGCTGACTGTCTTGTACAAGATTTACAACACTTGGGCTTGTTATTGCCTAAGCAATCTGTTACACATGACTTTTATAGTGTGGTTCTAGCAATCTAGTTGTCTAAAGGCTGTGAAATCCTACACCTATTGTCTCCACCTATCTTCCTCTTCTACCAGTACAAGCTTTTTGGTTCTCCTCCTTGCATGAAACCCCTATACTTGTTTCATGTGTACAGTTTGCACTCTGTCTCCCCCAGGCTCATCACACAATCTAAATCCCAACACTACAGAAGGTGAGACACACATTCAGATTTGGCTGTGGCTGCAAGAGGAGAGATGTGACATAGTGGCTGCAGCAGCAGTACCTCTGAACATTTATCATTCCAGCTTCTTCACATGCTCCTCCCTGCACCAGGACTGAAGACACCACGACAATAAATTCTTCTAAGAGCCCTTAAATCCATCACACTAATTGCTAGATGTGGAGTAGGCATTTTTTCTTCCTAGTAACATTAAAATGCATGGACCTGATGTAAGATTTTTGTATTTTTTTTAATGTTTTCTTATGATTAAAGCATAAAAGAAAAAAAAATAACATCACTCTGTCTACTTTCAGGCTAATACTTCTTTTTGAGGCTTGTTCAGTATGGGAAGTATGCAAAATAAGGAGAACTGTCAGCAGAAATGGTCAGATATTTCCCTGCTCTATTCACATGCATTCTTAGCACTGAAGACACTTATTTCTAGACTGTAGAATGAACAAACAACACACACACTTTCAGAAACTCCCTAGTAACTTCCTCTTTCAATTTCTTTCTAGAAAAAAAACCAGTAAGTCTCCATTCATGTAGCATAGGGAGTAACTGAAACTGGACTGCATTTTAGCAGAGAGTTCAAATATTTAAAATAATAATATTCTCTGCAGCTGGTCAATAACCATATGTGGAAAGTGACTTCTAGTAAAACATAGGCAACAACGTGAGGCAAACTTGAGATCGTGAACATGTCCTTTGTCAATCTGTTCAGCGTACAATAACCTTGCCAAATTAAGAGAGGAAAGGCTGCCCTCTTCAGACAAACTTAATGAAAGGTAGCCAGAAATTCTAAGTGTCTTGAAGTTAAAATAAAAATGTAGTCAAACTACTTCTGCAGGGCACTAACAGCATAAAATCAGCGCTTCTTGTCACCAGCTACATATTAGTGTGTGTTTGGTTAGACTCACTTACACATTTTCTACCAAGCTGTTAAATTTTTCATTCATATGCTGAGGTACAGAGACACAATTAATTGAGTCTGAGCCTTCTCTACACTGCCATGTGGAAAAATAAACCCTTTTGCAGGGTGGAATTTCCATCACATGGGAATCTTCATTAAACATTAGAAACTCGCTTCTTTTCTGCAACAAAACTTGGGGCTTTAGATGTATTTTGAACTCCCTAATGATCCCAAGTAGTCAGCATGACTGGTGTTTAATACATGATGGCTATTTTTAATTTCTTTTCCTTGAATCTGTCACGAACAACTATGCAACTGAGCCCACTTAGCCAGAAAGCTACTTTTCTGCACTATTGGCCATCTGAGTGCCATCCCGGATAAAAGTGTTGATTTTTATGTTGTAGCACAACAGATGGCAAAACACAAGGCCACCAGGCCTTTTCCTGGTGAATGTGAATTAATTTTCATAAGGAGGATGATCTGGGTGAACAAAATCGGGGGGGTTTAGAATTAGATGATCTTTAAGGTTCCCTCCAACCCAAACCATTCCATGATTCGATGGAAACAACTGTATCTGGGGTTTACCACTGTAAATAAC